>NC_090933.1:864081485-864384516 GCF_040938575.1 Ambystoma mexicanum | reverse complement strand
TTGCGTGCTGATCATTGATGTTTTTGTTAATGCTGCTGAATCTGCATTTGTTACAGTATGTACAAACTTTAATAAATAACTTAAAATAACATATCATTGCAGTTGTATACCGTACAGCCTGGTCCTCTGGTACTTTCCAAGGTCTGTCAAAAACCTAGCCCCTCCCGCAGAACCTATCCTCCTCTCGCCCATTGCCTCACTCCTTACATGTGATGTCAGCATTCCAGCAAGACACATGCAGTGATAATGGACCTCATTATGAGTCTGCTGGCCCTGAAACAAGGGTGCTGTTAGCAACGTACCAGCACCCTTTCCGGACCGGCAGACTGCAACTCTGCCTGCCGGAGCAGATAGGCGCATCGGCCCCTGGTAGGCACAGTTGTCATTGAAGCACCGGCACCGTTACCTCACCAGCAACACCGAACCCCCAGACATACAGACCTAGCTATCAACCATGAACCCTGAGGGCTTCACATCGGAGCTCACTTCTTGACAAACACTGTTCCTTCAAGACACACATAGCTAAGAAAATGTTTATCAGCTTTCCCTCCTGCAGAAATTCAAGCCCTTCCTCCCTCCTTACAGCTTTAGATCCACTGTTCAAGCACTGGTCATATCCCACCTGGATGGGGGGCAATGCCCTCCTCGAAGGCCTCTTGTCGTTCTCCCTTGTGTCTCTGAGAAGTGTCCTACACACAGCTGCACGCCTCAAGGATCTACGCTGATGTGGCCACATCATCCCCGGCCCTAATTGACCTTCACTGGCTCCCACTGCATGCACGAATTACCTTCCAAGTTTTGTTGCATCATCTGTATCCACCACTGCAAAAAGCAAAGGACCAGAAAACAAACCTCTGCGTACGCCACAAGACTATGGAACCTTCTCCCGGCCAGCATCAGACTCGCCCCGACATTCATACAATTAAGAAAATAACTCAAGACCCACCTCTTCAAGGAGTCCCTCATCAACACCTAGGCCATTGCATCGACCAGCCCCCCACGTCACCCGACAAACTAAACGCTGTCCATCCCTCTACGCCACCCTTTACAGTGGTGCCCCTCTGTATCCTACACCCACTGTATATCTTTTTTTTAATGTAAGTTTCTTTTTTTTCCTTTTTCCATACAATGCATTTCCGTTACATAAACAAAGTGTTACCCATCCTCCCAGAATGTTATAATCACTGGGCAATCCCAGGTCATATGCCAGAATACAGCTGATGCTCCTCCACAGCGAGGACAACAGTGTGGATGTTGTGGGCTAATCGCTTGGAGCCTAGACGGTGTCATGTACACTCAATGCAAGAAATTACTGATTTAAATGAAACCTTGCATTTCTACACACCTTCTTGACCTGCTCCCAAGCGCAAGTCTGTTTTTCTTCTAAGATCTTGCATCCCATGTCCCTTCTCAATTTCTTTGACCACCAAAACCTGTCTGTTTCTCTTCTCCTTATGGAAGGCTGAGATAGCTCCTCTGCTCCCGCCCACATCCAACACCTGTTGTAACTAGGGATTAATCAATGGCTCCTCTGGAGCCTCGCGCCATAAATCAGCTGATCATTTCACCATCCTAGCATATCCCAAAAAAGGCTCCCTTGGGCATATCATACTGTTGTCTCCACTACTACTTCCCCTCTGTATAGAGATCTCCTACCCTGGTACAGCCCCTCACACGTATCTTGCCTGCATCTAAATGTGTCATTATCTCTCGCATAGCTAGGTCGTACCGCAGTGGTAAAGTTGGGTTAAACATTTGTGACCTAGTAAATTTCCTCTCAAGATCTCTCGAAATCCCCCACGGAACCACATATATTGTACCTGTTATTCCTTCCCTATTGTTTGGGAATCCCAGTAGAAGCCTCTTTAAATCCCCCCCCCTCCGTTGAGTCATCCCAATTAGTAACTGACTGTAATTGAGCTGCCATGAAGTAAGCTTCAGAATCCGGCAGTGCGAGTCCACCATCTATATGTGACCTGCGTAATGTGTCTAATGCCACTCGTCTACGCCTTGTACCCACAATAATTACAACATTTTAAAGATTTTTTTATCCTATACTGTATGTTCATAAAATGATAAAGTAATTCAGGTAGCACCACCATCTTACACAAAGTGATTTTTCCCATCAACGATGGTGGCAAGGAGAGTCGCCTATGCCGATTGTGCCCTCCCTGTATTATAGATAAATGTATCCTCCATCCATGAAAAACAGTAACACCCAAGTAGCGGAAGGACTCCAATTCCCATCGCACCTCACACTGTGGGAGCATATCCCTTGGATGCTCCTGCAGTCCTGCCAGCGGGAACAGGAGAGATTGTTCCTTATTTACCAAAAAGCAGCAGAGTCGTCTGAGGTTTTGCAGTACCTTGAATATCATCAGAATATTCTCTTGGGTTGCTGATGTATAACAATGCATCATCTGCATATAAAGATATGTTATGAACTACTCCCCTGACTTTAATGCCGATCTCCGGCATATACTTTCTAAAATACCCTGCCAAGGGTTCCAAGGCCGTGGTGAACAGTGGTGAAACCTATCTGGTGCCCCGTTCTACTGTCCAATGTGGAGAAATCCAGCCCCCTGTTTTGACTCTTTACTGTAAAGTAGACGGATCTGTTTTTGTATACCAGGCCCCAGCCCAAATGAATGTAACCCTTTAAATAGCCAAGGCCATTCCACTCGGTCAAAAGCCCTTATGGCCAGTTCTTTGTTGGAGCCCTGTACCTGCTCCATTATGTAGTTTAACCTACTTATATTCCTTGATGTATTTCTCCCACCCACACACCCACACTGGTCCGGATGTATGATGGCCGGAACCACGACCGCTAATCTGGGTGCCAACACCTTCCCCAGAATTTTGGCATCTACGTTTATTAGAGAGATCAGTCTTTAGGAGTCACTATAATTTGCATCCTTCTGGGGCTTCAAAAATACTATAATTAGTACCTCCCTCATGGTCTCTGGGAGAATTCCCCTAACACATGCCACCTCATACACTTGTGTTAATAGGGGATCAATATGTCTGCGTACCCAAAGTAAAATTCCACTGGTAACCCGTTGGTACCTGGGGACTTGCCTTTTTGCATCTACCAGAGCGCCCTCTCAATCTGCTCCTCTATGGGCATGTCCAGGCTTTCCGTCTGGTTTTGTGACAGCTAATGCACCTTTGGGATATCCAGCAGCTCCTCTGCCTCCTCTTCCGTATATGTGCCCTTGCTGCTATATAACTTCTTGTAGCACTCTTGGAATACCCCATTGATCTGTTGCATTGTGCCGTGACCCTGTCTCATTATATATCTGTGTAGGGGTCCCCCTCAGGTACTCTCTCTGAGTCAGCCAGGATAGCAGTAGCCCTACTTTGTCCCCCTGCCCATGTATTTTCTGTGTGTACTGGTCTTGAGCAGTGTCTCCTGACGTTCACGTTAAATGCAGAGCGCCTCCGCTATGTCTCTCCCAAAACTGTACCCCTCACCCATATCCTTCTCTAAACTCTGATGTGCTGCCCCGACTCTTTCAGGGAGTCCGATAGTTCTCCACACCCTCAACACGTGGCAATGCATACCCCTCTCACCGTCGCTTTATGGGGTTCCAACAAAGTTCCCACCTCCTACTAACCCTTCATACTGCTCCAAAAATGCAACGGTTTCCTCCCGTATTGTGGCACTGAACACCCCAGTCCTCCAGCGACTTCACCCTCAGTCTCCATGTCAGAATAGCCATCCTATCCAGCCCCCATTAAACTCTGTCACCAACGGGGCATGATCAGACAGTACCTTTCCTAGGTATTCCGTGTGGCTAAATCTGTGTTCTCTTCCTACAAATCAATAATCCAATCGGGAATATGTGTGGTGTACCGGGCACGTAACAGCATGGGGTCTGGCATGGATTCCACATGCTCATGAATATTCCCCATCCTCGGGCTAGGAATACTTGTTAAAAGAAAAAAGTTTCACTTTCACTAAACTGTATTTCTCCTCTAAACTAATCACTGTCCTCTGGGTCCTACTGCCCCCATCCAATGACGTCCCCTCCATAAGTCCCTCCTCTGGCAGCCATCTTCAAATGTTTACCGTATGCTTCAGCGTTGAGAGTCCTCGAGTTTGCTCTCCGTGCTATTTGTATGTTTCTTTGTGTTTTTGATTGATTGAAAAAGTTTAATTTTTGTTTCAAAGAAGCCAGGGTGCTCTTTTCTTCAATTGCCGACAGTGGGGATCCATTGTCGTTGAAGTTCCACGCCCCTCAAGGACGAAGATCCACCGAAGATTCTACAAGGCCATTTTGTGCCTACTTCGCGCCCTCCGACCATGATGGAGAAGGAGGGAAGGTCCCTCTTCAGGCCATGCACCAAATGCGGGCTACGGAATGTGTTTCTGGAGCACAAGCGCCTGCAATGCCTCTACTGCCTGCACCCAGACCACAAGGAAGTAGAGTGTGAGATATGCCTCGGTTTCTCCAAGAAAACAAAAAGGATGGGCATAGTAGGCTAGCAGCATGACTTAACGCCAATGCCTCTGACCCATGCTTAGAGGAGGGTCATGCCTCACCCAGGACCGGCCGCTCCGAGGATGGTCTTCTAAGTTCTTTGAAAGCGCCTCATCCGTGGGGACCCAAAATAAGGCCAAGAGCCGGAAGACAGAGTTCACCGGGTTCGCAGCGGTAGCGGGTTCCAAAGTGGATGGGGCGCAATCACCATCACCTTCCGCCTCCATTGCCAGCATACCTTCAAGTGCAAGTCATCTACCCTGGTTAAACTATGTGAGAAGTCGGAGAAGGCGCAGACGGTGGAGAAGAAAGCCGCGCAGCCCAAGCAGGCTCAAGTGGCACAGGCAGAGACCTTGTTGGTGACTTCGACTACTACCAAAGCAGCTACGGGCGCTGATCCTACGAGGATGGATCCCATGGCTCTGTGTCCCTGGCCCAAAGGCACAACACCGGCACAGTGGGGTGCAACCGGCCCAGGCCCTGGTTCAAGACCTGTAGGGGGGAAAGAGAGTGGGGTGTGGAGGCCCCGAAACAGCCCTCCCAGGCATCACCCAAACCATGGAGGCCTCGTCCACGGACAATGAAGATCAGGAGTCCTTGCATACGATCCACGACGATGTTGAAGAGTGGGGGCAACGGCGCAGGGCCTAGTTTTCCTGTTGTGCCTTCTCCGTCGAGGGACATTTCCTTGGATATTTGGTTGAGGATACACACCTTGGTGTCAGAGATCCAGATGAGAATGCCTCTGGCACCATTACCTGTGGTTCCCCAGGTCCCAGATCAGCCTCCAGTGAAGTAGAGGAAGCGTCATCCGATGCCTCCATATCAACCTCCTCCACAAAGTCGGGCCCCTTCTCCACCAGCAGACCCAGACACGAGTACAAGAACGGGTACAACGACAGATGATGATGAAGACCTTGTCACAGCAGGTGATGAATCACAACGTTTGGATGCTTCCCATAGGGTGTCCCCACCGGACGAGGTGGGATCGTTCCACTCCATGATCGCCAGGGCCTCCAAGCTATTCCAGCTGGTGCCTGAGAAAACCAAGAAGAGCTTCTTGTATCAAAGGTGTGAGGCCAAGAGGAAGACTCTCATGGCAGCGCCTTTTCTGGACGATGTTTGGGAGGAGGGCCTGGCCCTCATGAAGAACCCTTGCATGGCTCTAGCCAAGCGGGATAGGCTAGAGAAGAAATAGAAATATAGCTGCAAAGAAACTGTTGGCTAACCCGTCCTCATTGTCTTCAGTCCCTCCGTACAGCGATGGGAAAAGGATGGAAGTCATGGCAAAGAAGGTGACTTACACTGCAGTGTCCACTATCAAGGCGGCAAACGCACTGGCGATCCTGGCCAGGTATGGCGGGGAATAGTTGTACAAGCTGTGACCGATCATGTAGTTCCTCCCCGACGATAAGAAGATGAAGGCCTTCGCTCTCTTCCAGGAAGGGGAAGTGGCATCGGATCACGCCATCACAGTGGCATTGGATGTCCCCAACACAGGTTTCCGGCAAATGTGGAACAGTGTCTGCCTTCATCGACAAGGTTGGTTGAAAGACACTATTTTCGTCAGCAGGTGCAAGCGAAGATGCTGGACGTGCCCTTCTACAGAGAAAAGCTGTTTGGAAGGCCATCGACGCGTCCCTCCAGGCCATCAAGGCGGATATGGAGACGGCCCGCTCCCTGGGCGCACTACAGCATTACTGCTCGTCATCTTCTCGCTCCTCCAGGGGAAAGTTGAGCAGGTCTTCAAAAGGGTTCTTCACGTCATACAGACAGCCTTCCAGATCCTCAACGCAAGGCCTTGGTGGTAGCGGAGTCGCCCTCAGGGCAGGACACCAGGCGCAGAAGCAAGCCTGAACTGACGGGGACATCGGGCCCCCACTCGTGCATCCCGGTGGGAGGCCAGCTGACTAGGTTTGTCAGCCAGTGGAGAAAGATCACCACCGACAGATGGGTGCTGGACGCTCCCTGGAGTTCAACACAGGTGTCCGCGGATCCCTCTGGTTCCCCTTCAGGAGCAGCACATCCCTCGGCTTCTGGAAGAGGTATGGGCCATGCTGCAAAAAGAGGCGATAGAGCTGGTTACCCAACTGCTCCATGGCTCCAGAGTCTATTCCAGATACTTTCTAGTCTGAAAGAAGAGGGGGCTGGAGGCCCATCCTAGACCTACGTCTGAGCAAATACCCAAAGGTTCAGGATGGTCACGTAGTAAAAACGTGCTCGGCCAACTGGAAAAGGAGACATCTTGACTTTGTTGGACCTGGAGGATGCCTGTTTCCACATCCACATGAAACATTGGAAGTGTCTACGTTTCATGCTGCCGCACAGCACTACCAGTTCAAGGCCCTGCCTTTCAGCTTGAAGCCGGCCCTTTGTTTTGAAGCCCCCCCCCCCCACAAAGTGTTCATGAAATGCATGGCACCCGTGGTGGCCCAGCTGCATCTACAGGGCATACACTTATACCCATACCTGGATGACTGGCTGATACGCACCCGCTTGCAGAAGCTGGCCGATGGACACACGGAGACGACCGTCCGGCTGTTGATGGATCTGGGATTCTCCGTCAACTATCTGAAGTCCTACTTAACATCATCGCAGAACATGCTATTCCTAGGTACCAGACTCAATACAGTGTCTTGCCTGGCGTCGTCCTCCGAGGAGAGCCTAGCAGCAATTCATGGTTGGGGAGCACACACCGGACGTCTGCACGCCAGAAGCCTGAGGCTGCAGGAGGAAAAGGCTCTGCAAATCATCCTGGAGCTACGGGCAGTGTTCTGGGCCCTCAGGTCATTTCTTCTGTCTCTAAAGGGCAAGGTTGTGAAGATCTTCACGGACAACAGCACCACCACCATGTTATACATCAGGAAGCATGGGGGCACTTAATCCCTGGCGCTCTCTAAGGAAGCGTGGTACTTGTGGCACTGAGCTGTCGGACAGGGCATGTTCCTCATCTCTCTTCACCTTGCAGGAGTCAAGAACACCATTGCAGACTCCCTGAGAAGGGAACTGCGCTCCTGCCAGGAGTGGGAGCTTCATCAGGATCAGGTGGACTGCCTATTCGTCAAGTGGGGCAGACCCCAGATTGATCTGTTTGCGATGGCAGTGGCCATCTCCAAATGCCAGATGTTTGCCAGCAGATTCCAACAGACGAGGAGCCTGGGGGACGCGTTGTTCTTCCCTGGAAGCATTTCCTCTCCTGCTATGAGTCATCAACACACTCAGTGTCCATGCAAGATGATACTCGTCGCCCCAGCGTGGCCAAGGCAGATTTGGTATCCAGACCTTCTCAGGCTGTCCGTGTCGCCTCAGTCAAGTTGCTGGTGGTAACGGATCTTCTCTCCAGAGACGGAGGCGAAATCCTTCATGACCTGGGATCGCTGAACCTAAGGGCTTGGCTCCTGCAGCCTTAACGTTTGGAGGTTATGAGTTGCCAGTGGACTGCAGGGAGGTCCTCGCCAAGGCCAGGGCGTCGTCGACTTTGAAGTGCTATGGCCATAAGTGGAAGCATTTTGCTACCTGTTGCCAGTTGCAGATTACCACCCCTTTTTTAGGGTCATGGCTTCACAGATCCTTCCATACTTGCTATCCTTGGCAAAGGCTGGCCTGGTGCACACCTCCATCAAGGTGCATCTAGCGGCTTCCACATGCTACACCAGGAAGATCTTTGGTTTGGGCCCACCGACTTGTTAAGGAGTTTCTCAAAGGACTTTTCCGATCTTTCCCACCGGTGAAGGCACCTGCCCTGCTGTGGGAGCTCCATGTGGTTCTCAAAAGGCTCGTGGGGGTTCCCTTCGAGCCTATGCATCAGGCCCCACTCAAGTTTCTTTCATGGAAAACTGCTTTCCTCGTAGCGATCACCTCCGCCAGATGTGTAGGTGAGATCCAGGCCCTATCCTGCAAGCAACCATGCCTGACTTTCCACAATTCGGGGGTGGTGCTGTGTATGCACCCGTCATTCATGCCAAAGGTTCTGTCAGAGTTCCACCTCAACAAGCTTTTGGGGGTGCCTATTTTCTTCCTCAAACCTTTGTTGCCGACGGAAAGGGCCTTGCACTCGCTGGACGTTGCCTGTGCCCTCAAGTTCTACATGACACACACAAAGAGATTTTGGAAAACTTCACAACTGTTCGTGAACTTTGGTTCTGTGAACCATGGGAAGGCCTTGTCCAAGGTTTCCCTTTGAAGGTGGCTCTCCGGCTGTATCATGCAGCGTCATCGGTTGGCGAACCGACCGCTGCCCGGCCGTCTGAGAGCCCACTCCACCGAGCGATCGCTGCGGCAGCGTCGTTCCTGTCTGGTGTGCCCCTGCTGGACATCTGAAGGGCTGCTACGTTGTAACAGTTTTTTTGACACCGGACACTCCAGCCAGGGACGACTTCCACTGACAGTGAAGGTGGCGCACAATGAAACACGCCTTTTCTATTTTTGTTTGAACCCTGGGCTCTTTCTTGAGAAGGCACCCAACCCGTCTTACACCCACCTTAACAAATTACCCGTGTCGCAATGTACCGTGAACCAGGCCAGTGTGTAACAATGAAATATTTATTTTTAAAATTCAAAGGAAAAATCAGAGCAACACGAAATTTAGGGCAGCAGCCACCACGGTGTGGCAATACAAATGCAAAGTCTTATAATACAGTTAATTCAACTTTTAACATAAAAGATAGCTACACCTTTAATGGAAATTGAAACAAAATCACTTTTCTTTACAATCACAGGTGGCACATAGGTTATGCACTTCCCCTGCAACAGTCCCTCCCTCCCCCCCCCAATCACCTGCTGACTAAATTCTGTGTGGATGGAAAGCAGCGGCAAAGAGTCAGAGAGAAGAGGGAAACATCATTTTTTAAATTCGACCCACCACCCCAGAATGTGAGGCCAGAAACTAAATGGAAACCCTCAAAAGGAGCAAAATGGCATACTTTTCTTATTTCACACAGGCTTTTAAAATGACAAACCGCTAAGAAAATGGGCTTGGAGGTCAAAATTGGAAATCGGTTTTTGGGATGAGGAACGAAGGCAGAGAACAGATAGGATACTGAGGGGAAAGGATGACTCTTTTTATAGGATGATAGTATGGGTTCTTATATAGGAAATGCAAATCGGGTTTTTAAAGAAAAGCAAAATACACTGGCAAATTCGGTTTTGGTTGCACAATGAGAGGTTCTACTGATGAAAGGGGGTTAATTTCGAATTTTAACTAGCTTGCACTACGTACCTCCTTATAGGGGAATTAACCTATATCAAAATGGTACTAGGACTTGCACAGAAAACAAATAATTATAAAAGGAACATGCTAACAGATATGGACTAACACAGATTCTTCAAGGGAAAGGGTGACCAGGGGATAATGGCAATTTGGGATATGAGTGGGATTTTAATAGGCTTTCAACAGGATGTAAGGTGAAAGAGCAGGATATGCATTTTCTGGGTACTGGGATACTTACAAGGCAAGCTTGAATTTGGTAATTTGGACAGCCAGCAAGGTCTCTGGACAGCGGGGCCAAGGATCTGGTCACTGGATTCTTCTAAAGAGGATCAGCTGCCTCTCTGCTTTTCTCCCTGGATTACTGAGCAGGCCTGTAGCTGAATGTTGGTTCTTCCTGGATCTGGATGGTCCTGCTTGGATGAGATCAGCTGCCTCTGGATCTGGTTTTGGAGTCTAGGAATCTTGAATGTTGAATATTGAATGTCCCACTTGTCTCTGTCACCTGCATGTATAGCTGGTGTGACATTATAGAATTTTGCAATATGGGGGGGGGGGGGGTAATCCAGGAATTAGTCCTATCCTAGGCTAGGCCAGCCCATCGGTCCTACCACCTCCCTCTGTGCCGATTGGTTCGGTGGAGTGACCTCATTGTATGTGTGTACATTTTATGGCTCCCTTTGACTCATAAACCTAATTCTTTCAAAAGAGTTATGGATCAAAACTTCATATTTACACTAGTCACCATCATAAAAAGCAGATATGCAGATCCCATATTTCACAAAGAGTATGCCAGTCCGAACGCCAATTCTTTGTGATGTTGCATCACCCTCAGGCACAATTTCGCCGTTTTTTCAGGAGAAACATAATATCAAAAATTCTGCAAATGGCTACACATATGCATACTAGTATTTGGCATAGTTTCCCCAAGTTTAATGTCTGTGCCATTTATGCTTCACCCAGAAAAGCATTTTTCCTGCCATTCCCGTTCACCACATGTCAGAAAGATGCACATGGTCTCGTGCTTTTCAAAAAATCACATAAAATACTACCATCATATTGAATTTCTTTAGGGTGCTTGACAAAATGTCTTAATGTACAACAGTTTTTAAAATCAATGGGCCAGATTAGTCCCTTGTGTGGGCAGTCCTTCCACTCCCCAAGCCAAACTGTCTTCCTCCTATATCAGCTTGAACAAAGGATTTCCATGACTCCCCTTTGAAGCCATCCAGTGGGTGCTGGGAATGAATGTAGAGGAAATCACACCTCTGAGGCAAAACACAGGGCTTTCCCCTTCCTTTGTTATTGGGAGTAGTTCTGTCTGGCAGTCTGGTAGAACCTGTAATTATCACACTGTCAGGTCCCATAAGAACAGAGCACATGCTCTTGCAGCATCTTTTCACTGATAGGTGCAAAATTAGCCTTTATAGCAAACTGGTTTGACAGGAATTCCTGGGCGACAGCTAGGCTGTCATGCCGTTTGCAAGGAGATTCCCTTGGAGTCTGAGAAGCCAATGGCAACTCCGCCGCCATTGATTGTTCCACTTTTTTCCCCATTTCCTGTTGCTACTGTTGGGTGTCCTGACCCACGTTTAAGCTATCATGCTACAACATTTGGTGCTGTGGGCTTAGAAAATTCAAGATGGCAGAAAGCCCACATGTGCGCCGAAATCCAGGAAAGCTGCGCAGTTTGTGCGCCCACCGAAATGGTTGCCTCACTTGCCACCCACCAGTGCGAGAATGAAAGGCTGGGTTGCCATGAGGGAAATGGGTTGCCAAAGGAAAAACCGTAGCGCCGGTTAGCTTCAAAGCGCTTTAAAACCACCATTGGACTACCCGAACAGTAGTCTGAAACCATTGGGAATGGCAATGCTGATTGCCAAATGCAATTTAGAATTGTGGGGAATTCATTTGTTCAATCCCAAAAATGGGTGCAGTACCAGTACTCACCACTATCCAAAAGCCGGCAGTTTAAAACCACCCTGTGTTTCTCTGAAGGCAGGCTCAAACTGTCTATTTTAAACATTGCAACACATCTAAAAACTCACTGGACACCAGCAGACATTTGGTAGAATGGAGTGTTGTGTGCCTACAAAATCTGGGAAATGAAGAGCCCAAAACAATGCTTATAACAAAACTGCTATGGAGTCAGCAGTTTAAGTTGCACTGGATTTAAAGACACTAAAATCGAAAATGTTTAGATTAAATGAGTGACCTATGTTTGGTGTCACATGCCTTTGTAACTGTTTAAATGTCATAGTTTTAAACTTAGAATCAGCCTTCTAGCTGCATATGTGAAAATGTTTAGTTTTATTTGAATGCAGAAACTGGGGAACAGGAATGACAGCTTAAAGAGATTCCAATTTGCCTGGCAACTACCCCCATCAGGAGTGAAACTTGAGTCACAGCTGTGTTCCCAGGCCTAGCTGCCCTTTTGCTGCTCACACTAAGGATATGCCATCTATCTGATAATTGAATTACCTGTGCTCTGCAGGAGAGTGAACAATGCAACTCCCTTCACCCAGGCAGAGGGTTTATTGAGAGGATCATAAATGGCTTCCTCTTGAACAATGAGCCTCTCCTGACTCAGGCAAAGGTTTTATTACAGCAGTCGTAAAATGTAGCTTCCTCTTGGCAGAAGCTGGGAGGAGCACTGCCTGTGAGAGCAAGCTGGCTTGGCAGAACTGGATAAACCAGTATTTCTACCTTGTGCTGAGAGGAAACCACACCCCTTTGGAGCCAGAACATAACTTTAAAAAGATGGATCATTCATAGAGCGGACATGTGAAAATTTTATAAATGATACCATAATTCTTGTGATTTTTCTGCCCACAGTTTAAGAGGTTTTTAGAACCGGTGGTATGTTCAGGGGGGTGTTAGCGGAAAAGTGGATATTACTCTAAATGTATGCATGTTAAAAGTCTGAAACTTCATCAGTTAATGTCCATACTCCCTGCGCACATGTATGTAAAGTTGGGTCAATGTCAGAAATTGAAAAATCAGTTAAAAAGTCAATTATGTGCCATTTCTGAATGCAAGCTCTTAGAAACAGCAGATTTGGACAGAGACATGGCTAAATTCAGCCACACCATGTATATGTAATTTCAAGCAACTGTGTAACTGTGAAATATGTCTTTTATTATCAAATATAGAATATGTGCAATCTGACAGAGGAGTGTCCTATCTGCAAGCCATAAAATGACATCACTCTGACACAACTTAGCTTCGCCAATCAAATGATAAATGGAAGTTTGACCAATTAGAAGCTGAGAGAGAGGTAGGGTCAGTGATGCTAGAACACACCCACATTCTAAACACATAAAAGCAGACAGACAGGACCGATAGGGACCTTCAATTCCATCTGCAGCGGGACGCTCTGCCGGAAAAATCCATACTTACCTCCATCAATCTTCAGAGAGCTAAACTAGAGACTTCAATCTATCCAGAACTAGAGACCCAGACCAGAGAACCAGAGAGAGCTGACCCAGATCACTGTGAAGTGCAGAGACCAGAGGCGAGTTTAAAACCTGACCAGATCCATGGCGAGGCCCATTTCACTCAAGAATATAGTGTGAGTACCTAGAAAACTGTGCAGAACCAATCTCCTAGTTAAAATAATATAATTCAATCCTATTTTAATCTAAGTAGAACTGTCTCCTAACTGTCACCTGTCATTTGTAAAGCTGTCACTTGTCATTTCCTAGTTGCAAGCTGCACTTGTCTTTTTGAACTTTAAAATTTCAAATCTGAAAAACGACCTTCACAAAATCGCTCATATCTCCGCAACCGTTTGTGCTAGAGACTTGCAATAACTTTCATCTGAAAGGTTAGAATCGTGGCTTTCCTACGAACCTAGATCCGCATTCCTACCCCTTATAGTTTTACCGCAATCGCGGAACACGCATTCGCGAATTTTACCGCGATTTGCAAATTTCTTCACATGTAAAAACTGCTGCTGCTTGCCTTCCATTTGCCAGAAATTCGTTTAACCTGCTAACTATCCCTGCCTCATTGCTAGTGTGAGCCTGGACTAATATTAACTAGATACCACTCACCCTGAACCTCTGAAAGGGAATTAAAAGCATTTCCAGCATATTTCTCATCCATTGCTAGCACATATCAAAGCAATTTGCCAGTGTTTTCAAAACTCCTATCTGTTTTCTGTAGTGTAAGCTTGCTGGGGTGAACTGATTTACATTGATTGCATTTCTGAGAACTGTGTGTTTTCCTTCCATTTCCTTGCCTTGCATCAAGGGGGGGAGGGGATTGCCAGAGAAAAGTGATTACATTGTTTGGTTGAAATCATATTGAGTATTTTCTGTACTGCATTCATTGAATACTGCATCCACCTGAGCTTACATAAAGCATCCTCTACCACATTATACTTTTGTTCCTATTTACCAGTGTGCTACCTTATCCATTTCATGTCAACTCATTAGTGATTATAAGAAGTGTGCTAGTGCCAGATTCTCCGTTGTTGATCTTTATCATATCAGATTAAGTGTGCTATTCAATTATTAATTTATTATAAGGTGTGATATATACATCTCTTGTTTAAATTATCAAATAAACCTTTTAACTTGCAAAACAGAACTACTTCTTGGCTCAGTGGGGTCAGGGGGATTCCAAGAGGGGTGTTATATAGGGGTAGTCATCCAGAACGCATGAACTGGACATAAAGATATATCAATAAGGGTTTTCATTCAGTATTATAGACTAGGCGTTGACTTAGCTGTAGTGTTGAATTGAATCCTCTTACACTACGCTCTAGTCTTTTCCCGGCCTCTTCCTGGTTTCGCTCTTAACCACGCCTCTTTGTTTTGCCCGGCGCGTTGCAACTGAAGCTTTCACGCTCCGTTTCGCAAGCGCTCGCTCTCCAGTTCCTTGCTCGCTGCTTGACCGGTCTTTTGCCGGTTATAGTCCCTTTCTGCCTTCTTTCTTAGCTTTTCTCTTTCTGGTGCCCTTTCCCTCCTTGGTCCTACACTATTTCCTTCGTCTATCTGCTCATTGCCTCTACTCCCGTTCCCTCTCTCCTCGTCCTGTTTTTTTTTGTTTTTTCCCGGTGCCTCGGTCCTCCTCTTTTGTGCTTACCTTCTTCCGTGCTTACCTTTTTCCTTACCCTTTCTTTACGGGTCTATTATCCTTCCTCCGTTCTGACCTCTTACTTACTTTCTCTCTCCTTCTTCCTTTTCGGTCTCCGCTTCCATTCTTCCTCTTCCCGGTCTACCGCCGCTCTTCCGGCATTCCACTCTTACCTTTTCCCCTCCCAGCTAGGCATTCACGTGATCCTCTGCGGTCTCTGCGATCCTCTGCAACCCGGAACATCCTCTCCTTCGGATACCTGGGAAAGCAACTTGTCTGATTAACCTTGCTCCACATCAAGATCGAAGTACAAAAGAGGTTTCTTTTAGCATACGCTTTTTTCCTCTCCTACGGCTTCTGCGGAAAGGATGTCCCTTGTTTCCCTGGTTTACTAGGGGGAACAGGGTGGCTTCTAACCACGGAAGACCATATCTCTTCTCAAAAAAGAAATCCACAAGAAAAAAGGGGCGAAGACGCGAGGAGTCTACAGAAGAATCAGGTGAGGAGGAGTGGGTTCTGCATAAAGACAATTCTGGTTACGACGAATTGAGTGATCAGCCTGACATTCATGATATAGGCTGAGGTATTTTGGGGGGAAAAGAGCATAATATACATAGCTTTGCAGCCCCTCTCACACAGAAACACAATTGTATATGTGGGTAGCCACAGTATTATTTAACATTTAGTTTTCAAAATGTCATTTTCCTGTTTTGCAAAAGCAGATTTACACGTGTTCTTTTTCTCTCATGTTAATTTCAGAAGATGCGGCTTCTGCCACACACAGTTTCCTTTGCATTAACTTTCTGAAAGGCTTTTAGAGATATGGTCAGTTTCTGGACACAGAGATATGCTGAAAATAGTTCCTTGGTAATTGATACGAGGCAAGAGAGAGAGCCACGCTGTAGCTTTCTTTTCCATTGATTTGCGTGTGCTGGTTCCTTTCAAAGTAAATCTTAGCCGTGCGGACTTGAAACAGAATTCTCTGCTCTTCAGGGACTTTATTAAGGGAAGCAATGCGGTTCTGAGAGGGATTGCCTTATTTTATGGCACTCAAGTGAAATACACATGCAGGGCTGTTTTTTTACTGGAGCAAAACTGAGTGATGTTTAATATAAAAGGAGGCACATGGGCGATGCCGTCTTGAATGCAGGTCATTTTCTTGTGCAGCCTTGAGTTTTTAAATGACAGAACATCAATACAGAGCCATTCTGAATTTAGGTTATTTTCTCTGGATTCACGTGAAGGAGAACAAAATGCAGACATTCTTGGGTGAATGCTGAAATGTGGTTTTGTGATGAAGGGAATTTCTGTTGGGGCTGGTAAATGTACCCCACATATTCCGCCCCCTGCTCTGTTGTGACTTTGTTGAGGGAGAGTAGGGCAGATTGGGGTTAATTTGACAGAGTTCTCATCAGGGAGCAGCACTCCAGGATTTCTTTCGGTTGGAGGGGCACCCTCTTTCCTTCCTTCCCTTTCCAGGTCCCCTGGGAAGTCCTCACCATGCTAGTGTTAAGTGACTTCAAGTCAGCAATCCCACTAAGTCAGTGCCTCGTCTGGGACGCCCAAGGGAAGCTCTTACTTATATATTTTTATGACCAGTTATTATTATTATTATTATTTATTTGTTATAGTTTATATAAACCTTACAAAATATTGAAATAGACATTTATCACACGTATTTACATAACTTTGAAATAGAATAGAACCAGTCTCAGTAAAAAAAAGCAACAAAAAGACAAGTACATAATCAAATACTGAGAAAACACAATTACAGATCTAAACGCAACAAATTAAAAAAAAAAAGCACTAGGAAGAAATATCAAAAGTCACCTAACAGAATTAACATTCTCTCCAATAAATACGATCAAACCTTTTCAAAAAGATCACATACATTTCTCAAGAAAGTTGCAACCCTAACATTTAAATTGCCTTTACTACAAATGGAGCATTCTATACCAAATAAAATCTCTATCCACATTAGCAGTATTGGATACATATTGACTGAAGAATAGAAGTCTTTTGGTCTTAAGTGCCGGGCACACCAGCAAAATATGCTGTAAATTCTCAACCGTCCCCTCTACCAGGCAAAATCTGCACCAGGTCCAAAACCCTTTCACACTTCATCTTATGGCATTGACCTGGTTTGTAGTAATGACATTGAATCTAAATTGCATGAAATCATGTCTTATTCGCTTACAAGGATATTTAGCTAAATACTGTTCGATATCTGGAAACCATTTGTTCAACGCACATACTTGGTGGTAAAGTTTAGAGTCCAAGATTTTATTTTTTGTATGTAGCCAATCGAACCCCATCACACTTTCTTTTACCCGTGTGGGTTTCTTCTTTAAAGAGGTTACTGACATACCTAAACATACCAGAGTCTTTGTAGTTTCGGCATTCAGCTCTTGTATAAAGGGGTTACCAGAATCCTGACCTACACCATAGTACAATGAATTCATTTCACTAAACATGCATTTCCTCCACAACTTTAATCTTTTCCAAGGTACATGTGCCACTAGAGAGTTTAAACCAAATTCGTACAGAATTAACTCCAAAGGAATTGATTTAGGTAACAAATACAAAACAGATTTCCAAATATAGCTCTCAGTGGCAGACCAGTCCCCCTCGTATTTAAGAGACTGTAATTCAGCCCCATATATTAATCTCGGGATGACCTTTTTCGTATAGAATTCTCTCAGGGGACACATTGTAAATCTACCATATTTGGATTCGATTGCTCTCATTTGACGGATAGCAATATCGGCCTTGAATCTAAGTTGAGTTCTAAATACTGATCTTAAGTTAGACCCCGATATAACAAACCCTAAGTATTTAAACACAGGCTGGGCTCTAAGCCGCGATATACCATATGACCAGGTAAGCGCGTCCAACTTCTTGCTTCTATTGCCCAAACAAACTATCACGGTTTTTGCCGGATTGATCTTCAACAGTAGGGAGGAGGTAAATTCATCGAAAGCTTTCAGCAATTTTTGTAGACCGATCTTTGTATTATCAATAAGGAGGAAATCATCCGCATACGCTAGCCATGCTAAACGGATATTCTGTATTTTTGGAGCTACGAGGCCTTTATTCGTCAGAGTGGTATTCGCAAGTTGAATATTGTAGGTGCCAACCGACAGCCCTGACGCAAACCATTGTATACGGTCAGTGCACTAGTCAAAGTACCCTCAGCATCTAATCTTACCCTTATTATTGCATCGGTGTATATAGCCCTGACTATATCCAACAGGATAGGCAGCATATTTAGTGATCTCAGTCTCTGCCAGAGGATCCTCCTATCCACCAAATCAAACGCAGAGCTTAAATCCATGGACGCAACATAAATGGCTAAGGCACCCTTCTTCATGGCTTCAGCACGCAGACAGCTAAGTATCATCCCTCCACATTCGGTTCCCATATTTTTTCTGAAGCTGATTTGCCTAATATCAAGAATATTCCCTTCAAGCATCCACTTGTGAATTTCCTTCAGTACAACAGACGCAAACAATTTCGACTCTGGATCCGAAATGGCAATTGGCCTATAGCTTAGAGGACATTGTCGGGATCCCTTCTTAAAGATCGGGATGATAATGGATACCCTCCACAACAGAGGAAAAACTCTGGTCAATAATATATTAAACAAACTAAACAGTATTTTTGCCCATATTTGGGGTTCACGTTTAAAAAGTTTATTTGAAAGATTATTCGGCCCTAGCGCACCCGAGTTATTAGATTTAGTTATTAAGTCCACGATGTCCCTCGTGCTAAACTTCAAGTGCCATTGGGATCCTCCATTAACTACATCTTTCATATCATGATTTTTAGTGTGATATATATCGGCAAAATGACCCAGCCAAGTAGATTTGTTAATAGGATTAAGAAGTATCTCTTTCTGGGGTTTCTCAAGGTTGTTAATTAAGTTCCAGAAGTTGCTGGAGTTATGTCCTCTAAGGGAGTTAAACATAATTTCCCCATCCCTCTGCTCTTTAACCATACGATGTTGGACCGACCAATTTTTATATTTTTACTTTATTTTCTTTACCAGGGCCACAGTATCAGTAATATCATACTCCGCTTTCCAAGCCTGTCTAATCTCTCTCCTCATCAGACACTTCCTGTCCTTCACTATCCCATCAAAATAATGGGTCTTACAATTATTACCTGTGATCTTCTTGCCAAAAGAATCCTCAATTTTTCTAAGTGAACTATTAATATAGTCTGTAAATTTAACAGCCGAATATGTGTCGACCCGTTGGATGTCAGAGAAAGATTCCTAATCTTTAATCATGGTGGCCGTGAAAGAAGTGTTTTTTTCTCAGTCCATTTGATTCTATTCCCAGCCTGATTAATTTCCAAGGGATGATTATACATCAGTTTTGATTTAGAGTAACCCACCGTGTCCAATTCGAAAGAAAGCATACAATGGTCGCTAAGATTAGTATCAAGGATATCCAATCTTCCTGTGCAGTTGAACACGCCCACAGAACAAATAATGTAATCAATAGTGGATTTGTAACCCCGAGCTTTCCAGGTGGGAAGAGGATTAGCCACAACTATCATACCCCAAATCTCAATAAAGTGCGACCAAATTTTACCTCGACCCTTGGTTATCCACTGGTGGTAGTGCGATCACATCATTACCCATATACAGGTCTCCAATCGGAGAGTCCACAGGAATATCAGCATTTAGGTCGCCAACTATAACCATGACCCCCCAGGGATTCACAGCCATCCAGGATTCAAATAATGATCCCAAATTCCCCAATTCCAGCCTTAATTGATTATCAGATTAATCTGCCAGATTCCAGTATATATTCACTATCAGAAATGCAGTGTCCACCGCGTTAAACTTCAGTATGTAACCCACTACTAAAAAGTGATCCGAAAACGCCCATTCACCCGTAATTCTAAGACCACCTTTAGGTCTACCACGCCTGCCCCCTTTTGTGATTAAAGACGAAACAGTGAAACCCTCCCAGCATAAATGAACCCTAGACCAGGTTTCTTGGAAACAAACTCATATCTGGCTAAATCATTCATAAGGCTAGGATTATGCAGCAGGTGCGAGGATCCTCGCGAATTCCAGCCAAGTAATTTCGAAATTCCTTTTTCCAGTTGCTAAAGGGGCTTAGATAGATTAAGAGTATCAATAGATTCACGTAGGGCCAAGGCAAGCCACCTCAAGTCTTGTGTGTCCGACTTCTCTGTTACAGACACAGATCCCCCCGCCAAATTTTTGGAATAGAATCCCTTTGCTTTACCACTATAAGTTGAGAGCGACTTTACCAGTGGTTGTACATATACATATTCAAAGATGTCGTGGCCTCTTCGTTGAAACTGTTCTGCTTCTTTCAGGAGAAGGTTTCAAACCAAAGGTGATGGAATTACTAGACGACCATAATCAAGACGTTGTCTGTGTATATAGTCAACTAAATCAATGTCGGCCGAGGTGATCAAGCTCAAGTCCGGAATTGGACTCAATAGTGATAGAATAAATGGTCTGTTTAGTGAGGGCCCAGTAGAGTCATCAAAAAGAGTTGTTAGAACAAGCCCCGGTAGCTCCGGTCTTACAGGTTCTTTTAAGTCAAGCACTCGATACTCGAGAGACTGTTCATTGCCCTTTTCTTGAATGCTAGGAATAATCATTCCGACCTCCCCTCATCTCGACCAAATTCCTCACAGCTACCAACATCATTCATACCCCTTGCAAGTCCTACCCGCAACTCAGACAGGTCTTTCGCGTGTTTTTCCTTGAGTGTTGTTATTATGGATTCATAGAAAGCCTCATTATTCACAGTCTGTTTGGTAACACTCACACTACTCAAATCAGGGACTTTTTCAGTATTTACAGCATAATCACCTTTTTTTTGCTACAGTTTGTGTCCTTAAAGGTTTTACCCGGTGCAATTTTCCAATCGTGAGTCCCCATTCCTGTATTAACCGAAATACCCACATGATTCCTCAGTGGGACAGCATCATGGCCACGTGCACCTTCATTACTGGTCTTTGTTTCTACCATCACAGACCCTTTGTCATTGGCCAAAATTATGTCTTTGCCACCCAGAGGATTTTGTAATTCCACCGAGGACCCATAATGCACGGCAGCATTAAATATCTCATAAAGATCATCTCGGTGGTTTTTCTTTTTCAGAGTATCACAGAGTCGATACTCCCCTTCGAGATAGGAACTCTGTGTGGATTGATCAATACCTCTCCTTTTTTTTTTTTTTTTTACAAGTTGGTCTTTAGTTCCTACAGGTTTATTACTTTGCAATTTTTTCTCTACACTAATTAGTTGTACATCATTAGCCTCTTCATAAGCGAGATCTCTGAGGAATTTTCTAGAAGATTTCATCTGCCCACCTTGTTTATTACTATTGTTTTTTTTTCCTCAATTTAGCCAACCTTTTCACTTGTCTTTTAGAGAGTTTAGTATCATTCACACTTGGTTCATCTCTATTTCCGGGAACTTCCCCCCCCCCCCTGCTCGCAATGAGCTATATCTGCCAATTCTGCCGCAGTAGTACCCATACCACTCCCCACGGCAGGGTCCTGAGTAGCTGGTATAACAATAATCTCATCTACAGACTGGACAGAGAAAGTCTTTGTAGAGCCCAAGCTGACATCATTCGTGCTAAAATTGTTATCCAGACTTGACGTCATGATTTTACTCAATGACTCAGATAGTCTCTGAAATCTCCATGCTCCCCGAGAAATTAAGTCCCGAATGTATTTCGTTTG
Source organism: Ambystoma mexicanum (assembly GCF_040938575.1). NCBI lineage: Eukaryota > Metazoa > Chordata > Amphibia > Caudata > Ambystomatidae > Ambystoma > Ambystoma mexicanum. Next base: position 864,363,000 of record NC_090933.1, on the reverse strand, counting down.
ATCCCTCAATTCAGTAAGCATTAGGCGATTTAAAGAGAATAATCAAATGGAGATCAGAAGCCAATGTGTCCGGCATACTTGTAACAGATTTAGGAGCCTGACTTGGCAATTGATTAGATAAATCCAGCAAATTATCATAATTAAAGTCACTAGGGAAACAATTATCATTTTCATGTGAATGTAGTTCGGGATCGATGCCAGCACCCAGAGCCTTAGTTTTGTCACCCATCGTATGTCATCTCCTCATCACCAAAAAGTGGTTGAGAGGAATCAATACTCTCCCCATTCTGTTTCCCCAACAGGGAGCACTCTTGTGCACACTGCAGCATTTCCATCTCCTCATTGTTAACTTCGGGCAACGGTAACGCCGCCGCACGGGCAAGACTAGCACGTCTTGTGCTAACTGCTGTAAAGAAGTCAGCACCCGCTTCTTTACACATCGGCGGTAATTTGAGTTTCCTCATAATTCACTTGGAACCACAAAGTAGAAGCGCCCCTCCAAACAGAAATAAATGAATACAAACAACACACCTTTACACTCCAGCCACAACCACCTCCACCCGAACCACCAAACGGCCAGCCACTTAGTCCATTTAGGTAATATAGAACACCTAAATAAAATGGCGTCCCCCCACCCCACCGATAGATAAGCGGCAATGAACTTATATCAGTGGTCAGGACACACAATAAGGAGCACTTAAAGCATATAAATAATAGTAGGGTAGTATAGTGTCCAGTACAACCCACCAGATTAAATACCTTAATAACCTCTGATGACCATAGGAGGGTGTCTTAGCAGCAGCAGCACGCCCCGCGCCGCGCACCGTAAACAGTACTTGCTGTGCTTGATCGGTGCGCTGGTGCCTGTGTATTTATTCTCCTCCCAGCAAAAGCGAGCACGCCAGGGGGGGGGGCGGAGTCCCCACGTTCAGGTCGCCCTTCTTTTGTTTTTTATCTTCCAGGCAGAATGGTGTTGCAGGAAAAGGCGTTCTCCAGCCCGTCAATACGAGCTTTGCAATAGACAGCCCACAGATCCAAAAATCCACAAGTCTAAGAGTAGTGACTTCCAGGACAGGGCAGCCCCCAATGAAAGCGCTGCCCCAGTAAACAGTACTTGCTGTGCTTGATCAAAGTACAAAGGGAGCTGACACATCCATCAATTTCAGTTTGTCCTCAAAATCCATTTAATTGCAGTCATGGAACTGCGTTTGGTGTGGACCTCAATTCAATTATAAGTTCCTGCACGGCGTGTTGATCGTGAGCATAGGTTGTGTAATCATTTGGGCACTACATGTCCCATAATGCATCATGGAATTTGACAAAGAATGTCCCAAACGCTATCTTGCTTTTTTTCTCCTATTTTCGTTATTTTTAAGTGTCAGCTCGCATTGACAACCAGACCAGGGAATCAAGTTCTTATGTGTCAGTTCACGCGGTGAAAAACTACCGCTGCAGGGCACAGCTTCAATAACATGTACCTCAAGGAGGGACTGCCTGCACACTTCTATCAGATCCCAGTGGTGTCGAAATAGAAAGTGGACTAACCTGATAGTCTGAGGTTATAAACCAAGTTATACTCTTGATGATAAACCCTTTTAATAACACCGCTCTCTTTGAATCCCCCTGCCCTCACTGAGCCAAGAAGTAGGTTTGTTTAGCAATTTAAAAGATTTATTGAATAATTAAACAATATATATTACACTTTTATAATAAATTAATATTTAATATCACTTAGTATAATGTCGATTAAAATGGATGATGTTATACTAGCACACTTATTTTATTACTAAGGAGTTGGTACGGAAAGAACAAGGTAGCTGAGAATACGTTTATGATTTCAAGGAATGCAGTGATGGAAAAATGCAGCACAGGAATAAACTGATATGGGTTCAACAAGAGATAATGTGATCACTTTTCCTTTTGACAATTCACTCCCGTTATGCAATATAACGAAATAGAAGGAGAGCACACAGTCTTCAAGAATACCAACAAAAATGCAATACAAAGTTCCAATTCCTCCCCAGCAAGCTTAGAGAAACAGGGATGATTTTAGACGCAGGCAAAGTACTTTAAATGTGGTATGCAAAGAAGGGAAAAATATGCTAAAAATGATTTTAATTCCCTATAAGAGATTCAGGGTGGGTGATAGCTACTTTAAATTAGTTCAGGATCACTTTAGCAATGCTCTATGAATGATTGTCAGGTTGCAAACAAATTTCAGCAAAGGAAAGCAACAAGCTGCTATTTTGACAAGTGAAGAAATTTGAGCCAAATCGCAGCACTTTTTCCGAGGTGCGTCGAGCGCGATTACGGAAAAAGTATATTGAAAGTTAAAACTCGCTCCTAGCACAAACTGTTCCAGAGATACGGATGAGTTTGTGAAGGTAGTTTTTCAGAAATGAAATAATGATTCAAAATGGCAAAATTACACTTTACAGGTTTAAATCGGAGAAGGAACACACGATTCCTATGATGCAGTTCTGGGCAGGTTCAAATGTTTTGAATCAGATTATTTTAAGCTAAGAGATTGGTTTTGCACAGTTCTGACTGAGCACTCACACTATGAATTTGAAATAGGCCGTCTGGGTCTGGTCAGTTTGGGACTGGGCTCCAGGCGGTTGGTTCTGAAGTCACAGCTATCTGGGTCAGCTCTGCTCTGCTGGTCTGGATCTCTGGTTCTGCTCACAGCGATCTGGTCTGGTCTCTCTGGATACAGCACTGCTTTCTGGGTCTGCTACCGGTTCTGGCAAAAGTTCTTGGCAAAGAATCCAACAGCTCGCCCGGCTGTAGAATAGTTTGGTTGGATTGCTGGATTCTGAAGGCCTGCTGAAAAAGGATTTAGCTGGTGGTCCAGGCCCCTCTGCTTTAAGTTCTGGAGTGAAGTTCTGGATCTCTGGAGTTCTGGATTCTGGAGTTCTCAGTCAGAGTGCTGCACGGGAATTCAGTTGAAGGTTGGAAAATGAATGTCCCTGTCTGGCTTCCAGTGGCTCTTTTTATCTCTTTTGAAAATGGGTGTTGATGCTAACTTTCTATGCCCAACCCACTCACGATTTGATAGGTCAAGGATTTCTCTTTGACCTGATTTGAGAAGGGAGCAGTGAGTCAGAGTGAGTCAGAGTCTTACAGTCTATTGAAGAAACGCCCCTTTGCTTTTACTTAGAATTAATTTTTCATAACTAACAGGTTTCCCAAATACACACGTCGTTGACATTACATGTACATATCATATATCACATAAGGTAATCTCTGTTCCAACTCTGATGTTTCTAAGAGCTCGCATTCAAAAATGGCAACTTATTTTCGTTTTTGGTAGCTTTTGCAACATTGGTTTTTCATCAAATCTTTACACAGACCTGTACCCTCTTCCTGAGCATATTAATCTAAGTTATCGTGTCTCTAGCCTAAATACAGTGTTTGTAGTATTAATAATTAGTGGGGTTTTGCCTCAGAACATCACAGAGTGACCAGCCTAGTCTTGAACTGGGAGTGAATGTGTCATTTTAAAGATCCCAAAGTCGTACATTTCTGTCATCTGGTTACAATTAGTTATCATTATTCTTATAAAACATATATTTGCCTTCCATTCACTTCACTTCAGTGTTTGGGTCCGCCCCCAGAAGCTTGGTGAGTCAGACGGTCACATGGCCTTCTTTCCTGGCATCTCCCAGAGCAGCGTGTTGACAGTAAACACCTAAATCAGCATATCCTATTCAATGGAAAGAGTCTATTGTGTTGGGTCCTGCAGGCTGGAGGAAAAACCCCTCCCTTTCAATCAACAGGGCCATGTGATATCCTGCCTTCTTGTGTGGAGTTCTGAGGTGAGAAGGTTTCCCAGCCTTTTGGACTGTTAATTGAATCAGCCTGTCTTCTGGGAACAGCAGGTGTTTAAGAATTTTAATTAACCAAAAGGCTTTGAAGTTTCCAGCTGGCTCAGGATCCTTTTGCAACTCCTGAAGTACAGTTCTCCTGTCAGAGTTTAGACCGCTAGCGCTGGTTTGTGTCCAATGCCGGTACTGCACCCATTTTTTTAGGAGTTGTCTTGAATTAACTCCATTTCAAAAAGGGGATTTTACTTGATAGTATATGATTCTTGCTTAACATTGTTTTGATGGGAATCCTTACAGTAGAGTGGTGATGTGGAACACCCCACAAGAAGGTTGAATCTTTAGAGTGGTGTTGTGAGCCATGATTTTAGCAAATTTTTGACATCAAGAAAATGAATTCCCAACAGCTCTGGGTTGCTTTTGGCAATCGGCATTGCCATTCCCAATGGTTTTAGGCTACTGTGTGTGTAGCCAAATGGTGGTTTTAGGCAGTGCCCTCCTGTGCTCACAAACATAGGCAAAAATGTGTGGCAGCCTATTCTTCACGTTTCCCTGTGCACTTTCTGGGGATTTCTTGTCATGATGTTTTCAATGCCAGTAATGCACAGTTTTATGGTAGGGCTTGGATGCATGGGTAAAAACATCCCACACTAGGAGGTAATGGAGTTAATTATCTAATAGGAGATAGCTAAAAGCAGGTTTTAGGATATTTAAATGACAGCATTCCCAGAAGATTTACAACAGCGGAACAATTTTTACAGTTACAATTCGCTCTGGTCTTTTCTTAACATTTGGACAATATCAAGAAAATTACTCCACAGAACAACGTCCACAATTTGACTTTTACACCTTGGCTTCATTTATACAATAGCCTCAAGCAACTTACTCCACAGGATCAGGACAGCAACTTGACTTTGAAAACACCCTTTCTTTCATTTTTACAATAAAGACAAATTACTCTCTTATATAGATATACTTATGCACCTAAATACTTCCTTCTGCTTTTTTCCTTTTTCTTTCGTCTCATTCTTCCCATAGTTACTCTGTTCGATTTTCCTTTGGCTCATCAATCAGCTGCAAAGTGTGTCTGGGGTGACATCTTTTTAGTCTGATTGATTTGGACCCATTTCTCTTCTGATGGCTCTCCTTTGGGGATGCAGATCCTATAGGCGACAGGGGAAATTTTGTCTACAATTTCAAAGGGGCCGCGTTGGGAGGGAAGGAATTTTCTCTCCTTGATCTGGTTCCTCTGAAAATTGTACAAGTAGACCCTGTCTCCTAGTTTGTATTCTTTTTTTAGTTTTTAAGTCGTAGTGGATTTTCATCCCCTCTGCCGGTTTTCTCCTGATTCCACTGAGCATACGCAAAAGCATGCTGAATATTCATGTGTTATGGAGGCATTTTATCAGTGTCTGCTCTTGTGTTTGATAAAACAGATGCTGAGGTAGCACCATTTTTCCTCCAGTCATTAGCTCAAATGGAGACATTTTGGTCACAGAAGATGGTGTAATTCTGATCGCCATCAGGACAAGCGGTAATCTGATGTCCCAACTAGGCTCAGTCTAAGAATGCTCTTAAGAATACTCACAATAGTTTTATTTTACCTCTTAACTCCTCCACTAGAGGATTGGAAGTATGCAATATGGAGTTTTCTCTTTACCCCAAGTATATCCCACATCTCTGTCATTTCACTGGTGAAGTGACTTCCTCGGTCTGACTCAATCCTTTGGGGAAGGCCAAAACGCAAGGAGATGTGGTTGATCATCAGGGCAGTTGCTGTTTCTGCCTTGCAATTTGGGGCCGGGAGACATTCCACCCATTTGGTAAACAAGCATGTTACTGTTAACATGTACTTGTTCCCCCTAGAGGAGCGAATCACGGGCCGATGAAATCTACTTGTAAATCTGACCAAGGCAGTGTCATCCCCCTCTTCTGGAGGGGAGCTCGGTGTGTGAGTGAACTTGGCTGAAATTGTGCACACACAAGACACCCCTTCAAATATTGGTCGAGGTCCTGCCCCGTGAGTGGCCGGTATGTGACCTCCCGCAAGATTTCTAAAGTAGTGTGAAACCCCCGATGACCGGCTGTGGCTTTGTCATGGGTGTGATTTAGCATCAGAATTCGGAATGAGTTGGGTACCTCCCACTGGTCACATCCAGAAATGGATCTCCTTACCAACAAACCATCTTGGATTCAGAACATTTTGGGAAACTTCATCAACACCCGGAGATCCTCTTCCCCAAATGTAATCCGTTTCCGTCAGGAAAGTTCACAGGGTACTCAATGTGTTGGTAAAATATACCAATAATCGGATCCCCTTTTTGTGCCATAATTAAATCGGCATCTGAGGTCTCCCTACTCCACTGGGCAGTTGAGAGTTCATTGTGAGCAAGTGTCTGGGACCTGGTGAAAGCAGTGACCTGGATTTCCCCCAGCATGGACTAGATCTCAAGGAGATCCCCTTGGATGGTTCCGGTTTTGTCTGGTCCCTCTATTCTGGAATGAACCTTAATCTTTTTCCAATAGATTGTCATCCCATTAGAGGTGACCAGATCATCAATATTTTGTATGAGCTTGCCATGTTTGAGTGGTTTATTTGCACATAGCATGCCTCTGGTTTTCCAATTAATCATATTCTTCACGAACCCGTTCTAGACATAATCTGAATCAGTGATTATTGCCAGTTCATGGAGTCGGTGTTGCACGGCAGTGAGGATGGCCTGGTGAACTGCCATCAACGGTGTCACCTGACTACTGCGGGGATCAATCATGTACCCAGCGGAGGGTCCCGGTGCAGTTCCAGACATAATCTGAATCAGTGATTATGGCCAGTTCATGGAGTCAGTGTTGCACGGCAGTGAGGATGGCCTGGTGAACTGCCATCAACGGTGTCACCGGACTACTGCGGGGATCAATCATGTACCCAGCGGAGGGTCCCGGTGCATCATCCACCCAAGCATTCCCAATGCCAGGCCACCAGTTCCTTTTCCCCTTTGTTGTCAACATGGTAGGAGCTCCCGTCCACATAGACTGTGGGCATCCCCTTGCACGTGTCTTCTTTGTAGACCTTGTGCGGGGAATTCAGGTATGCCTCTGTTGTCTTGGGTTTTGAGACTTTCGTCCTCGAGAGGGTTTTCTCTGGCACAATCGTGCAAGTCAGCTAAACCTTGTGCGAGGGGACTCTTCTTGTTTCGGCCATGTCTGACATCCACAGGAAAGCCTTGCATGGACAGAATCCAGGAAGTAATTCTGGAATTACTTACATTTCCTGCCCGGATTCTGTCACTTTGGAGGTATTGCAAAGGCTGGTGCAGAGTCTCCACAATGATGTGCTCCCCCTGGAGGAACGGGCGTTCATTTTTCAATGCCCACACAATTGCCACGAGTGCCTTCTCACAATCGTTGAATTTTTCCTTACAGAGGATAGTCTTACTTGCATAGGAGATGACTTTATTGATCTTGTCATGATTTTGATATAATACTGCTGTTAAGCATGTATTTGAGAACCCCGTCTCCAAGAACAACTCCTAGTTTTGATGGGGTAAGCTAGACAAGGTGCTTGTGAGACTTTTTTTCAGTTGTTTCACTGCTTCTGCTTGTTCTGGACCCCACTCCCACTTGACCCCCCCCATTTAACAGATGGACCAGGGGGCTTGTGACCTCTGCGCAATCCTCAATGAACTTCCTCCTGTAATTAGTCAGTCTAAGAAGGCTCCTTAGTTCATGCAGAGTTGTGGGGTCTTTCAGTTTAAGTAGTGCTTCCACTTTCTCCGCCTGTGGACAAGTTTACACGGGTCCTACACCACTGTGCCTTCTGGAAGGACAGTTTTGCTCCTGCAACTTTACCGGGGCAGAACACAGCTGATTTCCGCTATGTGTTCCTCCACAGTATATCTTTTAATCAGGACATCATCCACATAGGCCAGGTTACCCCTTTCACCCAAGTCGGCCATGGCCTTGTGTAGAAAGATGTTGAATTCATTGCCGGAGTTTATGTATCCCAAGGGAGTCTGGGTCCATTTGTACTGCTGCACCCTGAAGGTAAAATCCAGCTTGTACTGGTCCTCCCTACTGACGGGTACTGTCCAGTATCCCTTGATTAGGTCAATGGCGGTGTACACCTTTGACCTATGGATCTGGAACAGTCCCTGTCAAAGTAGGGAAGAGGCCATCGGAAAGTGTGGACCAGTTTGTTCCGCTCCCTAAGGTCTGCGCAAAGTCTCCATTGGCCGTTTGGTTTTAAAATCCGCAGTACCGGATTATTAAAGGTACTGTGCACTGGACAAATTATCCCACGGGAGTCTAGGTTTTTGATGATTTCTGTAGGACTCCATAAACGTGAGTGGCAAGCGATATTGCCTCACGAATCCAGGAGTCATCCCAGGGTCTGTGGGAATTGAGGTAGAATGTATCTCGGTGCGACCAGTCCTAGGAGTCCACAGTAAAGATATCTTTGATACCTGTTTCAACTTTTGCTTTTGTTCCTTGGTCTCACAGGCATCAGCGAGGTTGACCCGTTCTTCAACCATCTGTCTGAAGCCTGGAAAGACCTCTGGTTTCGCAATCTCAGCGGGCTGCTCCAGCTTTGTGGAGAGATCTCTGGTGAGGGTGTTGACCTGGACAGAGGGTTTCAGGTAGGAGAGGCAGTCGTCGTGGACCTGGAATATCACCTCTTCCTTCCTGATGTCACAGGTCTCCTCTCCCCTCACTCCCCGTAAGGGCAGGAAGAGTACACTAGGAAATTCCCCTCTTGCCGGGTGAAGATCCTTTCTGGTGGTATGTCATTGTCAGTCATAGCAGCCATAGGGGATTAGTCACATGATTTAATTTCCTAAATCCATGGAAAAATGCTAGTCATCAACCGCCATTCCAATAAAGGTGTCTGCGCCCAGAGTGATACTCCTAGGGTCGCTGTTATCCACCAATATTGGAATGGCGTTGTGTTCTAAGTCAACTAATGGTGTTTGTTTTAACCCCAACCTCTGCTGTTGGAGAAGGGGATTCAGGTGTACATAAGCGTCCGGATTTTAAAGTTTCTGTCCTCTTAATTTTTAAGTGAAGTGGGAATTGTCAGGTCCATCCTGGGATTGTGACCTCTTCTCCAATTTGAACTTCCACCACATACGGCAGCAATTGAGCTGACCGAAATGCCTTTTCAGAATTATCAAAGCCCATAGGGTTGCCCCCCAGTCGGGACCAGGCCTTGTAATTTATAAGGTCCAACTTAATTGCAAACCGATTGAGAATGTCACTGCCCAAATAAAATGCAGCAGGGACATCTCACACGACCAAACAATTATGCTCTATGCTTTTATCACCTATTGACATTTTTAGGATACACCTGCTAGGCAGGAGATGTTTGGAATTGGGAGTTTCAAGGCCCATTTCCCACTTGTCAATCGATTTAAATGTGGGAATGGTTGGTTCTTTTGGGAGTTTTCCTGAACAACGCTTTGCTAATGAAGCTTTTTCCATTATTCAGGCATGGTCCGGAGAGAATAGGCTCCCTCCCCATATTTAGCTGAATAGGGAGGAACAGCTGCTCACCCATTTTCTGATTATCAGCCAGGCTTTGAGCTGGTTTTTCAACACTTTTGACTACAGGGCTTGGATTTTTAGATTTGGGATCGGTATAAAACTTCCAGTGTGGAATGCCACTTGAAACTGGAAGGAAGGTTGATTTTCAGGAATGGAGAGGCGTTCCCATCACCAGTTTGTTGTCCTATAGCAATTCCGGTAATGTCAGGTATTTGATTGTTTTAACAATGGAACTCAATTTTATCAGGTTTTTGTTCAACCATCTGGCATGTGCTATTTAAACTGACATAGTTGATGCTTTGTTTTAATTTTATTGGCCGGTTAGTCAGAGGACCTTGTTCACACAGTCTATCAGGGGAGACAACCTTCGAAAGAGATCAGTTCATAATAGACAGGGGGTTCCCTCTGCAGTCGCGACTGTTACCGGGTGCTTCACCTTGTGTCGCCCAATTTTATTTTCCAGAGCCGCCGTCCCCTTGACAGGAATTTAATTCCCGTCGAAGTCCTGTAGTTGTCCACGAAGAGGGGTGAGAGGGATCTGGTGTCTCTCCCCCCTTCCTGAATTTAGCTGCTCAGAGTACTTTTTGGACAGAAGAGTGGCTTGGGATCCAGTGCTAAAAATGCACATTGTCCTTGCACTCAGACGGGGGCATAGAGCCTACCTTCTTTCTCCTCCAAGGGGCAAAGGAATTGGGTATTTTGGGCAAGCCAGGCGGTTGGATTCTTTATTTTGGACTCTGACAGTGTGGGATTTTGGACAGTATTCTATTCTGTGTCGAAGTTTAGGAATCTGTAAAGAAAATTTGGCATCCAGCAATAGATGAGATTTCAGAATCCCCTTTTTCTCTTAGCTCAGTTCTGTCCCCCTTTCCCTGGAGACAGTCACTAGAACTGGTTTGTGGAGGGAATCCCTCAGTGATCGTTGGGTTCTCTGGAGGACAATTCTGAGGTTCAGGGATGGCCGATTCTAAATCAGTTCTCACACCTACCCAGTCTGGGTTGTGGTTTCTTGGGACCCATTTTTCTTTGTGCGGAATTCCCCCGTCCTTGAAGACTTTTTTTTCGCAGTATCTTCAAAGGATTATTCCCCTTGAAACTGGAGAACAGACTTCCTCCACAAAATGGGCCTTTTTGGCCTCTTTGTTTCTCCTACCCACCCTCTGTTCCCTGGGGTGCAGATTTTCGGGGGCAGGAGATTTAAGTTCTGGTTCTGGGGTCTCTAGGGGCTTTTCACGGGTGAGGAAGGAAGCTTCCTCTAGGGCTTTACATCCCCCTTCCTCCCTAGAACTGGCTGGTTATCGATGTTCTCTCCCCGTCATTGTTCTGGGGTGTCAGACCCTTGGTTGGATTTATTCTGAGCTGCCATGTTCATCTGAGGGTTCTGCTGAGCCCTCAACATGCGACTCAGATCTTGAGTTAGGTTCTGGGCCTGGCGCTCCAGTTGGGACACACGCTCCGGCTGGTACGGGGGTCGGGAATCATCTCTGAGCTGCTCTCGGGAAGGGTAACTATCCCTTCTCCTAGTGTAACCTGGGTACTGGGGGTTTCTCTGGTAACCCTCCACCCTTGGCCGCCCCTCTCCTGGATTTGGTGGTCTGGACTCCTGAAAGCGGGGAGAGTAAGAAGGGTTGTCCTGGAAGTTGGGGTTTTGACGGTACCTAGGGATAAAACTTAAATTCGAATTTAGGAGATGACTGCCCTCCTGAGGGAAGTTTGGAAGGAAATTTCCTGGGGCCGTACTCGCCTGATTGGATACCCCCCTGACCCGGGGGGGAGACAACGCGTACCGCAAGATAGGTCTGTTGCCCTTGTACCTAGGTCTGAGATAATTGGCAGTTAGAGGGCACATTTGTGGTGTACCCTACCTGACTACCTCCTGTTGTGATTGGTGAGAGGGTCTTCTTTGCCTCTGATTTGGTTGGTTTTTGGTAAGACAGATTTTTAGGCCCCCCATTTCTAGGTCCAAAATGGGGGCAACCTTCACTTCTGCCACCTTGGCAGCAGTGCAGTGTTGGTTGGTTTGGGTTTTTTGCTTTTATTTTTCTTTTCTACAGGCTTTTGGACCTCGTAGATCCGGGTAGCTTGCTCTATTACCCAGTCCAGGTTCCTATCATCATGGAAATCTCTTATCAGCTGTGTCGTGATATCTTTTATGAGTGCATGAAAATAGGTATTTATAAATTCCCTACTATTCGTGCGCACCCGCCTAGTAGTTTGCACAAATGCCCGCATTAGCTCCTGAACAAATTCTCCTGGGCCCTGATCCTCTCCACACTGCAGATTGTAGGCCACCTTACGGGCCTCCTGGGAGTTTGTGTGTGTAGAAGTGCTTCAAGATGGACACCTTGTAGGTGGACCACTTTGAATGGTTCTGGTCTTCCGGCCCAGCAAAGAAGCTGGAGTACTCTGGAGAAAACATCTATTTTGCAAATTCTATGGAATTCTGGTTATTTCTAATGTCAAAAGAGGTCATCATCTGTTCATATAGCTCCAGGTGCTCCCAGACAGAATATTTGGCATTCATGTGGTACAAAGTCATGAAACTTTTAATAGCTTTAATCTGTTTAATGGGGTCTTTCACCAGTGCTCTCTTTTGTTTATTAGCCTTCTTTAGCTGCTGCACCCGAGTCCATTCGTCCTCAGACTCAGAGCTGCTGCTATTTGTGGTCCCCTTGTTATCCTCTAGGCTCTCCCTAATTCTTTGAGCTTGAGTTTCTCTCAGAATGATAGGGCCTAGTCTCATCTCCACTGTTGTGGCTTGGGCTCTCTGGGTCACTCCCGATGGAGTCCCTCTTCGCACAGGAGAGTAGTCTTCTGACTCCTCCCTGCTTCCAGGGTTGGTGGAGAACCCCCCCACTTCCCTGATTGGGTGGAGGTTTTCAAGATACTCTTTTGGGGCCTCAATCCAGACTCCTTTTTCTCTGCAAAGCGAATTAAGTGGTTCTTATGTAGGTGACGTTTCTACAGGTCTAGCTCCCTGATTTTCTCCTCATAGGAGTTTTCCTGGTCAGATCCATCAGCCATGACGTTTTTTAATCTGAACAGGGACGCCCCTCCATAAGTATCTGATGGATGCTGAACTGCCAGCTCAATCATGCTAGGCCTATTTAAGACTAGTTGCCTCATGGTTTCCAGTTCATGTCAACCTGTGGACATGAAGAAGTCAGCAGTGCATTGGGCATACAAGGTGGTAAATGGGTTTGAGGCCCTTGGTACAGAGTGCATCAGACTTTGATCAGGGCTTGCCCTGCCATTCTCTACTTGTTCGGGGTCTCAAGTTTCGATTCAACCTAGCACATTCTTTTTCTAACTTCCCAAGTTTCTCCTTCTCAGCCCCTACCTCTTGATAGTAGGCACAGGCCTGAGCCCTTTACTCTGCTATCGGGGATTGGCCTGCCTCTATTACCTTCCCTTGGGCTGCTACCTGGCTCTGGAGTCCCCTGTTCTCATTGTGTTACTGGAAATGCATTGGAGGGGCAGGGCCACCCTGTCCTTGTCCTGTAGTCCTTTTTCATTTGGGTTCTGTATTGTTTTCTGCCTAGGAGTCCATGTGGGACTCCTAGCAGTACAGCTCTTCCTGTTTTTGGTTTGGTGTACAGACCCATGGGATAGCCTTATGGCACCCATGGGTTGGGGTACAACCCTGTGCTCCTAGTGTTTTTGGGCACCTGTGTGTGGCCCACAGGCTGGTGGCAGGTCCATGCTGAATTTGACAGGTGCTCTGAGTATCCTCCATTATGGGATACCTAGGCCCTGTCACTCGAATCAGTTGATTCCTGATGGGGGAAACCAGATAGCCCCTGTGGCTACTTACTTTCTATTACCTGTTACCTTGTATTCCCAAAGTCCTGGGAAGCCCTGACTCTGTCCCTCCCCCCTGACTGAATGTTGGGTGGAAGTTCCATATATGATGGTGTTGTGAAGTCCAGGGCAGACTGTCTGGAGCCTTCCCAGTGACTGTACGTTGTGGGTACACCCTGTGGTTGGGACCTGGGTGAATGGAGTGTGTGAGCAATATGCACTTCTTGCTCTGGATGTCTAGTAACTGGTTGTTGACACAATGACTGAGACAGCCGTGCCTGAAACTGTTATGAATGCGGTGTGTAGTGTTGAATGGCTGGGTACTTGTCCCAATACACATTCCTTGTTGTGAGTGTCTGAGAGGGAGGAAAATGGCCTGAATGCACTGTATGCCTGATTGGCTGACTGACTGCTGAATACCCTTCTGAGTGATTGGTTGCCTGAGTGTGACCGAGCAGAATGACCTTGAAACTAAAACTGAATTTCGAAGCCTAGCCTGAAGAAGGTTGACTGCTGTCTCCGTTCAACGAAAGCCGTCGAGACTGATCCAAGAGAGGACCTGGTTAGGCCCCCTCTTCCCGTGCTCTGAGGGACCATCGAGCTTCGCTAACCTTCGCGAAGCTCCCTGGAAGTCAGACCCTCGCCAGGCTGCCGACTGGAGATTGGGACCACCGAGGAGACCGAAGAGAAGCATTGGACATTCCGTCCACTGTCGTCGACCAGGGTTCGCAGGTTTGCTATACCAGCTGGAGGCCTGCCAAAGCCATGTTGCTCAGAAGCAGGGACTGCTAGACACCGTGCCATCTACAACCGGAGCCGCAACGCTCCATTGATTAAGACTGTGAGTCACGGACGCGCTCATCTGCACCACCTCCCGCCAGAGAAGGCCAGGCCGTCGACACGCCGAGGAGCATCTGCCGGTGGGTTTCCCGCCACCCAAACATCATAGAGACGCCAGACGACACCACGCACTTGCTGGGTCACAGTTCTTCACCAACTCTTTGCGGTCCTGAACTATCGACATCGAGGTGCAGGACGTCTTCGAGCACCGCTGGGACCGAAGCTGCCACCTCAACGCCGAGTTCACTTTCCTCGAGGGATCTTGACGATCCGTGGCTCCTGCTTTAAAGGGATTCACTCAAAGATCCCTCAACACCTCCTCGAGGAACTCTGCTATTCCAGGTACATTGGGGTGGTAGAAACATTTTAGAAGGGAATTGAACTATATATGGACTGGGCTTGTGGTATCTTTATTTTACAGGTTTCCCAGGTGTGGGGGGGGGGGGGGGAGCTCCACACAGAACTGTCTAGTGGTAGGGGCCAGTATTCTGCCAATTGTTTTAACCAACTGTTTACGCCTATGTCTATTGTTGGTTACTTTTAGTAAGTGATTTGTGTGACATTTAACCAAAGTACAGTTGATGCACTTTAATGAAATCTGATAATAATTGTGGTACCACTTAGAACTGTACATATTTGCCATTGTAGATTTACTGAGCACAAAGTGAGTTATTGTGATTGTGTATATAACCTTGAACCTTAATTATATAAAGACTGTGTTTTAACTAAGTGTGTGGACATTCCTTCGTGGGTGCTTGGGGACTACGCTGTACTTAAGAACCAACCTGCAGCACCTCCTGAGAAGCTAGGCCTTGATTGCTTGTCCATTGCTACGTAATAGAGAATCTTGGCTTCTGTGCCTCTCCTCTACCATAAAGTGAGCAGAAGTACAGACCCCCCCCACCCCCCTCCAGTCTTAACACTCATCACAGAGGGCCTCATTGTCTTTTTGTGCTTCTTGCATTGCCTGGGAACACTGAGCCCATTTTTGTTGCAGGAGACACATCTGTGCCCCAATACATTTTCATTTTCAGTTTTTAGTTCATTCAGTTCCTGGAGGTCTGACTCTTTTCTGTAGGTCTGTTTTTTAATTTGCACACTTCCTGGTATAGGGCATCTTTTTCCTGATACAGGGTGCCAACCTGTTCAGTCAGTTCCTCTCTTTGTTGTTTTATGGTGCCTAACTTCTGACGCTCTTGGCCAAATTCTGTTTGGGATGGAGTTCCTTAATAATTCATTTATTGCTTTCCTCTTCCAATTGCTGGCTCTGATTTTGTAAAGTGGTTATCTGCTCTGAGCAGATGTTATATTTGATTTGTTGGTTTAATTTTAGTTGAATATCTTTCAGGGAATCAACCTTTTCCTGACGCCCCTTTTTGAATGTAGCTGATTGGGCCTCTTGCTCTCAATTATTTTGTCGTTGTACAGCCAACTTTTCTTGAGCTGCTTGATGTGGTTTTCAAATTCTACCTCAGAATTTTGGCTTTTGCAATTTTTCTTCTACCTGTTTTAATTCACTCTGGGTTTGGTTTAAGAGGTCTGACTGGTTTTGCCCAAGAGTTATACTTTCTTGGTATTTTTCCTCCATAACTACTATGTGGAGGTATATGTAGGCAGTGAGTCGGACCATTTTAAGCTGCTCCTCTTTAATATTCACAGTCATATACAACTCAGTCAAGGCGTTATGTAACGGGCCAAAGTCCTGCCACACATCCATGTTCCCGGAGGTGACCTGATGCATCATGTTGGATAGCCAGGCTTCCTGCTCCTGCTCTGCCCATTCCTGTCTAATGAATATTTTGGACAGAAGGTGCTGGCTAGCTATATTAATCTCTATGGTGCTCATTATGAAGAGTGGTCTTCCTTTATTTATTTATGCAAGGACAATCTGTACTCTGCTTTTGTCTAGTTTAGGGTTAAGTTTACTTTTATTTTTACACATCGGCCTGATGCCTAGGGTATAGGTTTTGGGCTGGCGCTTTTTCAGTGTAACAGTTTTCTAACCACCAAACGTATCACTACCTTTGCTGAGTTAGCCTGCTGTGTTAAGCTGTCATGGGTGGAAACACTTATTTTAATCCCGGACGAGCCCTCCACGTGTAACAGATTTTATGACACAGCACACTCCAGCCAGGGACTTCTTCCAATGACACTGAATGTGGTGCACAATAAAACACACCTTTTTTCTTTTTATTTGAACCCTGGGTTCTTTCTTGAGAAGGCACGCAACCCATCTCACACCCACCTTACACAGTGGGGGCTCGTCCGGGATTCTGGATCAGCTCAACCATTTGTGCAGCTTAAATACAGTGTGTTGCAATGGAACATGAACCAGGCGGGTGTGTAACAATTAAATATTTATTTATCTTTAAAATTCAGAGGAACAATCGGAGCAACACGAAATATAGGGCAGCAGCCACCACGGTGTGGTAATACAAATGCAAAGTCTTACAATACAGGTAATTCAACTTTTAACATAAGATACCTACATCTGTATTAGAAATGGAAACAAAATCGCTTTTCTTCACAATCACAGATGGCACATAGTTTATGCACTCCCCCTGCAACACCCCTCCCCCCCCAGAAAACACCTGCTGACTAAATTCTGTGTGGATGGAAAGCAGTGGCAAGGAGTCAGAAAGAAGAGGGAAAGATTGGTTTTTAAATTCGACCCACCACCCTGGAATGGGAGGCCAGAAACTAAATGAAAACCCTCAAAATGGGCAAAACGGCATGCACTGATTGTACTGGTTGCTTATAGATCAGTTTACACTTGTGGTAGGTTAGCTAGGACAGAAATTCGTGTGGCTGCACTAAAGAGACAAGGAAGTTTACAGGCTACTCAGCAGGGCATTAAAGCAACATGAACACAGGTGATAAAATCGATTTTTGGGAGGAAGACCATGCACAGGAAAACACGCGGCAGGATTGCAATTTCTTATTTCACACAGGCTTTTAAAATGACAAACCAGTAAGAAAATGGGCTTAGCAGTCAAAATCGGAAATCATTTTTTGGGATGAGGAACAAAGGCACACAACAGATAGGATACTGAGGAGAAGGCATTACTCTTTATAGGATGCTAGTATGGGTTCTTCTATAGGAAATGCAAATCAGATTTTTAAAGAAAAGCAATACCCAGTCAAATTTGGTTTTGGTTGCACATGACAGGTTCTACTGATGCTATATTTTCATGACTATATTCTTAAGGAAAGACACTGCGCGCAAGGGGGTAATTTTGAATTTTAATGAGCTTGCACTTCGTACCTCCTTATAGGGGAATTAATTAATATCAAAATGGGCTTACACAGATAACTGAAATAATTATAAAAGGAACGCGCTAACAGATATGGATTAACACAGATTCTTCTAGGGAAAGGGTGACCAGAGGATACTGGCAATTTGGGATACGAGTAGGATTTTAATGGGACTTGAGCAGTATTTCAACAGAATTTGAACAGGATTCAAGATAAAAGAGCAGGATATGCATTTTTATGTTACTGGGTGATCAGATACTTACAAGGCAAGATTGAATTTGGTAATTTGGACAGCCAGCAAGGTCTCTGGACAGCGAAGCCAAGGATCTGGTCACTGGGCAGCAGGGTCGAGAGGTATGGTTACTGGGTCAGCTGGGTGCTCCTGGATGGGAACAGCTGGATGAAGTCTGGTCCCTGTGGACAGCTGGATGGGTCAGCTAGGCAAAGGGTCTGGTCACTGGATTCTCCTAAAGGGGATCAGCAGCCTCTCCTCTTTTCTCCCTGGATTATTGGTTAAACCTGGAGCTGAATGGTGGTTGACCAGGATACCAGAATTCTGGCTTTGCAGAAGGAGCACCAAGACAGTTTGGACTCCTTACTGCAGTGCCAGAAAAAGCTGGAGCAACAGATCAATTTCAACAGGGCATGCACAGAGCAGGTAGCCACCCTGCAAATCCAACTAGACCGAGAGAAAGAGGAAAGCAATAAATTGATTTTGAAAGACCTGGATACCCAGGCAGAGTTTGATGAAGAGCGCCAGAAAGCTGGTGCCCTTCAACGGCAGAGGGACGACCTGGCGGCACAGATGCAGGCTCTTGCTCAGGAAAGGGACATCTTAGGCCAGGAAGTCTGCCACTTAAAAAGAAAAATTCAAGAAAATCACTTGGCCCTCCAGGGACTGGGTGACCTCCAAAAAGAGCATCAGAACTTGTTAGAGCCCACCAGGAGGGTGGAAGATGCTCTGACAAGAAAGGAGCAGGCCAGTAGGGACGGTGCCCAGCAGGTAACCACCCTGCAGCAAAGACTGACCCAGTGCTCCAGGACTAATCAGGAAGCACAGAAAGAAAATGAGGCTCTCTGTCAACACAATGATAGGCTCCAGCAACAGGAAGCCATGCAGGAGAGACTGATAGTCTAGTAAGGCCTTGGTTGAGGAACTGAAAGCCCAGGCTCTTGCATTGCAACAGGGAGCAGGGGCTGATAGAGATGAAGTTCGCTGGGAAAGGGAAACCCCTGAGCATAACCTCAGGAACCCTAGTACCAGAGACCTCCACCTCTCCCAGTCCCTGGACTCTGCCACCCCCATGTCTCCTGGCGCACAAGAGCACAGGGCCACAGGGATGGCAGATTACTATCCAGCCAAAAGTATGGGGCTCATAGGCCAGTACCACCCAGGGATGGAGGGGCGGGCATCCGGGTATGGGCACCCCAGCACAGTGCAAGTTAGTGGGGAACCCCAGGAGAATAGGCCCACTAAGGGCATCCTGAAAACCTCTGCCCAGTTAGGTCAGTGGGGGGGGGGTACCCATCAAATCCTGGCAGCAAGGAGGGATCTGAAGACTCCTCCTGAGCGTCACAGGAGACCAGGTCCCCACATTCTGCCAGCCATTCCCAGGCTCGCAGAATCCAGGAAAACCTGGAAGATCAGACGGGTACCTCTGGGAGCAGTGCTTCTGAGTCAGAGGATGAATGGACCAAGGTTACCCGAACCAAAAAGGCCAATAAGGCAAAAAGGGCCTTGCTTAAGGACCCCTTAAAACAGATTAAGGCAATCAGGAGTGTCATCACGCCTTATCACAAGAACTCCAAGTATTCTGTTTGGGAACACTTGGAGCTCTTTGAGCAAATGATGGAGACTTTCCATTTGAAGGACAACAGTAGCTGCATCCAGTACGTCAAATGGACATTCTCCCCAGAATACTCCAGTTTCTTTGCGGGGCTGGAGGACCAAAATCATTCAAGATGGTCCACCTATAGGGCGGCCATCTTGAAACATTTTTCTGTTCATAGAAATCCTCAAGAGGCTCGCAAGGCAGCCTACAATTTGCAATGTGGGGAGGATCAGGCCCCACAAGAATTTGTGCAGGAGTTAAAGCGTGCTTTTGCGCAGACTACAAAAAGGGTGCGCACGGACAGTAAAGAATTTGTTAATACGTTTTTCCATGCCTTACCCAAATAGATAATGATCCAGCTCGTGAGAAATTTTCACGAGAAAAGATCTTTCGACTGGTTCATCGAGCAAGCCACCCGCATCTATGAGGTGCAGAAACCGGTGGAAAATAAGAATCAGCCCAAAAACCCCAAAACCAACAGCACCCCGGTAAAGGTTGCCCCCGTTTTAGATTTGGAGGGGGGGCTAAAAACCTGCCTGCACCGAATAATTAACAGCCCAGAAGGCCCTCGGGCCAGTCAGACAAGGAGTCAAGGAGGTAATCCCACAAATGGAGTCCCTCGCTCCCCTGACTATGCAAGTCCCCGCTACAAGGGAAACAGACCCATCCTGGGTTACGTGTGGACTCCTCCAGCCCAAGGGGGGGGATCCAGCCAAGCACCTGACCCGGGGAACTTCCCTCCTAACTTCCCACAGGAGGGCCGAAATTCCCCAAATCCTGGGCAGAACTTGTTCCCCAGGTATCCACCTAACTTCTACTGCCAAAATCATCCATCCTTCTTTCCCCACTTCCCTGAGCACAGACCACCTAATCCGGGAGTGGGAAGGCCAAGGGTGGCGGGGTACCCAAATCTTCCCATCCCAGGGTACTACCAGAGAAGGGATAACTACCCTTCCCAGGATCAGCCCAGGGGAGAAAATAGAACCCCGTATCAGCCTGAGCGGGTTTCACAGTTAGAGCGCCAGGTCCAAAATATGGCACAGGATCTGGGTCACATACTGAGGGCTCAAGAGAACCCTCAGATGAACATGCCACCGCAGAATGCCCCAAACTCTGGGCCTGGTGCTCCAGAACAATGACGGGGGCAGCACCCCGATAACCCACCGGTTCCCAGGGAGGAGGCACAAGGGGGAGGAGGGTGTAAAGCCTTGGAGGAAGCTTCCTTCCCCACTTGTAAACAGCCCTTGGAAACCCAGGAACCGGAAACAAATCGCCTACCCCTGGAAGTCTTCCACCCAAGGAGCAGAGAGGAGGTAGGAGAAACAAAGGTCCCAAACAGACCCATTTTGTGGAGGAGGTACAGGTCTTCCAATTTGAGGGAGAGGGATCCTCAGAGGATCCTGGGAAAAGGATCTTTTCCTTCAGAGATGGGGGAACTCCTCCCAAGGAAAAATGGGTCCCAAGGGATTCCAACCTAGACTGGGTAGATGTGGGGATTGAGCTGTCGCCGCCCATCATTCTATCCCAGAACCAACAAGACCGAAAACCCCTGGGTCAAACCCATCCTGGTGACTGCCTCCAAAAAGGGGGACGGCCCAGAACTGGAACCAGGGGAACCCAAAACCGCCTCAATAGACTGGGTAGATGTGGGGATTGAGCTGTCGCCACCCATCATCCTATCCCAGAACCAACAGCATCAAAATCCCCGGGTTCAAACCCATTCTGGTGACTGCCTCCAAAAAGTGGGGGGGGGCGGCCCAGGACCAGAACCAGGGGAACTCGAATATCCTCTTTCAAGTTGCCAACTTTTTCTTGCAGATTCCCATGACTCTCCATGGAATTCTGCCCAAATCTCTTCTCTAGCAATGTCCAAAACCTGAAAATGAGCCCACCAGTTGTCCAAAAATGTGCATTATCTATCCCCCTTGAGGATAAGGAGGGAAGATACTATGCCCCGGTACAAGTACAGGGGCAGGGTACAATTTTGGCACTGGTGGACAATGGATCCCAAGCTACCCTTCTGTCCAAAAGGGCCTTTGATGAACTAAATGCAGGAAGGGGGGGGAGAATTACCGAATTCCTCTCACCTCTCTTCCTGGACAACTCCAGAACTTTGACGGGAAGGAAATTCCCGTCGAGGGGACAGCAGATTTGGACATCAAAATTGGGCGACACAAGGTGAAACACCCGGTCATAGTAGTGACTCGAGAGGGCACCCCTTGTTTACTAGGGAATGACCTCCTGAGAAGGTTGTCAACCCCTAATAGATTGCGTAAACAAGGTCCTCTGGACCCAGACTAGCCGACCAATAAAATTAAAACAGAGTGTCAACCATATTAGTTTAAACGGCACATGCCACATGGTTTAACAAAAATCTGACCAAGTAGAATTTCACTTCCAGAACAACCAAATTCCAGATGTGACAGTAATAGCAGTAGGACAACAGACTGGTGATGGGGGGGGAGGGTCCTCTCTATTTCTGAAAATCAACCTTCCTTCCAGTTTAAGGTGGTATTCCACACTGGAAGGAAACACTCTGAAATTCTTTACTAATCCACAATCGGACATTCCCACTCCGATAGTCCAGAAAGATGTGAAATCAGCTCAGAGCCTGGCTGATATTCAGCAAATTGGAGAGCAGTTGTTCATCCCTGTTCAGTTAAATGATGGGAAGTACTCTGTTCTCGCCCGAGTGTGTGTGAACAATGGTAAGAGCTTCATCAGCGAAGCCATGTTCTGCCAACTCCCAAAAGATCCAGCCATTCCTACATTCAAACTGATAGACAAATGGGAAATGGATCTGGAAACACCCAATTCGAAACATCTCCTGCTAAGCAGGTGTATGCTCAAAATCTCCATTGGCAACAAGAGCATAGTCCATAATTGTTGGGTCGTGCGAGACGTCACTGCTGCCTTTTACTTAGGTAGTGGCATTCTCAATCGCTTTGCAATTAGTCTGGACCTAATAAACTTCAAAGCTTGGTCCCGATTAGCGGATAATCCCATGGGCTTTGATGATCCAGAAAAAGCATTTAGGTCAGCTCAATTGCTACCTTATGCAGTTGAAATTCAGGTTAAAGAGGAAGTCACCATCCCAGAAAGGACCCGCCAATTCTCCCTGGGAGTGAAAGTTAAGAGGACAAAAATTGAAAAACCCTGATGCTTATATTCATCTAAATGCTTCTCTCCAACAGCAAGGGTTGGGGGTAAACCCAACACCATTAGTCAACATAGAACATGACACCATTCCAATAGAGGTGGATAACAGCAGAGTATTACTCTACCTGCAGGCACCATTATTGGAATGGCGGTTGATGACCGACATTTCTCCATTGATTTAGGAAATGAACTGTTAGGACCAATCCCCAAGGACTGTTTTGACAGTGACAGTGATGACAATAAAACACCAGACAGGATCTTTACCCGGCATGGGGGGAACTTCCTGGTGTACACTTCTTGCCCTTACGGCAAGGAAGATGTGACTTGTGACTTCGGAGGGGATGAGGTGATTTTCCAGGTCCATGAGGGCCTATTTTCCCACCTGAAGCCTCCGGTCCAAATCAGCACTCTGACCAGGGACTTCTCCACGCAGCTGGAGGAGGCCGCTGAGATAGCAAAACCAGAAGTCTTTCCAGGCTTCAGGCAGATGGTGGAAGAGAGAGTCAACCTAGCTGATGCCTGTGTGACTCTGGAACAGAAGCAAAAGTTGAAACAAGTTTTCTTGGATTTCCAAGATCTCTTTGCGGTAGACTCATATGACTGTGGTCGCACTGACATCCACACAACAATTCCCACGGACCCTGGCATGACTCCAGTGGTGGTTGAAGCAATATCGCTTGCCTCTCGCATCAATGGAGTCCCTTACTGAAATAATTATGAACCCTGAGCCCTGGGGAATAATCCGTCCAGTACACAGCACCTTCAATAATCTGGTGCTGGGAATATTGAAGCCAAACGGCCAGGGGAGACTCTGTGCCGACCTTAGGGAGCTCAACAAACTGGTCCATACTTCCTGATGGCCTCTGCCCTCCATTGACCAAGGGCTGGCCCAGATTCAGGGGTCACAGGTTTTCACTGCAATAGACCTGACCAATGGATACTGGACCGTGCTTGTCAGTAGGGAGGACCAATACAAACTGGCTTTTACCTTTGGGGGCCAGCAGTACACATGGACCCGGACTCCCTTCGGCTACCTCAACTCCGGCAATTAGTTCAACATTTTCCTACACAAGGCCATGCCCGACCTGAGTGCAAGGGGTAACCTGGCTTATGTAGATGATGTCCTCATTAAAAGTTCATCTGTGGAGGAACATATAGCGGAGATCCGTTATGTTCTGACACAGTTGAGGGGCGCCGGAGCAAAACTTTCCTTTCAGAAACACAGTGGTGTAGAACCCGTGTTAATTTCTTGGGGCATGAGATTACTCCTCAGGGTCTCTGTCCCCAAGAAAAGAAAGTGGAAGCACTTCAGAAACTGAAAGACCCCACAACTCTGCGGGAACTAAGGAGCCTCCTTGGACTGACTAATTACAGCAGAAAGTTCATTGAGGGCTACGTAGAGATCACCAAACCCCTGATTCATCTCCTGAAGGGGGGGTCAAGTGGGAATGGGGTCCGGAACAAGCCGAGGCAGTAAGACAGCTCAAAAGAAGCCTCTCACAAGCACCCTGCCTAGCTTACCCTGTCCGAAACAAGGAGTTTTTCCTGGAGACAGGGTTCTCTAATACGTGCTTGATGGCAGTATTATACCAAAAGCATGACAAGGTCAATAAAGTAATCTCTTATGTGAGCAAAACTTTATCCTCTGTGGAGGAAAAATTCAACGATTGTGAGAGGGCACTCCTGGGAACGGTGTGGGCATTGAAGAATTACCGCCCGTTCATCCAGGGGGAACACATCATAGTGGAGACTCCACTCCAGCCTCTGCAATATCTCCAAAGTGACAGAATCCGAGCCGGAAATGTGTCAATGCAATGCTTTCCTGTGGAGGTCAGATATGGCCAAAACAAGAAGAGTCCCCTCACGCAAGGTCTGGCTGACTTGCATGATTGTGCCAGAGAAAACTGTCTCGAGGACGAAAGTCTAAAAATCAAGGACAATATGGAGGCATACCTTAATTCCCCCCACAAAGTCTTTGAAGAGGACAAGTGTGAGGGAATGCCCACTGTCTATGTGGATGGATGCTCTCACCATGTTGACAACAACGGGGAAAAGGAACTGGCGGCCGGCGTAGGGAATGCATGGGTGAAGGAGTCCCCAGAACCCTCCGCTGGGTACAAAATTGGTCCCCGAAGTAGTCAGGTGGCAGAATTGATGGCTGTGTATTAAGCCATCCTCACTGCTGTCCAACATCAACTCCACGAACTGGTCATAATCACAGATTCAGATTATGTACGGAACGGGTTTGTGGAGCACCTTGTTAATTGGAAAACCAGAGGCATGTTATGTGCTAATAACAAACCCCTGAAACATGGGAAGTTAATTCAAAACATTGATGATCTGGTCACCTCGAATGGGATGACCATCTACTGGAAGAAGATGAAGGGTCATTCCACAGTAGAGGGACCAGAAAAAACTGGAAATGACTTAGCTGATCAGCTGGCCAAAACCGGGGCCATCCAAGGGGATCTAATAGAGATTGAGTCCCTGTTGGGGGAACTCCAGGTCACTGCTATCACTAGGTCCCAGACAAATGCTCACAATGATCTTTCAACTGCACAATTGAGTAAGGAGACCCCAGATGCTGATTTGATTACGGCTCAAAAGGGGGATCCAATAATTGGTAAGTTTTACCAACACATTAAGGACCCTGAGAACTTTCCCCTAATGGATACCGATTACATTGGGAAAGAGGACCTAAGAGTGTTGATGAAATGTCCAAAGATGTTCCGAATCCAAGACAGTTTGTTGGTAAGGAAATCCCAAGCTGGCCATGATCAGTGGGTGGTCCCTACCTCATTCCGAAGCCTGATGTTAAGTCACGCCCATGATGCGGCCACCGCTGGTCATAGGGCGTTTCATACAACACTTGAGATCTTAAGAGAGGTTGCATACTGGCCACACATGGGGCAGGAACTCGACCAATACTTGAAGGGGTGTCTTGTGTGAGCGCAATTTCAACCAACATCCCTCACACATCGTGTGCCTCTCCAAAAGAGGGGGATGACACTGCCATTGTCAGATTTGCAAATCAACTTCATAGGCCCCGTGATTCGCTCCTCTAGGGGAAACAAGTACATGTTGACGGTCACATGCTTGTTTACCAAGTGGGTGGATTGTCTCCTGCCCCAAACTGCAAAGCAGAAACAGCAGCTGCCCTGATGATTAACCACATCTTTTCCCGTTTTGGTCTACCTCAAAGGATCGAGTCAAACAGAGGTAGCCATTTCACCAGCGAGGTAATGACAAAGATGTGGGAGATACTGGGGGTCAAAAGGAAGCTACATATTGCTTACTGGCCAGCTTCTTCTGGGGCAGTAGAACTCCACAACTGGACCATTGTGAGCATATTAAAAAAGTTTGTGGCAGATTCTGGGCCAAGTTGGGATATCCGATTACCTCTGGTCCTAATGGCCATCAGATCTACCCTTCATCTGCAACTAAAATGTCACCGTTTAAGCTGATGACTGGACGCAAGATAGTGCTTCCCCAGCATTTTCTCTACAGGACCCAAGAGCAGACATTGATAAATGCCTCCAGAACTCATGAGTATGTGGAGAATTTAAGGAAACGCCTTGAACATGCTTTTGCCTATGATCAGCGGAATCTAGAAAGATCAGCTGATAGCATGAAGACCCATTACGATTTGAAAACTTCCAGGAAAGTGTATAATGTGGGATACCGGGTCGATCTATACAATTTCCAAAGAAACCAGGGCCAAACAGCGAAAATGTTTGCCTACATGGAAGGGACCGTTTGAAATTATAGACAAGAT
The DNA here is from genome assembly GCF_040938575.1 of Ambystoma mexicanum. Taxonomy (NCBI): domain Eukaryota; kingdom Metazoa; phylum Chordata; class Amphibia; order Caudata; family Ambystomatidae; genus Ambystoma; species Ambystoma mexicanum. Next base: position 864,336,976 of record NC_090933.1, on the reverse strand, counting down.
CTCCTGAGTTGCCTACAAGATCCGCATCCCCAAAGGTAGTTTGGCAGAAGGGGAAGACAAGTGGGTCCATATAAATCAGTTAAAGTGTTGCCATCCCAGGCACACTCTGCAGCAACTGGAGGAGTCCTCTGCAATACCAGAGGGGGCCGCTCCAGAGTAATTCAGTTCCAACCCTAAAGTATCCCACATATAGTCTCCAAAATATTATGATTCTTGAATGCAAATTGTCTCCTGATTAAAAGAAAATGTATATGTTGTCTCCTGATTTAAAAAAAAAAATGTGTATGTTCATGTCTTTGGATTTATAAGATGAATATGCCGCCCCACTATATCAATAGTGGGGGAGAAATGTCTACGAATAGGTATTGCCGCTTTGCTTTGTCATCCTAGGAGAGATGAAACCATGGAGACTGACCAAGGAAGACGACCTGGGGACCGGGAGCAAAGATCCGAGGGGCCCGGGGTACCGCCCAATACTCCCATCAGGACCGGCGAGGAGAACCGATCGATCCACCCTGATGGAGGAAAAGATGCGGAACTTTGTCATCTGCGGAATCGGAAGAAGATGATGCGGACATCCCAATGCGTGGATCAAAACATCCTTTGCACCCGACTCCCCCTCGACTCGAAATCAAAGCGCAGTCGGGCGGGGGGGCTTGTTTGGTGTCCTGACCCACGTTTGGACTATTATGCTGCAACATTTGGTGCTGTGGGATTAGGAAATCGAAGATGGCGGAAAAGCCCACATTTGCGCCAGTCTGCAGGAAAACAGCACAGTTTTTGCGCACACCAAAATGGTCGCCTGACCTACCACCCACCAGTGCGAGCATGATGGGCCAGGAGTGCCATGAGTGGAATGCGTGCCAAAGGAAAAACAGCAGTGCCTGTTAGCTCAAAAAGCGCTTTGAAATCACCTTTGTTTCTCTGAAATGCAAGCTAAAAATGCCTATTTTAAACATTGCAAGATATTCAAAAATCTCAATGAACACCAGCAGACATTTGGCAGAATGTAGTCTTGTGTGCATACAAAATCTGGAAAGATGAGGAGCCCAAAACAATGTTTAGAACAAAACTGGCTGAGCTGTGGATGTCAGCAGATGAAGTGAAATTGGACTTAAAGCCACTAAAATCGAAATGTTTAAAATAAATGAGTGACCTACTTTGAGTGTCACATAGGTTGCAACTGTTTAAATCTCATAGTTCTGAACTTAGGATCAGCATTCTAGCTGCATGTGTAAAAATTGTAAGTTTGATTTGGATGACGAAAAACTGGGAACAAAAGTGACATTTGGCTGAAGCCTGGTGTCACGATGCCCGCTCCCGGGGAGCCGGCTCAGGCCCTTTGTCCCCGAAAGCGGACATCAAGTCCCCGGGGAAGGTCCCAGCAACCCCTTATAGGGGCCCTTTGGACAGCGTCTTGGCTCATAGAAAACGTCAGTCCTGGTGCCATAGGCGCCAGGCTCATTATGAAAGTGTTTGGGTGCACTTACCTGATGCAGACCATGCTGCAGAACCCGGCCTCCTTGAGGCCTGAAAGGAACTACTTTACCTGTGGGACTCATTTACCACCCGGGCGTGGTCGGCGAAGGATACATACCTGATTGGAGGAAGGACACATTCTAGGAACTTCTTCCAAGGCTATTTAAACCACACCCGATCAGCCACACGTGCTTCGCGTTGTTCTGCATCTAGCAGCTGGACGCTCACCGTGTCTGCTCCTGCATCTTGACTTCTGCCACACCTGAATCACCTGCAAAGGAAGGGAACAAGAGAACAGAAGAAGGAAAAGGCCTCACCTGCTAAATCTGCATGCCAGAGACATTTCGCCGACAATCCTGAAAAGGAAGACATTTATTTTTAAAAGCATATCGCATCGATCGCTGCAGCGCCGCATTCTACTCACCTTTACAGGGCGCCTCCATGTTCAGCAGCGACCATCCGGATTCGCAGTCGCGCCCCCGCGCCTAGGGAGAAAAAGACGAGAACAAAGGTGAGAGAAAGAAGGGAAAAGGGAAGCTAAAACTCCATGTCAAGACTTACCTGTTGGGTCATTCCCTTTTCATTTCGGGTCCGCGCCGCATCTAGGCATTTTCGGACCCCGGCCCCTAAGGGGAAAAAGACATCAGCGTTAATGAGTGAATGAAAAGACATTACCAAAACACTCATTAAAGACTTACCTGATTTCCACAAGGATTTCACCGCTCACCTCGGGTCGGTGCCTGTTCCCCGGCATTCCGTACCCCGGCCCCTATGGGGAAAAGACACTAGCATTAGAACATTAATGCATGGACACAAGGAGAACCACTTATAGAAAAACTTACCTGGAAGCCAAGCAAGTTTGGTTCTCACCCATCCGAAAATCCAGTGAGGTAACTGGATACCAACGCACCCTGCATCAGAAGCAGGATGGAGAGCTCGTCCTTCCAGACCCTAAGGTGAGACGCTACGGGGAAGCACAGAAGGGTTTTGAGGAGGGTGGGAGGCCGATTGCATTACCCCGCAGACCGTTAACCCCCTATTCTCACCTACAGAAGGATACTTCTGCGAGTCAGACAAGCCAGATCTGGGGCCCGGTCCAGTCCGTCTTCCGAACCCTGCGCATCACCTTAGACGAGGTCACAGCAGCGTGAACCAGGCCAGCGCCCCCGTGGGAGTCAGGTGAGCGTTACACCTGGCTTGAAGAGATTGAATTCTGCCCATCAACTACCCCCGACAGGAGTGGAAACTTGCTCAGCCACTGCATTCCCAGGCCTGGCTGCCTTCTGCTGTTCCCACCAAAAGGAGATGACACCTCCCTGATTGAATCAGGGGAGGAGCACCTGGGAGCAGGGAAACCAAACAATGAGCCTTCCTTGGCTCAGGCAAATGTTAAATTAGGGTGGGTCGTAAATGGCTTCCGCTTGAGAGAAACTGGGAGGGGCAGTGCCTCTGTGAGCAACTTGAGTTGGAGGAAGTGAACAAACCAGAAATTCCACCATGTGCTTTGGGAAACCACACCCCTCTGGGCCAGAGCATAATTTTAAAAAGATGGATAATTCATAGTATGGACTTGTTAATATAATTATTCTTGTGATTTTTTTTCTGTGCACATTTTAAGAGGTGTTAGGACTCTGTGGTATGTTCTTGGGGGTAGTAGTGGAAAATAAGGTATTACTCCGAATGTCTGTCTGTTAAAAATCATCTGACACTTTATCATCTGATGCCCATATTCCTTGTGCATGTTTGTGTAAATTCTGGAAAAGTTTAGAGGTTGTGTTCTTGATGAAAAGGGCAGAATTCTGTCATAAGTGGACACATCTTACAACGACAGGGATCAGATGGTTTGGTGCTACAGAAAATATGTTAACTGGACATACAATATTAGAAAAATGGTACATAGATAAATATGTATTTGGATCAAAAATAGATTTGGGTGCAAATTGACAAGGGGAGTGTTCTTTCTGTATGCCATAAAATTAATGCCTGATGACACTCCATTCCTTCCCCCAATCAAGGGAGCGAGGAGAGTTTGGCAAATGATAAGTTATGAGGGGCAGGCATAGTTATGCCCACGCACACACCCACTTTCAAAACACACAAAAAGGACTGCTTGGACAGGCAAGACATTCACTTTCCACTTTCTTGCGACACATTTTGCTGGACCAGACAATATCCAGAAGGACCATCTCCAGAACCAGCGACCCAGACCGCTGTGAAGTGCAGAGCAGAGCTGACCCAGAGAGCTGTGACTTCAGAACCACCTGCCAGGAGTCCAGTCCAAACCTGATCAGACCTTGACGGCCTATTTCAAATTTATAGTGTGAGTACTCAGCTAGAACTGTGCCTGAACTAATCTCTTAGTTTAAAATAATCTTATTCAAGACATTTGATCCTGTCCATAACTGCATCATAGGAATCGTGTGTTCATTCTGTCATTTCAAAGCTGTAAAAGTGTAATTTGGTCATTCTGAAGTTTACTTTAATTTCGAAAAAATACCTTCACAAATGTGTCTGTATCTTTTGAATCGTAGGTGCTAGGAACGAGATTTAACTTTCATTTCAAAGCCAAGATTCTAATCTTTCCAATAATTGTCATTTCGCTCAATTTCGTTTTCTGTCAAAATAGCCGCTTTTGCTTGAACTGCTTAAATTCGTTTTCAACCTGCTAATCCCTCATGGAGCATCGCAAGTGTGACTTGAATTAATCTTAAATAGCTATCACCTACTCTGAACCTCCGATAGGGAATTAAAAGCATTTTTAGCAAATTTTACTTCATTGCCACCACATTTAAAAGGATTTGCCTGCTTTAAAATCATACCTGTTTTCCTCTAAGCCCGCTGGGGGGAACTGGAAATTCGTATTGTATTGTGATCGTATTCCTGAAGACTGTGTGTGTTACTTCGATCTCCTTACATTGCATAGGGGGGGAGTGAATTGCCACAAGGGGAAAAGTGAACATATTATCTCTTGTGAAACCATATCAGTTTATTTCTGTACTGCATTTTATTCATCTTTGCATCTCCTTGAACCACATAAAGCATTCTCTGCTACCTTATTCCTCTGTTCCTATTCATAAGTATCCAAGAACTGTGCTACAGTAGGATTACCTATTGCTGATTACTGCTCATATTCACAAGTGTATTATCAATTTATTAATAAAAGTGTGATATATACATATTGTGTGATTTTTCAAATAAACCTTTTAATTTGCAAAACAAACCTACTTCTTGGCTCAGTGGGGTCAGGGGGATTCTAAGAGAGGGGTGTTATATAAGGGTTGTCATCCAGAGTAAACGAACTGGACATAAAAATACATCAATAAGGGTTTCCATCAGCATCCCAGACTAGGCATGGACTTAGCTGTAGTGTTGAATTGAAGCCGCTTACACTCCTCAGCCCTCGATGCAGCCCAAATTAGATTCTGCATTCCAGGATATAGCAGGATATTTAAGGGCCGGCCATGGAGCTCTGCAGGCTCGCGTCTGCATCGCTCTGTTGATAGCCACCCCTCCCACCCTCGCTACATATCTGTTGTGTTGTTACCTCTGAAAAGTGCTCCGTTATGTATCTATATAGTTGTATAGCTCTTTAAAGCACTTAGTTGCTTCTTGAAACTAGGTCAATTCAATGATGATAATAATAATGGTAAACTATTTTGGCAACACTTGCAATAACACTGCTGATTAAGTCTTTTTGTTTTTCTTATAAGATCAACTTTGCTGACCCCATTACAAAAGCTTAATACAGGATATCGGTTGAGGTTTCGAAAATGCTTCTAATGGTGTATTTCTTTCAATAATGAAAATTGAGAAATGATTGCAGAGCTCCATCATCTGATATTGGTAGCCAGAAAACCGGAAGATGAAGTTTCTTCTACAGTGTGTGCATTGGATATTCAACAGGATTATTGTGCTTTCTTCGCTATATTAAAACATGTCTACAATGGTTAGAGTTTTTATAAAGCTATGGGAGTTTGCCTGGTCAGTAAACGTAATGCTATGATCTCTACTGAACTGTGGGTGAACCAACAATGCAAGTAAGGATTAACTTCCATAATTGCCATTATTTTCAGAGGGGCTAAGACTTCCAAGAATGCCAAATTCCAATAATCACATTTTTGGCAGGCTGTCAAACCTTCATTATGGCTAGTAGAAAGGAGGTAAAATTAATAGATCAAGCTGTAACCCTTTTTCATTACCCAAAGAAGAATTTGGATCGCAAATGGATGTCTGATCGATCCAAACCGAAAGGAGGCTGGGAGCCAGTACATACCAAATTTAAAAGTTTGGATGAAAAGGAGGATAAGAGTGGAACGTTTGTAATATGTTGACTGTGAGATATGCCAGTATTGTGGTGATGTATTGAGCGCCAAGATCAATGTTGCGATAATGACTAAGTAATCCCGGGCTACTAAATCAGATATTTCAACTATTCGGGAGAAATTGACCACTAGTGGCTGATGAACCAACAGTAATGCAACTATATATTTAAAAAGCAGGGCACGATTTGGATGCCAGCAATTCGAATTTGAGCCTGAGCACCACAGGAACCGTAAGTAGAGAGAGAATTGTATAGCCAGGTCACACAACCTTCAGAATAGTCTTGGTGGTCAATGTGCAAAAGTCTCTATCCAGCCTGGACCCCAAAGGAATAACTGACCAGAAGAGTCCATCAGCCTCTGTCTAATTTATGGTTACAATAAGGTGTTTAATATTACAGTAATTTAGACTGACTTTTCACTGGGCATTGATCAACAATAATTTGGTAACAGTATTCACTGGCCTTCTACTCCCTTGAAAAGTTGTTGGCCCCTCTCGCTGTCTTCGGCAAGCTATATGTATCTTCATGCACCATATTCCTGTTTGTGACGTAATATTAACTCTGCAATCTCTACCCATCTGCATGATACTGTATGTAAGCTTACATGCAACCTGTACCTAGCCTGTATACCTTATGTAAGCATCCTTCCATTTAATAGTAACTCTGTAATCTCATAGCCGCTTGAAACCGCATGATAACATTTGTGTATTTTATGTAAGCATTCTTCAGCCATCATCTCCCAATGCCTACGGGTTTAGCGCACTTTATAAATGTAAATCAATAAATAATGCAATGGGCAGTTAGGAAATTAGTCCAGTAGGCTTGCAGGGTGTTTAGGAAGAGTAGTGCCTTACTACATGCGTTCTAGCACCCTGCTGCCAGAAAATCTACACGTCTTGCATTTCCTGTTGCATCTGCTGCTGGACATCGATCTTGTCCGCTGATGCGTCTGTTCTTCCCCTCTGACCCGTTGCTGTATAGGAAGGAACTACTAGTGGCTTGTTTAGATTCCCTTTTCAGGAACTGCTGTAACTAGGAGCCATGTGCACTGCCACCTCGAAGGAGCTACTATAAATGGATGTGGTTGAGGGGTCTTCTTCTGTGTGTAGCCTCGGTTCTAGAATTCTGCGGCCTACAGTCTCCACGGACCATTGCACGTGATGGTCGTGGACGTGGCACTGTCGGCATAAACCGTCATCCAATTCTTAAGCCTGTTGAAGAAACCTTTTCAAGAGCCGCAGTGGCAGTAAAATGCTGAAAACATTCCGATACCAGCATTTCCGAACCCCACTGCCAGCAAATCTACACTTTCTGTGCTTGCTGCCGCCAGGCACTGAAGCCTGTCTCTTAATTTTTTTAAGTTTTTTATTTGGTTAGTTGTTAAAAACAACTTTTCAAATCTTTAACATTTTTACACAGCCAAAAAAACAGCAAATAACATTATAAGTTTACACTATGGTTACATTTTCTCTTCAACAAAACTGGACGTGGACAACATTCAACACAAGTGATAACATCACTAAATCACAAAATTAATCCTGTAACCTCATCAGTGAGTGATTATAAAAATAGCTGAAATGAAACGTTTGTTATATAAATACATAAGTACCGTCTATTGTAATTGGATCTCTTTCCTGAACACATATTTTCTCTTTCACAGTATATAATATTATGTGAGTGCAAATTCTGGGACGGTAGCTTCCAGAAAGTGCACAATCGCAACCTTTACAGCTAATCTTGGGCTTGTAAAAACTAGTTTCCAAAGTGAACCCTCGTCCAACTCAGAACAATATGAAAACATTTTGAAATAATTTCATGCGAAGCGGCTTTAAACGGGGGCATGCAACAATCAGATGTTGAAGAGTTTCTTTTTGTTGTTGGTCTAGACAATAGCGGCAGTAATTTTCATTTGGCACAATTAGATTTCTCCTCTGTAATACTTCACGGGTGTGCCATAAATTGAATCTGAATTTCATATATTGCTGTCGTATGAGGCGCGGGACATTTATTTAAATATTCAGCCAAGTCTCTGTATCTTTTTGACCCAAAAACTGAAACGTCAAAATCTTTATATGTCTGACAGGCTGCTAGATTCCTAATCCAATCGCATTCAAAGATTTTCTTTTTTGGTAAATCTGGATTGGACACCAAGATCTCAATACTTACCGCAGCCTCAGCATTTCATTGTATAGTAGTGGACACCACTTGCTAGGTAGTCCAGTTAAATTTGAGAGCAGGGACTGTGCTACTATACCCAATACATTAGCTGCATTAAGGCCTAACAGACACTTCCGCAGAAGGGCACACATTTTCCACAAGACCTGCGAATGCAGGGATAATGTACCCACCTCAAAACGTATCATAGGGAGTGGAGTGCAATTAGGTAGTTGTAACACTTGCCTCCAATATTTGGCCTCTATTCTGTCCCAATATAATCGATTTCGTGGACTTGCGGCTTCAACTCCATATAATAGTATTGAGACAACCTTCATTTGATAGAAAGACAGTATATGCTTAAATGAGAATTTACCAAATCTAGCAGCAAAAATCCTGGTCTGAGAGGTCAAGATTTGTGTTCCCAAGTCTGAGTCTTTGATGTTATGGAGTTAGTAAAAATAAAACCTAGATATTTATATTGTTCCACCACTCTAAGTGCCTTGCCCTGAATTGTCCAGGCGTAGCACTTTTTCTTACGCTTGAAAGTATTATGACAAACTAATACTTGTGATTTAGTTGGGTTTATTTGTAGATGGTTGACTACGGTATAATGATTCAGCCTGTCTAACATTTGTTGTAGGCCATATGGCGTTTGCAACAGCAGTACTAAATCATCTGCATAAAGGAGATAGCTGACTTTGTCATTACCCAATTTTGGGGGATCACAACAGATGTTGGTAAAGATGTCTCCCATATCAAAAATGAAAAAGTTGAATAAACCTGAGGCCAATGGGCACCCCTGTTTCAATCCTCTCAGTCGTGATGGATGCGGATAGTATACCTTCAAAAGTTAAGCATACCTGCATTGTGGTGTTCGAATGCAGTAGCATCACAAGAGTTAGTAGGCAATTTGGACAGTTATGCCTTTTGAGTTTCTTGTAGAGCATGGCCCGATCTATAGAATCGAACGCTGCCTGAAAGTCGAACGCTAGATAGTGTCTGTCCTTTGGCGGCATAATGCATTTTAATCAAATTTAGGCATATTGTGTTTGGGATTGTCCCCAAGCCAGAGACAAAACCAGATTGGTAACTGTCTCCTAATTCTGCTTGGATGGTCCATGCATTAAATTTCTTCAAAATCAATCTGCCAAAAATGTTTCCTGGGACATCAAGAAGGGAGATCGGACGATAGCTGCTAGGCGCTTGCCGATCACCCTTTTTGAATATTGAAACAGTGATTGAGTGCATCCATGATTTTGGGAGGGCTTGAGCTGCATTGATTGCTGAAAAAATGAAGTGCAATATCGACTCCCACAACTCCGGATGCAGTTTTAGGGTATAGTTTGAAAGACCATCTGGTCCAGCTGCCCTAGAATTGGATGCTGTTTTGATTAATGACAATATGTCTTTGTGATCAAACTCAAGGTGAAATTGGCCATCCAAAACAGAAGCATCAAAACATGTGGCGCCTTGGGAGACTGAGTATAGGTCAGAAAGGTGCTGTACCCAAGCTTGTTCACTCACCGCATTGGATTGAGCCGCAATTTGTGAGGACCCCGTAGCAAAAAATAATTATGGACCACATTTTTGCAGTATTCTTGGTTGCTAGTGTGCTCAACATAACTGTGCCATAATTTTGATACATCTTTGCACAATAACTTTTTACCCAATTGGTCTACTTCAGCTTGATTTTTCTTACAAGTAGGGCTCTGATATCCAGGGGATACCTAGAAGCTTGCCTCAATTCAGCACGCTTTTTAGCTTTCCTTAATTTCATGACCAAATCAAAACTGTGCCGATGCTTAGTTTTTAGTTGCATGTTCAATCTTGGGTTCTGGAAGAGCTTCATTGTATTACTGTACTGCATACCCATATTATTCACATCAGTGGGATTTTGTTGGATTGATTTGACCAAATATTGGTTAAATTGGTATAAGTCATCCTCTGACCATCAGAGCCTATTGAGCCCTGGATTCACAATTAAAGAACCTTGACACTGACCAGTATGATCAATTTTCCTAAGATCTTTCTGCCACCATTTAATTGCTAAGATTTTATGATCACTCTGTTTAGCATCCACGATTAGAAAACTCTTAACCATAAGAGAGCAAGGTAACACTCACAAAGATATAATCAATGATTGATTCCATTTGACCATTCTGCCATGTTGCCCCTGGGGGTGTATCTTCTTTAAACATACCAATTAGCATATGCAGATGACGAGATTTGGTAAGCATGTGCCATATGTATGCTCTACCTCCACTTGATAAGTTTTTCTTACTGAGGAGATTAATGTTTAAGTCTCCAGCAAGTATCAGGTGAGAGATTATCTAGAGCAACCAAATCAAGTAGCGTTATTACATCGTTAAAAAATGCATTGTCACCTATAGCAGCTGCATTCCAATATATATTAAGAACAGCAAACCCTATTCCCTCAGCCTTGACCTTTACCAAAAGCATGTGCTTATTTGGACAGACCCATAATTCCGATGACACTCCCTTTCAAATTTTAATGGCTGTAAGTAGACCAGAAGATGGTCTGCCAGAGGATGATCTATAAGCGGGATTGATATAAATATCAAAAACATTCCCAACTGGAGGATCTATGAGCCAGGTCTCTTGTGAAAGAATTGGGTCATATATTCCGAGCTGATTCTGGTCATTACTAAGAAGGTGAGTGAACCCTCTAGTGTTCCAACTCAGCAGGGACACCTAATCCTGCATATAGACAAGATCTAGTTGAAGTTGTTCCTGGGAGCATTTACAATGACATGTGTTGGCCTTTGCAATTTCCCTATTTCCTCCCCGCTTGGGTACTCCCCCTGTTTGTTTCTCTGAGGGAGCTTGGTAGTTGGCAGACGCTGGGTTGGTTATGTTGTTTTCTGCTATAAGCTCAAAGCCCAAATTGTATAAATGGGCTTTTGTTGACCAGATAAGATTTTGCACCACCCGAGAGTTCAGCCACAATCTCACAATGTTGAGATTCTTGTCTCTCATGAACTCTACATACTCAATGTCAGCTGAGTTGATGTCCTCCAGCTGCACCACTTCAGAAAATATGTCCATAACAGATCTTCTGTTAAGGTCATATTGCTTACAAGGTGCTGATCTGCAAGCCAAAACTAGTGAATAAGGTGCCAGTCTTTTTTTCCCCTCTGACTTTGGCATAGGGAGTGAAGGGGTCTGGTTGTTACTGTTATCTCTCGGTGGATCATTTTTCGGTTTCGCCTGTATTTGTTTTAGGGCAGTCTCTACTAAACCCCTCATTTCCGTTGCCATGTCGCGACCCTGTGCATGGGGGTCTTGAGGTGCTAATATCTTGTGCAGGCTTGCCCTTGAGTCTATATCATCTCGTGCTAACGAGGCAATAGATGTTACAAGCGGTTGAACTAACAGCATATTCTATTGTGTACCGCCCCTATATCTTGCAGAGGGTCCATACATTTTGAGAAATTTTGATATGACTCGGACCTTATATCCTGCTCAATCACTCTACTAGGTGCAAAAAAATTTAAGGGGTCATTACCTGACCTTGGTGGAATTGGCAAGTAATGACCAGACATGTAAGCATAAACTGCTGTTCTAATTTCATGTCTATATGCCTGGATAACTTCTTCATTTCTCAAATCTGTCAGATTAGCCTTGGGCCCATTGGAAGATTCCACTCGAACCCCCCCCCCCCCCCCGCATACTTTTTGTTGGTGTGAAGCACTATGAAGGTTCACTTCCTTAATGCATCCAGAGGTGCATAGTCTGCGGTCTGAGGTGGAGTATTAGATTGAATAGATTTATTCTGCATCTGTTTATATTGTTTCCTTATAGCTTGTCATGCCACAATCAAGCTTTTCTTAGGAAGTGTGAGTGCCTTAAAAAAATTGCTTGGAGCGTGAGTTTTTTTTTGTCGTAATTATGGGGACCACCAGATTAGCTTCAGATATGCTCTCAGGTTTGCTGCCAGGCAAGGGATTCCCATTTGAAGGGGTCTCAACAATAATCCCTTCAATGAGAAGAATAACAAAATCTGTTTTTTGCGTTATTGCAGATGTTTGGACAGCTACTGATGACATTGCTGTCTGTTTTTATTTGGATATACTTGACATAAGTTATTTGGCGCCAATTGCAATCCCAATGGTATTTTGACAGGTATGCATCTGTTCCATCAAAGCAGCCTGCTTTGTTAATTTAATGCCAAGTGTCTCAAATAATTTCCCTAGTGTTTGTATGGCAAAGTTCATGGCTTGCAAAGTGGCTTCCAACAACCGCTCATTTTGCGAGCCTGATTGTGCCATACTCCTTTTGCTTGGAGGCCATGTGGGTCTTCTTGGAGTGGGGTGCATAAAGGACACACTTATGGGGGAGCTTGTGTAATTGGGTTCCGGTGTTTCAAAAAGGACTGATGACTCTGACAAATTATCAGGTAAAGTGTGCCCAGAAAACCCAGATCCCTCATCGTCCGGGTCAATTACCGGTACATCCTGTGTGCTTTTCCCATTGTGATGCTGGAAATGCATCGGAGGGACGGGGCCTCCGTATCCTTGTCCTTTACTGCTTTTTATCGTGTGTTCTGTCGTGTTTTCCGCGCAGGAGTTCATGTGGGACTCCTGGCCGTGCAGCTCTCTTTTGGTTTGGTGAACGGACCCGTGGGATACCCTTATGGCACCCATGGGTGGGGGTACAACCGTGTGCCCCTAGTGTGTTTTTGGGCATCTGTGGGTGGCCCACAGAGCAGGGTATGGGCTGGTGGCAGCTCCATGCTGAATTTGACAGGTGCGCGGAGTATCCTCCATTTTGGGAGACCCCGGCCCTGCCATTGGGATCAGTTGATTCCTGATGGAAAACAAGTTGGCCCCTGTGGCTTCTTGCTTTCTATTACCTATTACCTTGCTTTCCCAAAGTCCTGGGAAGCCCTGACTCTGTCCCTTCTCCCTGACTGGCTGTTGGGTGGCAATGCCATATATGGTGTTGTTGTGAAGGCCCGGCCAGACTAGCTGGAGCCTTCCCAGTGATTTATGTTGTGGGTACCTCCTGTGGGTGGGACCCAGGTGAATAGAGTGTGTGACGAATATGCATTCTGTGTTGTGGATGTCTTGTATCTGGTGGTTGACACAATGACTGAGACAGCCCTGCCCGAAAACGGTATGAATGCAGTTGGGATTGTTGAATGGCTCAGTACTTGTCCCAATACACATAACTTGTTGTGAGTGTCTGGAGCTAAGTGAATGGCCTGAATACCTTGTGTGCCTGATTGGCTGCCTGCCTGCATGAATGCCCTTAGTCGTGATTGGATGCTTGAGTGCGACCCAGCGCAATGAATGGGAGATCAACAGTATATCTGGGGACCTCTCACTGCTAGGAATCGTGTTCAGAAGCTGAAGTCCACTACGACAAGTAACTGGAGTAACTGAAGCTTGACCTTGAAGCCCCGCTGGACGAGAAGAAGTGCTGTTGCTCTCCTTCACAATCTGAAAGCTGCTGTGTCTCCAAGGACTGACCCAGAGAGGACCTGGTAAGGCGCCCTCTTCCCAAACTACGAGGGACCAAAGTGCACAGCTGATCTTTGCCAAAGCTCCCTGGTAGACAGACCTTCGACAGACTACCGACCCGAGACGGGGACTGCCGCGGAATCTCAAAGAGAATCACCCGGACTGTTGTCCGCCACTGTTGATGACCGCCGTCGCTGACCGGAGCCGCCGTGCTCCCGTTTGCCTAAGAACTTCATTTGATCATCGGACACTCTCGTCTGCATCGTCGCCCACTTTATGGGCGACCGCTGGAGAAGGCCCAACCGTCAATGCGGGGAGGAGCATCCGCCGGTGGGTTTCCCGCCACCTAAGGACCACAGAGATGCCGACGACTCGACGCCCTTGCTGGGCCACAGTTCTTCATCATCTCTTTGCGGTCCAGAACCATCGTCCCCAGAGGTGCTCCGCACGCCTCTTCCTTGCAGGACGCCAACGCTCTGTCGTCGATGAGCACCGCTAGGAACAAAGCTGCCACTTCATGGCCGTAGTTCAACATGTTCACCGTCGGACGTTCGACCCGTGACACTCGCTTTAAAGGGAGGGCACTCAAGAAGGGCCTTCGATTCCCCGACACTGAACGCCGAGTTGCTCGACGCCTCTCGACGATCCGTGGCTCCTGCTTTAAAGGGAGTCACTCAAGAAGGATCGGTTGACGCATCTTCGGAGAACTCTACTCCACCAGGTACATTGGGGGGGTAAAACCTTAATAGGAGGAAATAAGACTACTGTTTCAACCATCTTACGTTCCTGCTATCCCTATTGCTGGTTCCCTCGTTATTGATCTGTGACATTTTAACAGTACAGTTGATGCACTTTAATGAGATTCGATAACATTGGTGGTACCACTTTAGAATTGTATATATTTATCGTTGTTGACGTCCAAGTACAAAGTGCATTATTGTGATTGTGTACATACCTTTTAATATTTGTATAAAGACTGTTTTCAGTAATACAGTGTGTGGACATTCCTTTGTGGGGGTTCGGGGACTACACTGTACTTAAGAACCAGCCTGCATCACCTCCTGAGAAGCTAGGCCTTAATTGCTCATTCATTGCTACCAAATAGAGAATCTTGGCTGGGGTCCTCTGTGCCTCTCCTCACCACATAGAGAGCGGAAGTACAGACATCCCCTACCAGTCTTTACACCCATCCAATTTCTTTGTGTTATTTAATTTTGCAGTGGGAGGAAGCTCTTTTAGCATAATGCTATCGCTTACAGATGGAATATTAGATAACATTTTAGCATCATTGGACAAGTTAGTCACTCATATTATTCACCACAGAAATGGAAGAAGCGGGCGATTTACACCTCTCCGCCTCATTTAATTGGTCACGTTTTGTGTCCTTGGGCGCCTTTGCTCCAATGTGGTTGCGAAAGCGGACTTGGAAGTGTTTGTCATCAACTTGGCAGATTGCGTTGAAGTCGGTGGTTAGTAAGTGCACGGGACCTTCCCGTGATGTTCTTTTAAAAGGCGCGGATGTAAGCGTCCTTTAATACTTTGTCAGTGGAATGCAGAACTTTCCTATCTGTACGGGCAGCCGGCCTGGAAGACAACGGAGAGGCTACACGCGAGCGCCCATTTAGCACCGACATGCCTCCCCCCTCGAGCTAAAAGGAGACCTGCACGGGGCTGCAACAGACTATGTTTTGAAGAGCGCAATTGCATGCCACAATCAAATCACGAGACACCAGCACCCGAAGCACCTCTGCGCCGCACCGCTGCAACTCAGCGGCGAAGAGGCAAAGACATACTAGAGGTACTTCACCTGGTGTGTGCAGACAGCTGATTTGAACCACTTCCTGCTAAAAGAGGCGGGGCCACTGCAAATAAAGCGGTATATCGGCTATTTGTGTACGTTGAAAGTAGCGAATTCAGCACGGATCCCAAGACGTCCAGAACAGCGTAAGAGGCAAAAAGGTACTTCAGGTACTTCGCCTGGTGCGCGCGCCTGTCTCTTAAATGATTGAATGCTACCACCCTGCTTCTCTCCACAACAAAGTCTTTGCCACACTAAACATGAATATCTTTTGGAAATATATTTCATGAGAAAGGCAAGAAACTAAATGTATATTTTTTTTTTCCTTTGATGCTGAATATTTCACCCATCCGAAGTAGGGACAGGAATTGTTCTAGTTTGTTTTGTATTCTTATGTTGGCATTGTTGCTAGGAAATCTATAGTTCTGTGCCACTACTGTGTACATATATTCCGTTTTTTTCCCCTGGCGCTCGTCACATGCAGTAACTTCACTGGAGAAGAGAGGTGGATCGTTTAATTGCACTTCAACACATTTTTTCACGTATGCTTTTGAAATGTCGTTTTTCTTATGTACCCGCTAAAGCAATTCGCCCATTCCCATAGATGTAATGATTGCACGTTAGAGACTTCGGTGAATTTCTCAGTCCTATTTGCTTTACACTTCTAGGGAAACAAGATTACAAGAAAAGCAAGCCTGCATTAAGAGCGACGCGGCTAAAAGCTGAAGCCAAGCAAACAGCCATAGGAATAAAGGTAGGCGACGGTTTCATCTCACGCATTGACTTTCCATGCATGCCTCCTTTCCTTTCCCCCAGAACTCTGCGTGAATATTGATTTCTGAGCGATATTGCACATGACACTTCAAAACCTAAGTGGGGCACCTGAATGTAAAATATTTATCACGGCATTCTTTTATTTAAAACCGCCATTAACCCGTGAATGGGCAAAGTAATAATTTGAATGATTGAAAATGTTCTTTATGTACAATGAAGTATATAATGGGGATGGCCTTCCATTCTCCATCAGGAAGGGCAGCAGGCAAACATCTACACGATGCATCGAATGGAAAAATCGGTTCATGAGTTTGGCAGAGTGACCAAAACGAATTGATTCCCCTTTACAAATGTAGCTTCTAAATACGTCTTCCATTTGGATTTTTCCTCACTTTCCCTCCGGAAACCACTGTCGTCCAGTTCAGATGCATTTTTTTTTCGTCGCCTCTCCATTACGCCTTTTCTTTGAGCTTTTATAGAGATCCCTTTGATCTACTTTGATCATTGGTATATAAGAGCAGTGCAGCAAATGCTATCATTGTGTTTACTTCACAGGTATTGTATGGTTAATGAGGGCCTCAATGAATCCTACCAAAACAGAGCTTAAGCAGTGGGCTTGTTGACTGAGCACATAGGAAATTCCTTTCTGGTTTTCTGGAACACCAGAATTACACCAGGTGCATCATAAAAATGCACCTATGAAGAATTTCAATGGTTGCCACTTTAAAAGAAGGACTTTTTTTTTAATCCTATTTGCTTGGCCTTCACAGCTATACATGTTTTTGAGAGGTGGTTAATTTCTCCTGTTTTACAGGGCTCTGAGCAGCCATTCGGCTCAATGGACCATAGCATTCTGATTGCACACCGACTTCCGCCTCCCACTGCCTTGAAGGAGCGCAGGAACTATATACTTCAATCCAAGAGGATTGGGAAAATGTACATGTTTTAGAACCTCCTTTCGAATCGGCACCTTTTTGATGTTGACATACTGTGAAGCGGGCATTGGTGTGAAGCTGAAGCAGGACCGTGGCGATTTCTCATTTGCACCAAAATGTTCGTGACCAGCCCAATGCACAGCTCTGCGTCTATAGTCTCTCGTGTGCTTGCTCTGGCTGCAGTTGCTTTATCGAAATTAAATCACGTAGTACCGAACACTCTCGTTGACGAAAATTAACATTCTGAATGTGTCTGCGCTCAAATGCGAAATGCACTTCTAGGGCTGGGCCTATTACCTGTGTTCAAAGAATAAGTCTTTTAATGGGGGTGGAGGGTGGGGGTGGAGAGGGGGCTTGCATGAATTGAGCATTGCACCTCCTTTTTGTTTTTTTGCATTTGTTGGAGATTTGGCCGGATTGTGTACTTTGTTTTTGTCCCCACAAATACTCCAGCATGTTCACTACCATGACATGTTCATGATATCTTAAATGAGGTGGATGCATTTGGAATCCGCCCGCTTTTTACACCAGCAAATAATTTAATTAATTTGCATGGCGCAGTGCAAAAGGAGACTATGCCTCCACTTTACACCTCTTTTGCACTGTGACATGCAAATGATTAAAATTACACAAAGGGTTACTGGTTTGCACAAAAGTGCAAATGGAACAGCTGCCACTTGTGTTATTTACCGGGATTTCTAAAATTAGCCATGGAGTCATTTAAAAACAAAGTGCAAATTCCATGCAAGAGACAGCCATGCTTTTGGGTCCCTGCATGCACTTTTCAAAATTTTACAAAGTGGAGTGTAATTGTGAACAGTAGAAGGCAAAATCACCTTTACTGTTCACTTTTGTGCCCCGTTTTGGAGACCTCGTTTTATAATGGATTCCTATGGAGTCCTCCTGCTCATTACCAGGTGCAATTGGTACCAACTGCTCTCCTGTGCATGCCGCCTTTTGCCATGTACATTTGCACTCTGCCATACAAATGAATAAAGTTTGGCGACGTGGATATATATACGCAGTAGCTCCCTGCTCCCATATTATGCCCTGCAGCAAAATGAGCTCATATGGCATTTAAAATGCCCTACATACACCCTGATCTCTGCTCACATGCTGGTTTGCAGGTGGCTTTCCCCAGGAGTATCTGTTGGTCTCTTTGATTTTGGCTTTCTACCGCTTTCTGGTGGTGATCGGATACTGCCTGGTGATAGAGAAGAGGTGTCTAATAGCAAATATGTGACCAGTCACTTCTGTTGGATCTGCATTCAGTTAAGCCACGCGGAAGTGCCGAAGCATGTGCCTTTTATATTCTTGGGTGCTTCACATACTTGATTGCATTCAGTTAGTGTGATGCATTTTAAGCTAGTACAGACATCAATATCATTATTTGTATTTATTTAAAACCTAAAGTTCCTTGGAAATTAATGCATATAAGGCTTTTACATTGATTCAAAGGAGATGTTCATGAAGATTATGGACCAGACCGTGAAAAGCACTCGACGAAAACAAAACCTACAAAAACAATACAAAATAAAAACAAAACAGCAACATGTAGCAATGTTTCAAGTTAAAAAAGGCGGACATGCCAATTTCAATGCATCAACAATATACATCAGGTGACCTATATATCCTCTCGTATGACAAACGCGTCCAACGTTTCATTATGCAAGGGACACGAATACAAAGAACGCTGTCTCTCTTCTTTGTTTTTCAGTTGACAGTATCCTAGCTAAACAAATTAATTGCAAAGATGTTTGTCTTGCATTCTCGGGTACATGGACCCCCACAATCTCGTGTTTTTCTGGAATGTTTTGGGAATTTTCTTTCAGAAATATGCAAACCTGGGGATGCGGGAGATGCTTCAATCTGTGTGGCGTGCACGCCTCTGCTAGGGCACGCATTAAAGCCCTTCGCCCGTTTTTCTTGGTGTTTGAATTGTGTAAACACGTTTCTCCGTGCACAGAGGGCATTGGCTATCCGAAAGACACGCTGCGGTTGTAATGTGGGCAGAGTTTAAAGTAGCTGTGCTTCAAAGGTGCTACACAACTGCAAAGATGGGTTTTTGACTGTCTCACGCTGGAGACTGTTCCAGTACAGTATATAATAATTGGATCAACCGTTATCCAGACCGACCGACTTTTTATAACAATATTTAAGATAGCAAAGTTGCTTTCAGCCAGTGGTATTTAAAACTTTTATTTTAATTTCCCTAGTGAGCGGTTTTCATCATGTTGATAATGTCAGGAAGCAACTTGGGGGCTAATAAAATAGCGAGAGCCTCCACGTTATCGGTTCATGATATTTGTACAGTACTTTTTTGTAATTCTAACTGAAGGAGTATTTTTCATCCGTTTGGAAAAATTAGAGAATTCTTTTTTGAAATGACCACCTACCGAAATTTCTGCCGTTCGTCTGAATGGTAATTAACCTCCTGACACCAGCATAAGACATATTTGACAAAGAGTGTACCGGTGACCCCCCTGGGGTAATAAACTGGAAATTGCAATCACAGTGCCTTTGCCCATAATTATAAATTATTGCATGGCACAACTGCTGAGATTGCCATTGTGGAGCGTGCATGATGTTAACGGCGAAACACAACACGTTGAAATGCACCTGGACAAAGAAGGGCTGCATAGAAAGTCTTACCTTTTCTTGTATGTAATGACTTGCTGTTGTGTGGTATATTTTGCTCAAAATGGGTATCTCTTTTGGAAAAAGGCAAGCACAAAGGAAAACTCCAACTAGGAAAACCTATAACTGGTCATGATCATGCTAGCAATATAATTAAATCATATAACAAACAAGATTTCCTGAAGCTGAATGAGTTGGCAAAGAGAATAGGGTGTTCACTAGATGCCTGTTTTCCAACGTCTGATCTCCATTGGAGGATCCTGTGAGATGTCAAATACATCTCTCCCACATTTATACCATGTTGCACTTATTTGAAATAAGTGCCTTTTAACAGGCACAGTGGATCTGGCAACTAGATTTTGGTGTGGACCAGGCCAGACGGGATGTCTAATGCTACATTTAAATCGGATCCGTACCTATGGGCGAAGATCCTATGGGTTTTATTTGGTTGACCTACTGCTTCTTGCCACACCACTGTTTCTGCGATCGGCCATTTTAACAGGTCCCTCCACCACACCTGTACCATAGGTCTAGTCCTTTCCTTCCATCCTATCGCTATTCGTTCGCCAGAATATATGCCAGATCTTTCAGCCTGCTCACATGTTTAGCCCTCTTTGGCCGTGCAAAGCTTCCTAGTAGACAAGCTTGGGGGACCGATTTCCAGGGGGATTTCCGCCTTCGCTAATGCTTGGGCTACTTCCTCCCAAAATCTGCCTATCTCCGGGCAGGCCCAAAACATATGGACCAAATCTGCGTTGATTTCGCAGCACTTTGGTCATGATTGTGTTGCTGCCAAGTTGAACTTAGCTATTTTATGCGGGGTTAAATATGCCCTGTGGGTCACATATAATTGAATCTGTTGGAGCTGTGCGTTTCTAGAGATCTTTTTGTGGCCCGCCATTGCTCTAATCCACATTGCTTCTGGGATGGGTTCTCGTAAGTCTGCCTCCCAATGTAGTTTTGTCTGCCCTAATTCTTTTCCGACTTTGGACATCAGTAACTCATATATTCGTGATACTTTGTGTCACCCTTCTGACACATCATAGAATGTCTCTATCGCTTTGTCCAGTTGCAGGGGTGTTTCATTCTCTGGCCACCTGCGTCTAAGGTACCTCTGAAGGCGTGAATACGTGAGGTGCTGCCCCCTGTGTATCCCTGTTGCTTCTGACAGTTCCTCAAAATCCCTGGGCAAACCCTCCTTCATTCCATCCCCCATCAACGCTACTCCCCTGGGTTCCCAGTATTTCCTTACATTCAAAATCACTTGTTCATCTACTCCCTTTAACGCAACAAGCGGGATTTGCGGGGCATACGGCCTCGTGTTTCCCATCAATTGGCAAGCTCTGCGCCACATTACACACCCTAGTCGGAGCAGCAAGGGCAAGAGGGTTGTATGTGGGTCTGTTATCCATATTTGTTCAGGAAGATCAGAGTATTCATTGCCCGCAACAGTCGCTGTTCTGGCGTTTGGTCGTTCGATTGCCATCTTGTTACGAATTGCAACTGGCTCACAACAAAATATACTTCCAAAATTGGGCAATCTTATCCCCCCTTGCTCACATGAGTTCTGGAGCTTCCATAATGCCATTCTGCACCTTGACTTATGCCACAGGAAGCTCCCGCAAATGCCATGCAATTTCTTAAAAAATATATCCGGTATTGCAAACAGGACATTTGCAAAGCAGTGCAGGAGCCTCCGTAGCACCACCATATTTAACAATGCTGCTTGCCCCATCATGGACAACGGGAATCTGCCCCAAAAAGCCATGGAGTTTTCTATTTTGTTCACAGCTTTAACTGTGTTCCGTGTGTGCTCTGTTTTAGGATCATGATAGATGTTTACCCCCAGGTACCAGAATGTGTCCATCTCCCATTTGATTGGTAGCTTGCGTACGGGCTTCCCCACATATACTCCCAAAGGGAACAGACTTGACTTCTGTGGGTTGATCATGATGCCTGATAAGGCAGCAAACCGTTCATCACGTCTAGTATATATTGCAGCGTTTCCGGATGTTGGAACTATAGGAGAAGGTCATCTGCGTACAATGAAATCAAATGCCTCCCACCCAGAATGCCTTTGCCCGCCTCCCTGTATTCCTCCCGTAAATAGGCTGCCAATAGCTCCAACACTAGCATAATGAGCATCGGGGACCTTGGACATCTTTGCCTCGTGTCCTTGCTTAACTGCCATTGTTCCGAGATGACCGTGCCAGTCTTAACCCTGGCTATCGGTTCATTATATAGCAATCCCACTCGCTTGATGTATGTGGGTCCCATGCCAAACCTTTCCAGCACGGCTAACAGCCAAGGCCATCTGACTGAGTCGAACGCCTTGACTGCATCTAGTGACGCCACCACTAAATGCTGTGTATCATCTCTGGTGCAATCTATGATGTGGTGTAATCTTTGTCAGGTTGTTGGTAATATTCCTATGAGGAGTGTATCATGTCTGCTCCGGGTGTATAAACTTGGCTATAGCTGGTTTGTCTATGTGCCATCACTGCTGTAAGGATCTTCCCATCTTGATTTAATAACGAGAGAGGCCTATACGAGCCACAGTCCGTATCCGGCTGGTTGGGCTTAAAGAGGAGGACAATTATTGATTCCCGCAAGGACTCATGCAATCTGCCCTTGTCCAGTGCCACATTAAGCATGGTCCGCAGTGGGGTGAGGTTTTCCGTTCTGTATACTTTATAAAATTCACTGGGAAGTCCATCTGCTCCCGGGACTTTGCCAGTTGGTTGTTCTTTGATCATGTACTCTAGCTCTTCTATCATTATGTGGGCCTCAAGCTTGTCCCTCTCCTCAATATTTAGCTTGGGGAGATTTATCTCTGATGATGATGCTTGTATTTCTGACCCATCACACTCTGCGGTCTTCTCATATGATTTTTTTATAATGCTCATAAAAACATTTATTCACCCCCTGCTGCGTCTCACACAACTCTGTCTGAGCTCACAATAGCTCTGACTGGTTTGCGTTTATTCTCGCAGCCAGGCCAACAATCGCCCCGGCTTGTCTCCTTCTGCATGTTGTCTCTAAATATATTTCCTGTAGCTGAGGTTGCTTAACCTATTCCAGTTTTTCTGGCATTCTGGTTGTAGGCAAGACACCTCCTGTGCCTCCCCCATTGTCCCCCCTCCTGTGTGTGCTATGGCTTCCAATCTCTTCTGTTTATTGCAAGTCCCACCCTATGACATCTTGCATCCCTTTTGATTTCGCTATTGCCGCACCTCTCACCACCACTTTAAAGGCCTCCCATAGTGTACCTGCAGATTTCATGCTGGCCGTGTTATATTAAAAATAGTCTCACTTCCTCACTCAGGTGTTCACGGAGCCCTGTGTCTCTGAGAGCCTCGACCCTCAGTCTCCATGTTGGAATCTTGGCACGGGGTGGGGGGATCTGCCACATAACTGCCAGAGGGGCGTGGTCCGAGGGGACCCTTGCCTTATATTCAGTTCTTATGAATTCTCCCAGATTCTCTACCCCTACAAACATATAATGTATCCTCATGTAGAGGTTAGTAGGAGCATTATAGTGGGAGTACCCTCTACCCTGCGGGTACAGTGTCCTCATACATCCGCCATCTTGAATGCATTTAACAAGGTGCTTAAAACTTTCACTGGGGGGCTTGGATGTACGAATCTATCCATCGCCGGATCCAGCGTACAATTAAAATCTTCCCCTATACCAATGCACAGTCTCTGTATGGGCCTATCTTGGAATATATGGATCTAAAGTAGGCCACCATATCTTTATTCGGGACATACGTATTGATAACATTTGTTCTCTACCATTCCCCATACTTGTTACGCTCACCTGGCTCCCAAAGAGGCGTCGATCGGAACTGGACAGCTGCGGTCTCCACCAATGTGACGCGTAGGGCTGAGATGACGGACTGGACTGTCCCACCTAGCTTCGTTTGCTTGGCCCGTAGGAATATTCTTCTGCAAATGGAGAAAGGGAATTGACCACCCGTGGAGTTGAGCGTAAATCCCCCCCACCCCCGCTGTTCTCCCCACAGATCGCCTTTGATGTCCCCTCTTATAGTCTCATCTGATGGTTTGAAAAGATGAGCTCTCCATCCTGCATTGAGCGCAGGGGCGCGTTGATAACCAGTTGCTTCACTGGCTTGAATGAATTGGTGAGTTCCAGAACAATATTGACTCAGAGATTCCCGGGAAGACGCTGTAAGTATGTAGTTCGTAAGAGTTCAAATGCCTGACTTTCACTCTTGTCCGATTCCTTGCAGGTTGCAGCTTGACCCTAATGAAGAGTTCCTCGTGGCAACCGGTAGTATTCTGGTAAGGATTTGTATTTTCCAACACAGTTCGATAAAATAATGTCAATATGTAACCTGTTGCTTTCTCCCTTATTGAGGCGCTGAGAGAAAGTATGAAGTCTTGGGGAATAATACCTCTGGCGGTAAAATCAGGTAAGTCTATTGTGGTGAGGAGGGTTCCCCTTGTTAGTCCCTTTGTTTCACCTTGCTGTCCTTTTGTTTCCCCTTAGGGCCCGGGGTTCGGCGAAGATTCAGTGGAAGCTGTGCCGACCCGTGAAGGAATAGTACCCCGGGTGGTAAAATCAGGTAAGTCTATGGGGGGGTAACTAATATTCCTCTGTGTATTCCCTTGGCTCACCTTGCTGTTCTTGTCTTCTCCTTAGGTGCCGGAGTGCGCCGGGAACATGCAGGAGGATGTAGTGGAATGTGAAGATGCTGCGAAGGCGGGTGAGTTAAGCGTGGCGCTGCAGCAGGCGAGGCGACGCGCATAAAATAACTTTTCTTCCAGCTCGAAGGCGCGATGGATCGGGAATTCAGGTAAGGATTAAAGGTATTGCTCTTGTTCTAACCATTTCTCCTTCTTTCTCCCTTTTTCTAGGAGCTCCAAACTCGAGGCGGGCGTGGCAGAAGGCTGGATGCAGACTTGCAGGCACAGTGAGCGTTATGCTGCTGGATGCAGAATAACGTGAAGCGTGTGCTGCTCTTCGGGCGTGGTTTAAATAGCCTCTAAAGTAGTCACAGGTAAGTATTCCTCCCCAGCCCCACCCGAGTAAAAAAATAGTCCCTAAGTAAAGTAGTCCCTTACAATCCTCTTTTGGCTTGGAGCTCTTGCAGCATGATCTGCATCAGGTAAGTTTTAATCTATGAGCCTGGCGCCATAGGCGCCAGGACTGGACCCAAATAGCCCCTAGCAGGGGTTGTTGGGCTTGCTTAGGATTACTTGATGCCTTCTTCTGGGGTTGCTGGACGTGGTCTGGGTTCCCGGGGGTAGGCACCATGACAGTACTGCTACCATCCTCCCGTCTGTGTCTAGGAGGGACTGGAGGACCTTAAATGGGACCGTTGGTGCCACCCATATCAACACCCCCCCCTTGCATATGCTGAATATGTTGAGCCTAAGGTCAACCCTCCCCACTTCTGTGCCAGAGTATCGTGTTTCCTGCAAGAGGGCTATATCAATTTTCTGGCGCCCTAAATATGTCATTACCTGGTTCCTTTTTAATGTAGCTGTTCAGGCCTCTAACGTTCCAGGTCGCTATTTTAAGTTCCCCCATCATTCCTCTTGGTCTTCAGCATGTATTTTAAATTGGCTACGCGTAGCCTCCTTTTGACTGCCAGATAGTTGATCCGTTGTTTTTGAACCAAAAAAGTATAATCTGGGTATGCTGTGATGGTTGCTGATGCTCGGCTGATTGTACCTCCTTTGCGAAAATATTCTAGGATCCTCTCCCTGTCCTTGTAGTTTAGGATCTTGGCTATTATCGGTCGAGGTGGAACTCGGGTGACGGCTTCCTTGTTAGGGCCTTCTGCGCCCTCTCCCCTGTGAAACCTTGGGTCAGTGTTTCCGCCCCTATCTCCTGCAGCAACATGTTTTCTATGAAGTCTGTTGGGTTTGGCCCTTCTTCTCCTTCAGGAAGCCCAACAATTATCACATTATTTCTCCTTGACCGTCCTTCCGCTTCCACTGCTCTGTTTTCAAGATTCCGCACTTGTTGCAGTATGAAGACTTCCTGGGAGTTTTCCTTGCAGCTGCTTGCGTTTCCTTTCACTTCCTTCTCTAAAGTCCCCATGCTTTCTGCTAATGCCCTGCCATCCTGCCTTAAAAGGTTCACGTCATTGCTAATCGCGTCGATTTTAAATTCCAGCGTCGCTTTCAGCTCCGCTATGGCTTCCAATATCTGCTGATCGATTTTCACCGATGCTGCATCACCTTCCGTCCCCTGTGCTGTCATCACACTGCCTGGTGTTTGTGCAGATTTGGTGAATGTGTCAATTGAGGACTGTTTCCTTTTGCTCTTGTTTGGTTTGAATGCCATTTCCTCCCCAATCTGTATTGCAGCGCCGTCGTCTAATGAGTCCTGTCAGCGCTGATACTTGTCTGTTTCAGTCTTGCTGTTGACTGGCTCCTTTCCGTTGATGACCTCATTACTGGTTGCCTTCTCTCCCGCGGGGGCTTGCATCCGTGGTGACATCCTTCATTCCCCTTGGGGTCCTCTTCAATTCTTATCCGTGCTTGGGTTCCATCTTCCTGCTTATAGTGTCAGCGCACCTGGTGCCTCTGTGTCTGGGAACACTCCTTGAGGTGTATATTATAGTGGCTAATGGCAATGAGCCTACACTGTTAAGCCACCTTCATTCACCTTGTCCCGTATTACTCCGGGGCACCCATCCAGTCAGCGCTGGGTTGCACTTCTTGTACTAAAATGTCTTGGGAGATACCTTCAACCCGTGCCCATCAATTCCCATGGTTTTAATCATTTTTCTGTGCCCTTACAAGTGTGCGTATATGGCCCTTCTGGTTCTGGGTTGTTTGTTCCAGGGGAGCTGTTCTACCACCAGCTTTGTTGTGCCTCTCTCCACGCCACCAGGGCCCACTGTTTCTCCTCTGGATCACTGCACTATTCAGGCCTGCTCTCACGCCTTTCTTCACCTTTTCATGCTCACCTCTTGTTCAGGTTCTGTGGGCCTCCTCCAGTTGTTGGGAGCTCTCTGGGCCTTTAAGATCCTTTTGCAGCACTGCATCCACCGTCGCTGTGTGGTGCACAAAAACCAAGACCGCTGCATGTCCTGCTGCCGCCTTTCCAGTGTCTAATTGTCTGACATCTGTCCTGTGCCTACAATACAACCACCAAATAGAGACATGAAGCCATTTTAATGATGTAGTGACCGGGCTCCTAAGCACAAATTCGGGACAATCCTTTACCTAAGGGTCACACCACGTCACCAGTTATCTCCTCTTGTCTTCCCCTCGTCAACAGACAACTCAGTACTTGTAACAAATAGGTACTAAGTCACAATCACACTTTGTACAACACAATTTTAATTCCATATAAATAGCAATACATTATTCAATTCTTTAAAACATCATCTTAAAATTGCAAAAATTCATAAACTTTTTACAACATTCTCCTAAAACAATTCCCATATATAAAACAACCTGTGTTATGCTCACCCCTGTGTCAACCTGCCTATACAAAACTCAATAATGTGTAGTGTTAGGGTGAACACTCTACCTCAAGAGACCAAATGGTTGGTAGCTACTTGGTTCACTTTTATTAAAGGATACCACTGTACACGTAATTAATCTGGCTACTCTGTTCCTACCCCCTCCAGTGCTACCCTGGGGTGGATACCAGTCCGATATATCAAAAAAATTAATATATTGTCACTAAATCACAATAACTTTAGTTGCCCAACATGTTTCGTTCCTCACTCATTTATTCGACCAATTGTTAAAGAACTTCATCAGGGGGACCATCTGTACCCTTAAACAATATCTCTTCGCCTATGGTAGATTCCACATTTTTAAAAACTCTTTACTGTGCATGATTAACTCAGCATCTCACAATTCTTGAACTAGGGAAACGCAATGGAGAAAAGATAACCAGAAATAACAGTCAGTACCTTCAGAATTACTGTTATTCTACTCAGTCTGCTCCTAAATTAGCTAAACTAAGGCTTACCGTGTCACTCTTTTCAAAGGTTAATTGAACAAATGTTCCTGTAGGGGAGTATCCAAACAACAATGTCGGACCGCTCAAATCCTGCAAAACACAAGACAATCCAAACGACTGAAAACTAAAACGGTGCGTAATTTCCAAATGAGACAATGTCCCTACTATTTCCAATCTCGCAGTGTATATTATACTCCTAATGTAAAGATCTAATTACATTAGTTCAAACCTCCTTTTCACTCTTTCTCCAGTCTCATGGAGCAACATTCGGTAATACCGTCTTTTAGTGTATTCATAGTTGATACCTAAGATGTCGTTCCATTCCAATCTGACACTGTCACTATAATATAGCACCCGTGTCAAATCAACTGCCCTTATAGCTGGTGAAAACACTCAAGTACCAACTCGCCGGTGTACTCATTACCTGCTGTCAGGTGATCCCATCATTCTTCAAGGTAGAAATTTAAGCGCTCGTGAACCTGACTCTCGTCGCATGGGGTAGTTCTCCATATCAGTAGTAGCATTGTAGAATCAACTGTTGTGATTCAATCACACCTGGGAACCTAAGTAAAGGAAAACGAATGTTCCGCTTGCGGTTACTACTACATCCGCATCGTCAATTTCCAACAGCGTCTCTCACTAATCAAACACCTCACACTCGGGCGCAACAATGGACATACCCCTTTCGTAGCAGGTGCACTGCCTCTCCGTCCGCCGTCACTCTCTCTACGCTACGGCTCATAGCATTGTTGATGACGGACTATTCTATTATGTCGCGTAGCTCTTGTCACGTGAACGCCACTTCAGTCACATGAGCTCTACCAAATCACATGACCACAACCAGTCCCGCGTCTCTCACATCACGTGTTAGACGTGTAACTCGGAATGCTAACCTACAGAGTGCAAAACAGACGCACTACTAATGCCAAATGTACGAGATCTGTCCTGTGCCTGCCTGCTTCATCTGCGGTTTTCCGCTATGCTCCTGCTTATTCTTCTATCTAGTCCTCGCACCGTCCTGCCTGCTCCTTTACAGGTTTCGCAAGGATGGTGATGAGTACCAGCACAGTCTTGTTATTATGATTTCTGGCCCGTTCCATCTTCTCGGACCGGGCCACTTTGTTTGCACAAGACTATTTCAGCAGTTTGGTGGCTGCAGGACCTTGTCACAGCTGCTCCAGACAACCACTAAACATCTATGTAGGTTCCCTTGCTCTGCATGCTCAGACTTTCGTATCTGAGCTATTCCAGCTCTCCGCTGGCTCACAGTGCTTCGTTCCTCCACATGTCCGTCTGACATCTTCTGCAGTATCTTTCAGTGTTGTATGACCTCCATGCCTACAATGAATGGTCAGATCCATAACTCTGTGCGATTGATCAGTTACGTTTCCGGGGAACTCTGCCCCGACTCCGCTTCGGTGTGCTGGCTTGCTTCCCTCCACAAAATAATCTTGGTGAACTCTCCACCTTTCACAGTGACCCTGCCATGTTATGCCTTCATGTCCTGCATGATCAGTCTTCTCCACTTGCTCGCAGTCACAACCTTAACAGTCTCATTGGTGTAGTCTGCGGTCCGGCAGCCATGCTGTGGCTACAATGTATCTTATGAGCTCTGTTGCTACAATGCATCTTACGAGCTCCGCAGCACAGTGCAGCCTCAGGGCTTTCGCTCTCGCTGCCTGTTGTTGTTACTCGTCCAGCCTGTCAGCCCGCAGCATTAGAAGCTCCGGCACAGTGTCGCACCGCTCCAGCCCTTCAGCGACAGCCCTCACTGCCTGCTCCCATCTCATAGTCTGCACTCTCGTCCTTGCGGGGACTCATGCATGTGTCATCGCAGTGCTGTCTCGCCAGCTTGCTTTCCGCCCGATATGATTGTTTTAACCACCTGCAAAGTTCCTTTCCTTGCTCTTCCGTGCCTCGGAACCAGCACTTCTCCCTGCTTATTCAAGATAGTTTGTCTGGGGAATCCTTTGTTCTAGTCAGGTCGCCATCTTGTTGTTATTGCCAATGAGGCGTTGAGCCCCTTCTCCGGCTCATATCTCCTGGGCTGCACTGTACGTTATTGCAAAATTGTACACCTTCTGTTCCGTATTCTTTCACACGCCTTCATCTCCAGTTATATACGTGGAAGCTTCTCGTGGTTGCAGCTTTTATTCAGGATCATTGAGGATCCGCAGGAGCACCCGGAATCGCGTCCTATTCCATGGCTCTTAAGCCACGCCCCCATAAAATTAAAGCTTTTAATAATGTTCCTTATTATCTTGTTAAACATCCCTGTCGTAGTTTTTAGATTTGAATTTTTAAGATTTAAAATGAATTCATTTTTAACTAAGGAAGTGGAGGGTGCTCACCTTAAGGTAGCAAGATCTGAGCAGTTGTGTCATTTTTGTTTACAAGAAGTTGAAACCTTATCACATTTGTTAAATTGTGACTGCCTTACGTCTTTGCGTATCTATTGGTTTTGAAGATTTGTTTACCATGAATGTATGTTCTTCTGAACAATTTTGTCATAGGATTCTTGGTGCTAGTTTTGTAGTTTTAGCTTTTATTAATCAGATTTTGACCTGACTGTTCATTGTACTAAGGTGACATGGTACTAGTTTTAAGATGAATGTTGTATGTTGTGTGAAAAGTTTATTTTAAACTGTACCACATTGAATAAATAAGTGCCTTTTAATATGTAATAATGCCATCCAAAGCACTCTCACAATGCCTCACTGACTTCGATTTGTTAGCAAAGTGTGGTTTTCAGTTTATCTTAAGAAGAGGTTTTTCGTTTCTTTATCTTGCATTGCATTTGTATAGCACCTCCTACAATGCTTTATGATGTCTAAGCACTTTTGCCTGTCCGAGGCAAAGGAGGAGTATGAAAGAACATTCAGTATAGAACACTCGGTAGTGGTAGGGAGAAGCAAAGTCTGGTAGATAGTTGGGATGAGGGCGAGAGATGGATAAGATTCACAGGATGGCATGGGAAGGAGACAGTGGAGGAGCGATCTGTATAATTGGACCACATTTACCGTGGACTCCACTGTATTCTATGGGGCACAGGTATGTTTGGAATTTACTTTTGCTGCATAGTGAAACTGGGTATGTTGAAGCCATGCCCAAGAAAACACAGGCCGCAAAAGCCTTCCACCTACTTCCCTAGGCTCCCAACAACATTCTGGAGTGGTTGCATGCCAGAAATGTCAATTTGCCAAGTTGGCAAAAGCTCTCTGAAAAGTGAGCAAAAAACCTCACCTTTTTGGTTTCCTCATTTAGGCTTTGGTTACTAAAACCCTAGGCTTGTTCTTAAGGACACAACATGGTTCAAACCAGTGTACTGTGCAATTTGCTCAGTTCCTGTGTTTGTTCATGAGATCATTGGGTCTGTGGGGAAAAAAATCCATGCCGGATAAAAAAAAAATTCTACGTTATGGTACAATATCTTTGTCACGATTCATGCCCCTGACCCCTTCAAACAGCCCCCCGCCAACATTGGACTACAGCTATTAAAAATGGCCCCAAGTGCCTTTTAAACAACTTAAAAAGAACACTTGGAGCCAGTCCTGGCGCCTTTGATACTTGTCCTATTCTTGATAATGAGCCAGTCATGGGTCTTAACCCAACATGGAGGCCTGTAGCACAGTTCTGTTCCTAGAACTGAACTATGCAGACCAGTGCTTTGGGTGTGGTCGGGGCCTTCGGGTGTGGCTGGCTATATAAGCCTCACTCAAGCTGGAACACACGCTTCAAGTTATTCTGCACTCCTGCAGCATAACGCTCACCATGTCCAGCTCCTGCTTACCTGCTCATCTCCAGCCCGATCCTGAAGTCCTCGATTTTTGACGCCATAACCGATCTGGAGGAAATAAGAAGAACAGCATTAATACCAACACTTACCTGGGTAGGCATCGGATCTTGAAACCATTCCAGCGGTTCGCTCGCTCACCGCTCCGGAACATCACCGCAACCTGCAACAGTGGGAGAAAGAGGAGAGAGAATAAAACAGCAGATTAGCAACTCTCGCAATGAAATCCAAGAATTGCGCTGCGCTCCGCATCAACACTTACCTGGAATCTTCGCTGCCGGCGCTGCATTCTCTTCTTTATCTGGCTTCTCGTCAAGAGCTCTAACTGCAGCCATACCTGCAGAGACACATTATTAGAGAAATTGTAAAGTCGGAAAAAACATTGAAAAAAAGGAAAAAATTGAGAGAAGAGAAAGAGACAGATTCGAGACGGGAACAGACCCTATAACTCACCTGAAGACAGCAAAATAAGAGTCAGAGTCACAGCCTGTCTATAACTACCCCTTATCCCAGAATTGCTGGACCAAGTCATGGATGCCCAAATTTACACCAAGCTGGACCTCAGGGGGGCATACATCTCATGCGCGTAAAGAAAGGAGACGAATGGAAAAATGCCTTTCACAACAAATATGGACTGTAGGAATATCAGGTGATGCCCTTTGGGCTTTGCAATGCACCCACAGCACTCCAGTACTTCATGAACGACGTACTGCATGAGCTGATCAACGTATGTGCCTTAGTCTACATCGACGACCTCTTGGTGTACTCCGCTTCTAAGCAGGACCATGTTAAGCACGTCCGCTCCGTCCTTGCAAAACTCCGGCAGCACCAACTATATGGCAAACTTGAGAAATGCTCCTAACATGTCACTGAAGTCCAGTTCCTTGGTATTGTCCGCACTCCCAGAGGTGTCCGGATGGATATGCATAAAGTGGAGGCCATTCTTAACTGGCCATCACCGTCATCAGTCAAAGGCATTCAGAGCATGCTCGGCTTTGCAAATTTTTATCGCCGATTTATCCCGGGTTTCTCCTAGATTGTACACCCGATTACTTCATTACGAAAAAAAAAAAATATTTCCAATGGACGGATAAGGCGGAGAAGGCTTTCCAAGAACTCAAGAAAAGATTTCCCTCAGCCCCGGTGCTGCAACACCCTCGCTCAGATCTCCCGTATGTAATGGAAACCGACACCTCCAGCATGGCAATGGGGGCTGTTCTCTCCCAAAGAGATCCTGAGACCGGCCAGCTACACCCTGTGGCCTTTTGGTGGCATACATTTTACACACCTCAGCTTAACTACGCAATAACAGATAAGGAACTCCTAGCAATTAAGGCACCCTTTAAGGCTTGACAACATTATCTTCTAAGCGACAGACATACCAGACGGTAATCACAGATCATCGTAATCTACAATACCTTAAGACATCAAAAGCTCCGTCATCTCGTCAACTCTGGTGGGCCTTATTCTTTGCAGAATATGATTACGTATTGACACGGAGTCTGGAACGGAAAGGCCGATGCCCTGTCCCGCATGGGCATCGACGAGAACGCATATTCACCCCCAGATCCTGTAGCCATTATTCTGGGTGAAAGACTACTAGGCTTTACGACAACTTTCTCTGGATGATCTCCAAAAAGGAATTCAACTCCTGAAGAATAACGAAGCTTTACAAGAATGGACCACCCGGAGTGAACATCATTCGACAAGGGACCAACTCCCATACTTCAGAGGACGTCTATCTACCGAGTAAAGCATTACAGGAACAAGTCGTCTCCAGCTAGCATGACTCTCTGGTAGAAGGACATCCAGGAATTGCCAAAACCTTTGCTAAGGTAATAAGGAACGGTGGCCGACCTGGCGAAAGGACATCACACAGTTTGTGGTATCATGCAGCATTTGTGCCCAGGACAAATCTCAGAAACAAAAACATGCGGGCCTTCTACAGCCCTAGGAAATTCCACCCGCACCTTGGCACACGCTCTCCCTCGACTTCATCACAGATCTGCCTCCCTGCCATGGTTTTACTACCATCTAAGTGGTAGTACACCTGTTCTCCTAAATGGCCCACTTCATTCCACTCAAGGGCCTACCAACTGCATCCAGCTTGGCAAAGGTGTTTTTAGAGCAAATCGTATGATTACATGGTTTCCCTTCCATCCTGATCTCAGTCCGAGGTAGCCAATTTATTTCTACAGCTCTTAAGTGTCCCCAAGGGCCTTCAAACACCTTAAAAAGAACACTTGGAGCCAGGCTCATTATCAAGAATAGGACAAGTATCAGTCATGGGTCTAATCCCAACATGGAGGCCTGTAGCACAGTTCTGTTCCTAAAACTGAACTATGCAGGGCAGTGTTTTGGGTGTGGTTGGGGCCTTCAGGTGTGGCTGGCTATATAAGCCACACACAAGCTGGAACACACCCTTGACATTATTCTGCACTCCTGCAGCGTAACGCTCACCGTGTCCACCTCCTGCTTACCTCTGGCCCTAACCTGAAGTCCTCGATCCTGACGCCATCACTGATCTGGAGGAAATGAGAACCGCATTACTACCAACACTTACCTGGGTAGGCAGCGGATCTTGAAACATTCCAGCGCTTCGCTCGCTCACCCCTCCGGAACATCACCGCAATCTGCAACGGTGGGGACATCACAGTAACCTGCAACGGTGGGAGGAAGAGGAGAGAAAATTTAAACGGCAGGTTAGCAACTCTCACAGTAAAATCCAAGAACTGCATTGCGCTCTGCGCATCAACACTTACCTGCAATCTTCGCCGCAGGCCCTACATAATCTTCTTTATCCGGCTTCTCGTCAAGAGCTCTAACTGCAGCCATACCTGCAGAGACAAAAGACATTATTAGAGAAATTGCATAGTCAGAAAAAACATCGAAAAGAAGGCCAAAACTGAGAGAGGAGAAAGGGTTACCGGTCATTTGGTCGAAAAAAAAAAGGTCGACAGGACAACTGGTCGACACAATTTGGTCAAAAGACAAATGGTCGAATTTTTTTTTTTTTGGTAGTTTCACTTATTTATTTATTTTTGGGGGGGGGTCCCCCCAACCCGCTTTTTTTGCTTAAAAACCCTTTTTTTTCCTAAACGAAAACCTGAAAAATATATATAAAAATTAAAAAAATTCGACCATTTGTCTTTCGACCAAATTGTGTCGACCATTTGTCTGTCAACCAATTTTCTGTCGACCAAATGACCGACAGCATTAGAGACTGGAAAATACCATATAACTCACCTGAATATAGCAAAACAAGAGTCGGAGTCGCAGCCAGTTTGGGCCCGATACAAGGGCCCACGGACCAGTGAAGCAACTAGGGCCAACGGAACGCCTGCACTCACAACTGCGCCCCTGCACAGAGAAGCAGGGCGGAGAGCTCTATGCTTATCAATCCAAGGTGAGAAATGACCCCAGGGGAAAATCGATTCATGATCAGAGGGAGATGGGAGTTTCACCAACAGAAGACCCAAACCTAATTGCTCCATTCACCTGTCAGAGGAGCTGCCCCCACCAGGTGAATAGCGAAGCAGAGAAAGTCTAAGATAACGCACAGACGCCCCATATAGCATTGTGTGGCGCCCCAGTGGATACCAGTTGAGCGTAACAATCTTTCTGTGGTTGATTTCCATAGGAAGAATTGAATAGGTGTATGGTTTTGGTTTGTAAGTGGTGGTAGTATTGTTGAAGTTAGATACCAGTTGGCGTATTCTAACTGTTGATAGTTTTGAAGTTGTTGAGGGTATTTTTATACAAAAGTGTTGCAGGGTTTCCTTAGAAAAATGTATATTGATGTTTCTGATTGTAGTTAGATACTTGATGGTGTATTGTAACTGTTTATAGTTTTTCACTGTTAGATACTTGTCTTATTTTTATTAGTTTATGGATTTAAAGGTTATTGAGGACATTTTGTTGATGATCATACTCAGATTAGTGAATACATTTTGGTTTTAAGAATATCAAGTAAGTGTTTACAAGATTTGCTGTTAATCTCTGCTTTTGAGTAATGGTAGTATCATTACATTCCAACCATCCACAATTCTTTTTTATGTATGAATGTAGTTACATGCTTTCGTTGTGGCTCCTGCATGGTTGATTATACCTACTGTTGTGAAGGTTTTCTTACAAGTCATACTTGTCCATGTGTGAATCCAGTCAGCTTGCATTTGTTTTTGGTACCATCTGCATTGTAATGTAGAAGCATTACTATTACGTATTCACTATGCGACTGTATTTGTAAGGTGGAACGATTATCGGAATTGCAGGTAGTACATAATCTGCCATGGTTTGCATTTTGTACAAGTTGCTGAAATGGAATGGATTCCCAGTTATCTATGGATACATACATGACTCGTTCATTAGGGACTTACTCTTGTGCCTCATGGCTGTAGAGAGTGCATGTATGTCTCCACATGTATGAAATCTGGACGATTTCATTTATAGGTATGTTTTTGTTTTCCAATACTTGCGGTAAGTACATTAGAAATTCTTGTGGATCTTCTTGTGTGTTTATAGTCAATTTGACCATTCCAGCACAGTAGTCCAATTCCTGCCTTATTCCAGAAACACCAAGTGTTGTCGGGATTGTTGGTTGCGTTTCTGTGAAGGACTAACATTGGCAAACACAATTGGTCTGTCACGTTTAAGTAAATGTTTTCAACAATTGGTGGCAATTGGAATAGAATATTGATTGCTACATTTGCATAGCAATCTACACCAGTTGTATTTGAAACTTGAATGGACCAGACAGTTCTGTGTCCAAGTCATTTGTTCGGAGTGTGCGTAGTTTCTTTGAAGAGGCAGTCGGTTTTGTTTGTGCACTAGTTTCTTCTTTGGTTGTGGTCATTGATGAAGTATTAGCTTCTTTTAATTTCTTTGGAGGTATTTCTGTGAGATCCTGCATAATTTGAGTCTGAAGTAGTTTTCTTTTACAAACTTTTGCTTTTTGAGGAACAGGATAGGTTTTGAGATGGGGGCGTAGAGTGCACACAGTCTATTGTATTCTGGAATGCAAGGAATATCAGTGTTTACTTTAATTGCATCAAAGTTGACTAGAAATAGTCCAAGTGTACATAAGCGTGATAGTGCTACATAGCTCATGCCTTCTTTAAGCACTGTGCTACCAATATCTATCAATTCTTCATCTAGGGTAGGACCTTGTGATTTATGAATGGTGACTGCGTATGCTAGACAGTTTGTCTGTGGAGCAAATTTCAACTATTGGTTGCATTTATTTTTTCAACATTGTTTCATTGAATTGTGCACAGCTTGCACGAGTTGGCATCAAGGACATACAGTTTAAATGTTTGTGTGCTAATTGTTCAATGACATCATTAGCACATGGTTATGGCCATACAGTGCATGGATGTGCCTGGTGTTTAATATAGATTGTGTTTCTTGAGATAGTACACCAACTCTAATACTTTTTAAAATGTTGGCGTATGTGAGGTCTGCAGACTGACGCATGTTTTCAGTTAATTCTTTGTATTGGAAATGTTGCCAAAGGTTGACATTTCCTTTGCTGCCAAGAGTTTTATGGCCTAGTTTGTGCCTAAGGTTTTAAAAATAGCTTCACCTTTAAATGGTGTTAATTGAAGAAGATCTCTGAAAACTATAATGTGTTTTCCTCCAAAGAGTTCTTCGTAGGTTGTTTTCAGGACTTCTTGTAATCTGAGGTGAATCAAGGTTAACATTAGGTTGGAAACCATGTTCATCTATTAGCAGCATTTCCATTTGTTTCAAAAGGCTGCATAGTTCCATTGCAGCTTCTGGAGAAAGTGTGTAGTAATTTGTTTTGGTGGTCTACTGGAAGGAGTAGTAATCGGTGTAAAGGGATACTGTCTGTTGTAGGCGGCTAAACCAGTGGGGGCAGTTACAAACGCCTCCCCCTCCACATCTGCTCTTCTCCCTCCTACCCTGCCTTTCACTCTTCTCTAAAATCTTATCTTTTCCATTCCCTTCCCTAACACCTTTCGCCTCCTTTCCTACTCCTCCCACTGCTTCATGACTCACCTCTTACTCCTACACTTCCTGACTCTCTCCATCCTCTCAACTCCCTTCTACCCTACCTCCGGCTCTTATCTTGTCTTATTCTTTCCTCTTCTTCCTCACACCTTCTCGCCTTCCCTCTTACTTCTGCTACTACCTCCACTCATACCTCCCATTCCCTCTCACGCCTCTTTCCCTCTCCACTCCCTCCTCACTGCAGCAATAATGTAAATTGTTCCTTGTACTGTATTCGAGTTGTGATTCAGTTGCCATCTTATGCTTGTACTTTTTCTTGTTCTCATGTAAAGCACTTTGGTTTAAAGGGCTATATAAATTCAATAAAATAAAAATACAGCAGCTGACAGTTTTTGTTGTCTGTCAATTGTTGGAGGAACTTGCTGATGATTTTTATTAAGAATGTTCTGCCTGAAACAGCTTGACCACTCACATACAGTAGTATAGGTTTGTAGTCTTGACGGGTAAAATTTTTAGTTTCGTGCTGCATACCATGTTCAATTTGTTTTGTTATTTCTAGAAAAATGCTACAATGCTCATTGTTTAGTTGTGATTTCAGTAGAGCAAAGTCTTCTGCAGATTGCTCATACTGACACATGGTGTTTTCGACTTCAGTCATGGCTAATTCTGCTTCATTTGCTATGAGTGGCTGTCCAAATGGTTCTTGGCTTCCTGTTACAGAAGGTTGACTGTTGTGAGGAGCGTCTACATTTGGTTGCGCCTGGAGTGCTTCTTAGTGCTGTTCATTGTATAACATTGTTTTGTACTGCGTAAAGTTTGTCTGTATGGTGCTTTAATTTTCTTTCACAGCAGCTTCATAGGAGTCATGGGTATCTAGTAAATCTTCTTTTCTCCATGGTTTAAAAAGTTGTAGTAGAGACATATGATATATTTCTTTATGTTGAGTTTTTAAAGTCAATTTCATATGATTTAACTAAGCTTTGTTTGGTGAGTTTCACTAGGTTGCCTTCACAATTTTCCACTCTATCTACCTTTCTTCTCATCTGGTTTAATATTTTTGTATGTGAAGCTTTGGGCTACGTGGTATAGACACATGGTTTCTAAAGTGGTACTCCTGTTTGGGTAGTATGTGTCTAGTAGTTTTTCAAAATGTCTTGGCTGTTGGGATCATTTCTGGCTATTGTTTCTATGTCTTCATATGATTTGAGAATTGTTTTTCTAGATTTAGCTGGACCATGGTTTAGCCATACTATGTTTTCAGATTTTCCATCCAAGGCAGTACAGGTTAAACGGTCTACGGCTTCATAGCAGCCACATTCTCTATGGGAGAGCATTTGTATGCCTAAGCTGTACAATTTCTGTGACAGTGTCTTGTCTTGGTCTTTGAGCTCTGTTTTTTCTGCTTTGGTTAAGTAGGCTCTAACATTGTGTTACTGCAGTGGAATTGTCTGCAATGTATTGCACATCTATATTTGCATTCCATAGGAGGGCAATGATTGCATTGCAATCATTGATGTATTTTGATCCTTCTGTTCTTTTAATGCAATATGGGTTCTTAGGTGATTTACCTTTGACACTGTCTAACTGAAGACATGAAGTTGTTCACTTGACTTGTTAAAACTGGTCTAGGGAAACCAAAGCGGCACTTGGTGTAGTATTTCCCTTTGTTTTTATATTTGCGACGACAATACTTTCCACACTTGTGTCTTTGAAATTGTAAAATGTGTGCATGTAGCTCACAAGGTGTAATTTGTGAAGGGATTTCCCAAGTGACATATTTCTGAATGAACTGTAAAACAGTGGCATCACTGTCCTGACCAAATTTAGGAGTAGCTTTAATCCATAAAAGCATGTGGATGTGTGGTGCTCCTCTAGCTTGGTATTCTTTTCTCCAAAAGAAGTGTTGCACTTATCCGAGGGGAGGATTTTTTTATTACAAATGCAGTGTAGCATAGCAATGACGCGATGATGGAAACATCTTGATACATTTACAGGATCTAGAGAGCAGGGCTCTCCTGGTGTTTTCATATCTATATTTGTTTCATTTTTGTTTGCTATGCATAGGCAATCGTGCAAATCTTCTAATGCATATTCTGCACAACTTAATGTCACAAACCAAGTGGGTGGGCAAAGGTTTCTTATCCTACAGCGTACATCTGCATGGCGTCGGAACCAGTATTCTTTTGTTCCACGCATGTTTGCTAAAAGATTTGTAATGTTTGTTTTGTAAAACTTCATTTTTTGCACTTTTTGTAGTAATTGCTTAACTGAAATATTTTGAAAATTATTACCTGATTTCAATGTGTGTGCAACGCCGAAGCATAGAGTTGCTAGTTCACTTTCAAAGAGAAAGTGGAATATATATTCCACGTTTTGTCTGCATCTGGGATCTTCAGAATACATTTGTAAAGAGCGGTATTCTGATGCAGTCATGCGTGCGGGTCTTTCAGCGTACCTTCCTCCTTTTCCAGTAGTAAAGAGTAGAGGAAAGGCTTGTGCTTCTACACTTTTTTCCCATATTCTTATTGGAGATCCTTTGGCTTGTCGCATTTGGTAAGTTTCCAGTGCATCATCTATGGTGTCTTTAGAGTGCAATGGGTGAATTGTATAATGGTCTAAAATAATGGATTCTGTAGTAGGTTCTAGAAGTTGAAATTGGCCAGTTCCTGACGAGTCTTGAATTATTTCGGTGGTCTCCCACATGTTTTCTTCAATCTTTATTTCTTTGTAGTATTCATTGTTGTCTTTTAGATATTGCAGGGCTTCTCTAACTTTATGTAAGTCCACTAGTTGCTGCCAATTTCTTTCTCTTTTGTAGGTACGCTATTTACTAGGATAATCAAAGATTGATCTATTGGACGTTGCACTCCCAGAGTGTGTACATTTTCTTTGAGATCTAATGGCAAATAAACTACTTTGCCACAAATGCCTTTCAGTATTTCAGAGCGAGGTAGTTTTGCTGTTTTTGATTCGAGGCGTATTATTGCTTGAAATGGGTGCACTGTTTGAATTATGATGCTCTCATACAAGTTACGTTGTTGCAGTGGTTTTGGCAGTGGGAATAATTCCAAGTTATTAGTGATAGCACGTGAAGGTATTTGGTTGTTGTCAAGGTTTGCAGTGCAGTAACTGCAAAGTATTAAGGGGTTAATAATTTCGTATTTGTTTTCTGATAGAAGATGGAGAGCGAATTGGAACCACTTGGAATCTTCATTGTCTTCTATTTTGTACATTATGTCTACAGTCTTTGTGCTATTCTTATAAAAAGTCCTGCGGCAACACACACACACACACACACACACATGGTTTGGTACTTCAGCAGATGTGCTTTTAAACTTTAGTATTTCTTTTTTGTATGTGTGCAGTAGAAGGTTGTCATCTGTAGCGTTTTTGCTAGTTTGTTGTAAAGATATTACATTTTATAAGTGGCCTTCAATTTCCAAATATTTTGCCTGGATGTGCTCCATTTCTTCGAGTAGTTCTTTAGCTATACCATGTAGAAGAGTTATTTAAATTGGTCAGTGCTAAAGCAGGACTTTTGGCATAGTGCAAGATTTCTTACAGTTGAATGGTGTGTTCCTATCAGTTTGATTTTGTGGAAGGTGCTTTTGCAAATAGGTCCAGAAATGAAGGCTAATGAATGACCTTGTAGTCCTGTGTATTTTTGCACTGCACAGGAGTCCATAGTTTGTAATAGTTTTACTTTCAATTTGTCTTTGCCTTTCACATACCGATTGAGGAAGTGGCATAAAGATGCGAAAGATTTTTTGCCTATGTTACACATTGATGTGCACAGCCATTGTAGACTGGACATATTGGTTCAGTGGAGTGGAGATTGAGACTAAGTTTGCTGGGGATATTTATGTGAGCAGCATTTCTTGTTCCATAATGGTATTAAGTTTTTCATACCCTCGTCCACTGCTATGTATGGCAATTGGGTTTCTTTGCTTTTGTTTGTATGCTTCTTCATTGAAATATGGTTCTGTGCTGCAGGTGTGACTCCACTCACCTCCACAGGTGTTAGCAAAGCTGTCTTTGTTGATATTCCGTTTATTGAGAAGTCTTTTTTTGTAGTTTAGTAGTTCGTTTTGTTAGTGGTTTTATTCTGTTAAAACTAAAATAAATTCCTTTTGAGAAGGATCGCGCTGTCTATGAGAGCTTTCAGGATTAATTTTCTATGGTAGGTTTTAAGGCTTGTGCATGATTTATCGCCTGTTTTTATAAGGTTCTGAAGGACTCTGTGGCGGAACATTTCTTGTAAAATAATTTATTTGGTATGCTTACTTGTGGCTACATCGAGATTTATAGGTGCAGTGTTAGCACTAGTGGTAGCTGCAGTCTTTTTAATAACTTTCTGTTTAGTTTTACATTTTGAAAGTGGAGTCAAAGTTTCTTTATTGGAAGCTGCTTTTGTTTTGCTTAGTGGCTGTATTAGCTGTTTTGTTTGAACTTTTTGTATACATTCTGCTAGAGGTGGATGCTTATTTTGTACACTTTTATTTTGATTTGCTCTACTTCTACATTGCTTTCTATGAAGTTGCTTTTTGGTAGGCATTCTTTGAGGTCTGTTGGAGAAAAAAGAAAGTGTGGGTTGGGACGTTGTGCAATGTATGTGTGCATTGTGCATGAGTTTCTGAGTATGATGGTAGGCAATCATGTAGAGGTGTGTGATTGTGGAATGGGCTGTTACTTCAGGTTGGGAAGGCTATTCTTGTATTTGTGTGTTACTATAATGGTGTTCAGATGACAATACAAAGTGTGCACCTGCTGAGGTACAATCAGTAATACTGAATCTAATGTTGCAGGGTTAATACAATTGTTTGTTTTACAATACTAGAATTCTACAGTGTTTGAGTAACAGTTGGAACATTATGGCAGTATTACACTTACTTTTTTGGATGCAAAGAGTAGATATCTTCTGAATTCTCTTTTGTACTTCAGACGCTGCTGGTTTTCAGGAGAGTGGTCTTCACTGCAATTGTGAAAGAAAGAAGTTAGTACATGTGTGTTAATAGCACTGTTAATGTGTAGACATGTATTTGTTTTTTGCAGTAATAGTGCTTTCTGTTTAATTGTGTATAGAATGTATATGCAGTTTCCTTTGTGTATGGGCATTTTGGATATTTTATTTAGAATCTGTCAGTTGAACTTGCCTTAGAAATGATTACAATGGTAAGCACACAGAGCACACTTAGCTTTTTAAGGCAGTGTTATTTGATGTTAGGAGATAGGAGAAATAACAGTATGCTTTTCTTGCTAGTTATGCAGGGTAAATGGCAGGAACTCTGGTGAAAAGCATGCAATGTATGTATTTACAATGCAGGGTGCCTGCTACTTAGCATGACAGTTTTACTAGTTATACAGGGTGTCATTGTCATGCTGTCATTTCTCTCATCTGCTATGATCAAGTGTCACTTTCAATGGTGTTTGTTTTCCAAGTTTTCATTTACCCATATCACAACACAGAACAAGAAACCATACATTGCATGCATTTGAATATGGTTCTTTCCATTGACAATCTTACTGTTATTTCTCCCATCTTTTAACTTGAAATGACACTTTGTTAGAAAGCTGTGTGTGCTGTGTCTGATTACTATTGTAATCATTTCTGAAGCAAGTTCAAATGGTAGATTCTATGTAAAATGCCCAGAATGCACACAAAGGAAACTGTATGTACATCCTATGCACTATAATGCCTGAAATGCTATTGTGCTTGAAATGTGGATAAACAGGTGGCAGTGGTTATAAAAATGACAGAATGAATGAAGACAATAACAGTTTGCACATTACAATTAGTAATATGGATAAATGAAATTTAGAAAGCACACCGCTTTGCAAGTGCCTCTTGATCATAGCAGATGGGAAAAATGACAGTATGCTTTTTTTCAGGTTATACAGGTTTAAGTGGCAGGTACCCTGTTCATATGCATTTATACACGAGTTGTACATGTACTGTACACAAAATATTCATACCTGTAGTTTGTGTTCATGCATGTGCATGAATCTGCAAGCAGAAATCTTGGAGCGTTTTACAGTAGTTATTGCTGTAGGTTCTTTGCAATCACAGCAGAATTGTACTTGGAGTGATCAACAGTACATCTAACGTGCTGAACTGTGATGATAGAGTTAGAAGTAGAGTTCTTGGATGTAATTGGTGGATGGTTGTGTGACTGCTTAACAGTAGCCAATGAGGGAATGGTGCAGTGAGTGGCTTCTCAGCACATCTGGCATGGAAATAGGACTAGGGGAATTAGCCAATAAGGTGCTGAGGGTGTCCTTCATAGGGATGGAGGGTAATCATTTTTTTCATTGCTGTATGCTGCGAAGATGGCTGTGGTTGCTGAGATGGACAGAGTCCGAGTGTGGATAGTGTTAGATGGTTATCACTAATCTGCAGTGGTATGCAACTATGTGTGGCATTTCAGACAAGGTTGGAATGCAGGGAGTAGAGGCTACTTGGTGTGACGTGCCAGGGAGAAATTTGCAAGGTGTTTTTACACTTTGTAGAAATGTGGCTTATTTTAACACTCCTGATATCCTGGTGGTAAATTGTGGAGGAATGTATTTGTACTATCTGAGTGCAATAAGTTTGCAGGGTGCACTGAAACAGTTGCTAAAGGAACTGATGCACCTATTTCCATCTGCAAAGATAAATTATTCCCATTTACCACTTAGGACTGTATGGATGCCTTGTCATGTATTTAATCCTCAACAAGACATAGCAAGATGTCTTGTTAATAAAGGAATATCTTGTTTTAGTTTTGTGATGGAATCACTTTCACAGATTGTGGACATGCAATATTTCATAATAATATGCATAACTCAATCAGGAAGTTGTTGTGAAGTCATGTAAGACCCAAAAAAGTCTCCAAAGCTGCAAAAAAGGATATTTTCAGAATCAACATCAAAGAGGAAATGGAGTACACTATTTAAATTTTATTCTCCACTCTCATATTTTTACGATATGTCTGCGGACACCACGGCTGTTCGCGGAGTGCGTGTGTTAGATACATGGATTTTGAGGCTGAGAGGCACATAAATGAGATTGTGCAGGTCAAGTGATTGGTCACTAAGGTTTACTGGGTGTGAT
Source organism: Ambystoma mexicanum (assembly GCF_040938575.1). Classification (NCBI taxonomy): domain Eukaryota; kingdom Metazoa; phylum Chordata; class Amphibia; order Caudata; family Ambystomatidae; genus Ambystoma; species Ambystoma mexicanum. The sequence continues at coordinate 864,292,582 of NC_090933.1, read as the reverse complement.
GTGTAAGGAGAGACTTTGACAGAAAGTCTGTTTCTGATAGGAGAGCAGATAGCTATGGCTGTGTCTTTCAGAAGGCAGATGGTGTGTCTGGAATTTGGGTGACTCGTGGATAAATTGGTTGGAGGTGCATGCAGATCGCTGTGGAGTGGCTGCACATCTTGGATTCCCTCATGTGGATATGCACTGGAATGGAGTGTGCATAATGAAGTGGCTGGATTTGGTTCCTCTTTGTGCTGCTTTGGTGACACATTCATTGTGGAGGGAACAGTCTCTGGAATCTCCTTGCAATTTGCAATGAAAGAAGGACTTGGGAAAGTCATGGTCATGTTTCCACAGAGTAATTCTTTTCATATTGCACAGAGCCAAATGTGGCTGCGTTCTTCATTTGGTCCACAAATGGAGAATGCGAGGTGCAATGTCAACAAGGCTGTTTGCGCTTTTTTGAGAGATGTTGGTATGTCCTCTTTTCACAATGTAAATATTAGATTTCGTAGCACACACATTTTTTCGTAGAGGTGGAGTCCATCTTACTGATGCTGGGAATCGGATTTTTCTTCGAAATATACAAAATGCATTGCAACCTTTTTTGGAAGTATAGCAATCAATTTTTCCAGTAGCTGTTGACTCCTTGAACTTTTTGGGAAAAAAAATACGACAAAAGGGCTCTTTTCAGAGCCACCACTTCCTTCCGGAGAAGAGTGCAATGGTTTTGATAGGGCAGCACCCCAAAAATTGTAATAGTCCGTGGACTGTCCACAGACTTCTAAAAATGCAGAGCCCTGCATCATTTCATTGGCACTTCTATTTTTGAATTGTGAAAGGTGGCTCTGAAAAGTCTGTTTTGTTTTTTGTTTTGTATTTTTGTTTTTGTTTTTCAGACATGACACATAAGGAAGGGAAGAGGGGAAAAGGAAGGGGCACCAACCACGGGGATAAGAAAGGGCAGGTGAAGAGAGGAAGATGTAGGGTGGGCCTTAATCGGCTAGTGGCAGCCCTTCTCATGCTCCCGGACCGCACCCTTGAAAGCATTTCAAAGAGTGACCCCCTGCAGAGTACTGCATCGCAGTACATACACAATACTATGTCGAAAGCTAAGGGTCTACTGTGTTGCGTATGGCCTGCAAGGCATCTTGAGGGATGCGCTGCACCACAGGAGTGTCTCTTGTGGTGGCAGGAGCAGAAACAGAGGATGCTGTAGAGGAATTCAACCTACTACTTTTATCGCAGGGGACAACCCTCTGAATTGCCCCAGTGTGGAACGACCTTAGGTGACGCTTCATGGAGGTAGTACCGTAACTCTACAAACCTGGTTTGCCACGACTGAGCACCATCTGGCACTCAGTGCAGCACACATTGTTTGCACGCTCCTTGGGTACCCCCTCCAACAGTGGCAAACAACCTCCACACCGAAGATTCACTCGGGCTACAAGTAGTAGGGACTTCCACTACCTTAACCTCGTCTTCATCCATCTGCATCCCCACACCTGTTCCTCTCTCCAGGTCCTTGGGAAGGTGGTGGTGGTGGGGAGGGGTTGGGGGGTGGTGCTGAGGCATAAGTAGCAGCAGGAGCAGCCATGGACGCCATCTTCAAAGGTTTAAGGTTCCACCAGGATGTCAGCAAATTGCAGTAAGAAAGAGCAATCCAGCAATGTGGAGCAGTGTTTGTCCTGGAAGTCCAAAAACAGAATGAGGAGCAGCTTTGGGGTGTGGCCTTTTATAGGGGTGCTGGGGAGCGCTTTCGGACAGCCGCACCGTCCGCGGACACTTCGAACATGCAAAAGGCCTAAAAGTTCCAAAAAGTATCCAGATCGCCCAGTGCATGGTCTGGGACATGTGCAAGGGTGAAGTTTCACAGTAAAATACTTTGGATTGCTCAAAAAAGCAATTTTTATGTGTCCTGGGGCCCGGACTGTGTCAGCGGTCAAGTACCCACGCTTGGAGTGGGTGCAGTCACGTGATGACGTCGTGGACACGTTCGCGAATGGGATGGCTGTCCGTAGGTCACCAAATGCGTGGGTTCCGATTTACGCATGCGCACAGGTGTTCTACGGACAGTGTTTGGGTCCTTGAACTAATTAAAAGTGCGACATAAAGGCGGTGGACAGATACGGACAGGCGCGATGTTTGTATGACCCGAGGGTGGCATGTGTACAGGTGTCCACCGGACAGGGTTTGGGTTCTCAAACTAATTAAAGGTGCACCATAACTTTGCGGACGTGTTATGTGTTCTACGGACACATTCATTCTGATTGAGGACAATACGAACAGGGGGGATGTTCTTAGGACACCCTATTTTGACTAATAATGGACAGATTGTGTCCTATGGATGCCTCCATTTTGATTGCGGACAGTGCAAACATGCATAGTGTCCTTAGGACACCCCCATTTTGGTTAATTGCAGACATCCTGGACAGCCGCGCCGTCCGTGGACACCCTAACGGCCTTTTTTAAAAAAAAAAACACAAATATAGGAACAGTATTTATCTATATTTTATTATTGTACAAAAATATAGAAATTATGCAAGAGAGGGGGAAGCAGAAATTGAAACATATAGAAGGGAATTGGGGGTTTCTACATGTTGGATGGTAGGGGAGGAAACGGTTGGGGATCTCATAATGTTTTTGGTGATGGGAATTTTTTGGGGATGGTTGACTGGGCCATGGAGAAGGGGTACAGGTGCACGTGGGACAGTGTAGAAAACCATATCATGGAAATAAAATCAAAGTTCTTTAAAATAATGAAATTGGTAATTAATTGATATTTTGTTTTTGTTCTAAACGTTGCAGATGATTTTCCACAGTATCTGTTTGTTCTTCCATTAGTACATGATGTATTGTTTCAGTATTATTCTCATTTTTTGTATGTTCTGTTAAAGAAAAATAAATGTGTTCGGTACACACAAAATAATGTATATTAATTGGCTTACTTACAAAAGAGCAGTGTCTACCGTTAGTATCACTGTTTTCACTCATTTCGTCCCGGAGACAATTTTCTTCAAGCCGCTGCAAAGTACTAGACATTTCTGTGTAAAAAAAAAAGAGGTAGATTATTTTTTAGTGTATCCTACTACATAGTTTATAAATATAGAAATTAATGTAGTGTACTTAACAGTTTGTTTGAGGGGATTGGGTCCTCCAACGTATTCCATATCTATGACAGGTAATCACCACAGCTGTGCTGATTACCTGTCAAAGATATGGAATATGTCGTCGGACCATCCCATCGAAAGAATGTTACCAGGTAAGAAAGTAACTTGTTCTTTTTTAGTTTTCCTGTTACTGCTATGTAGGTGTGCTGTTGAGATTTGTTTTGCAGTTTCTGTATAAAGCATCAGTGAGGTAATTCTGTTGGAGGTATATATATATTTTTTTTTTGGTATGTTCCATTGTGTTTCATATGTTATGTGATAGGACTGTTGGTGTCTTACATATACAATTTGAACTTCTTATTTATTTTTTAATGTAATTTATTTATATGCTGCTCTTTGAACATGTTCAGTGTGTTTATTGCATGATACAACAATGTAAGATACCCCCTGAGTTTTTGGACAGTGTTGATGTTGACAGTCCGTCCGCGGACATGCACACGGTCCACGGACAGCCTAACCACTAGCGTGGGACAGGGGTTTCAGTATGTTGTATGGTATAGCTATATAAACTAAGGCAATCCTAGTAAAAACCTATCAAATTCATGATCTCTATATTCAGTGAAAAAAGCTTTGTTGAAGGGACGTTATGGTTATGTTGCTACTAAAAAACCTATGAAATTCAGTAAAAAAACATTGTTAAAAGGACGTTAGGGTTACAAGTAAAATCGAAAAACCCCTGAAATTCGCCAGTTATGGTAAAATGAGCAAACATAACTCACGCCACCACCGTGCACTGCTAAAACTAACACCCAGGACATAAAAGATGACATCAAAATATCATTGATGACATCACATGTGCATTTACTTTTCATAGAAGTGGTTGTGAATGTAATGTTGGCAAAAATGTATCAGGGATGATCGGGAGATGTGTAATGAACTTCCTACTTCATTACGCAATGTAGTGTTCTAAAGAACATTCCATTGAAGGGTTCTTTCTAGTACAGGAACCTACTCATACAGAAATGTAAATATTGGCTGCAGCATACATCATAGAGGTGCAATATTTGTAATTTTCCAAGTTATTTAGTAAAACAGTGAATGCTTCTGTATCAGACTTTTCTTTAGCTAATAATGCATCACTTACTACATATTTCTACTAATGCACACAAAACATAAATGGACTACAATGCATACAAATATGGGGCTTGTATATGGAGAGGAAAGTAAGCAAACAAGAGGCAGTATCATTAGCAACTGTGTATAACCTACATGATTGTTTTCGAGCACAAAAATAATTGCTGTGTTTCAGGCCTGCTTCATCCCCTATATATGTACATCATAAGATGCAATTAAATTCTAAGAAAAGTAGTGTAAGAACATGTGAGAATAGCAACATCTATAAATATAATACCTTTTTGACTTTTAAGTTTCTGACTGTCCGTAAATAAACCCATCTGGCCTAGAAATGTCGGTGAACGAAAAAGAAGGGGCTAGACATTTGATGTCATCAGTGATAGGCTGATGACCTTGACTCCGAGACCCTACATACACTTGAGGATAGGGCTTGAACAATCGTACATCATTTTAATCTCTCAATAGTACAAGTGAATGTATCAATAGAAACAAACAATACTTTTTAAGCCACAGTTGGCCACTCGGCCTCAGTAGTTTTGTAACCATAAGACACACAGACTTGGGGCGGTAAAAATAAAAAAGAGAACCAACCACCAAGAAATGTGCACCTCAGTGATTTAGCTTGAGGAAAGCGGTGAGCGAGCTTAGGGTAAGGATCGCTACACCCATTTTCCAGGCGGCACATCATCGCCAATCTAGGGATGGTTGTACCACACCATGGGGATATGAGATAATAGCACACAGGGCCAGAAAGCTAACAATAGGGACTCAGACCCAGGAATAATTTTTTTTTAACAGAATAGCTATTGTCTGTCTTGTGATATATATGTTGGGGCATAGACAATTAGTGGAAGCCCATTGACTTCTACTGTCAGTATCACTTTATAACCATTTAGATTCTCCAATAGCTCAGATGGTTGATTTTGTTTACTTCAGTACGTTTTACACCACGTCTTGTGTCTGGGCTTATCTTGGCTCTTTCCCAAGTTGGGTTACTGGGTTTTGGCACAGTTGTCGAACCACATGGTCCAACCATTAGAGGTCATGCAACCGATGACCCTTGGCACGTTGAGATGCTCTTGGTTTTCCCTTAGTTTGTTCCAAAATATGGGAGCGAGTCACTTGGTCTAGGCGCAGTTAATGTACCACATGGTTGACCCATTAAAGGTCACACAGCCAATGACCCATGATACTTGGTTATGAACTTGTGTACCGTCTCTGTCAACCTGCACCATATGTTACTAGTTAATGCCACTTTTCTTTATCAGTCTCCTTATTTGGCATTGATACACTTTGTATTTCAGACACACTATCAAGTGTTTGTCCAACTCAGGATCACTTTCTTTGAACTTGTCAGTAATCAATTTTTGCAGTATTATTTTCCTTACCCGTCTTTTGGCTTTGCCACAACTTGTACATTGGCAGTCTTTTGGCTTTGCCACACCTTTCATTCACATTTTTCTGTGGTGTATACTCTCCTCCACCCCCTCTTTTACATTGTCCATTCAAGTTCAGCTCATTGTCTTTCACGCTTGCTTGTCTCATAATCCATAAGTATTCAACTTGTGTTTCACAGTTGCTTTTCACTTGGTTAATAAGTATTCTTTTACAGGCTTTCATTTTGTTCATCAATGCTTCTTAGCGGTTTTCACTGCTTTCATACTAGCACATCATTCGATTTCCACTCATGCTGTAATTTCACATTATTTCCATATCTTCTCTTTAGAGCAGTATTCAATATAGGTTTAGGTTGATGTATTTCACAAAACATGTGGCAACTTGTTCAGTGTTCTCCCATTCGGGTTCCAAACCCCATTCTTAGAAGTTTCAGTTTGATCGCTGACAACAAATATCCAATTCCCACCCCTGGAGCACCCCGGTACGAGTGTTCCCTGTCTCACACTCACCGGGGCTTGTCTGCTCCTCCAGGTGTCTTCTTTTAGGCACCTGTGGCCTTTCAGTGGTTTTGCAGGTGCGAGTACTTGCCTCACCACAATTCTCTTCTTCATCCCATTCTTAAAGGCATATGATTGTATGAAGTGGGGGAGGGTTGGGGGGTGTGTGTGTTATAGATTTACAATACCCTATGAAGGCAGGGGGAGGGTAGGACTTATTTTCATACAGGAAAGGGGGATACCATGTCTCACCTGAAGACACCCTCTCCCCAGTTTGCTCCACTCAGGAGAACCTCCCTTGCATATCCACGCCCAGGGTCAGGATCCAAAAGCGATGGTCTTTCCCTGGCCACCTGAGAGGAAGATCCAAGAGCAGTAGATGGGAGGATGGCCTCAGATTCCTCACAATATATGGAACAGAAGCTCTATCAGCTAGTCGGTATGTAACGGTGAGGGAGCATAGACCTAAAGTAGTCCCACCAGTTCCCCCTTAAATAGACCTCTAACCAGTATGTACCTGCCTCTATTGTCGGAGACTGCGGTTTGGAGCTTGAAAGGTATGTGTTTATGGAATAGAATCAGCACGCGCCTAGTTCCTCTGGTGAAGCCGGCATGGAATCGCATCATAATTAGATTTATTGAAGAATTTGCAATCCTTGCCAGCAAGATGGGTCTTATGAAGAAAAGCGATGGAAGGCTTAGATCGATTAAGGAATGGTAGCACCGTACCCCACTTAACCTTGTTGCAGAGGCCATTAACATTCCAAACATCCAAGATAAATCTGATTCACCCTCTCGTTTACGGCGTATTTCTCAGCATACATAAACGACATCCAGTAATGGTGGACTGAGGCACATTAGAAGCAACATGATTGTAGTAAAACTGAGGCACCGGTCGATTAACCCCCCCCCCCACACCCCAAAACTCAAAAAATCCCCCTCTCCCCATACAACCATAGAACCTGTTGTATTTTTCGCCCGAACAGTCAACCCGATTCAAATAGTAGGCAAGAGCGAAACCACCAGAAAAGCTCCCTAGTGCGCAGCGGTACCACCCCCAACATATTCTATTCCCCTTCTAATGTGGGACCTGGAGTCCTGTATCTCTTATTGCAAACACCCCCTATCCAATATAGCAAATAGCTTGTGGATACAGGGTCCACTCATAATTTCTGGCATCAACCACAAGGATCTCAAAGGTAGTTGGCGCCTCCTCGTGGAGGGTTTCGGCAGTGAATTCCCACCTGGGGGTCTTCCTTTCCCATCGCTGTTAGGCTGTCTTTGAAGGCATGTACAGTTCTAGCCACTCCCACACCTATTTAGAGTCAAAGAAGAAATGTGCTTGGCAATCGTGCAGAATCTTGAAACTGGCTACATAGTATAGCACATATCTGATGTCCATAGTCAGGCGGTGTTTTTTGATATCATCGAGCGGCTGCCTGACCTTTTGCAGTGCTCCGTTAAAATCTGGAAACACCGCAACCCATGTACCTTGCAACTCCAGAGATCCCTTCCTATGTGATGTCTGCAGTATTGCATTGCAATCTCTGAAGTTCAGTATCTTGGCAACAATTACTCTGGGTGTATGCATGCGGGGGGCATAGCTTGAACCTGGTGAGCTCCCTCAAACTAAATTGTTATGCAGCTCTGTGGGTCCCACCAACTCTTTATACCAGGATTCCCCAAATAGTTCAGCAGAGGGTCCCTCATGTTTCTCAGGAAGGACAACCACAAAGACGTTGCTACGCCTCGAGCACCCCTCGGTATCCCCTATTCTTCATTTGAGCCAAAAATGTATGGAGGTCTTGCCGAAGGAGATTCACGTCGCTGCCGAGGGTATCTATTTTCCCTTCCATGGCAGACCTTGGGTCGGCTATAGCCAGCATAACATTGTTCATGGAGGGGGTCTGTTTCACTGTGCAGCGTCTTAACACCCCATCGCTCGTTGGCCTGCTCCAGTCAGCAAGGGTGGAGGGGCCACAGTGGGGGCTTATACCTACACATTCCACTGTCCCCAGGGCACGGCAGCCGTGCCCCATCTCCGTGATCACACTCTTCCCAGCCTCCAGCAACGCTGCCCCTCCATGCAACACCAGTGCTCAAAGACACATGAGCAGGCTGCAATACAGGTTCACCGGTTAGCTGGGGCAGCCGAGCTTCAGAGGTTCACCAATAATGCAGACCAGCATCAGGAGGAGTCTACACTGCTCCTGGTGCGAAATCACATAATAAAATATGTTTAAATCAGGATAAGTAGTGGGTTGTTGTGGAGCCGACATGAAAGGCAACTAAAATCATCTGCTGCGCCCCTGCTCATCTGTTAAAGTAAATGGGTCTGACTTTGAGTTATTACTGTAACATGGTAAATGATTTGACTTTAAAAAAAAAACAATGAATGAGCCTATTATGGTTGCTGTGTGACAAGCATTGTATCAAGAGAGACACTGACTCAAAGATGTTACTTTCAAAACCTTTATTTACTAAGGTTCCTGGGTTGGTGTATTGCCCAACAGGCACTAGCTCTAAAGGGTTGGTTCCCTTAACTGATATTTCTAAAGGCCATCGATGGCTAATGGTCCAAAATAAGTCTGTGTCTAAACCTATGCTTGCCCTCACTCTTTAATATAATGTGATAGGAAGTCTTAAAAGGAAAAACAGTGGTTCTCCAAAAATAGGAAACCAAGCTTGCTTTCAGGTGGTCTTCACGCCAGATGTAGAGTGGTCAATGTCACAAAAATGAGTTGAATCAAAAAGGGCTATTCGTAAGACCTTCTCCACAGAGCCCTTATAATGTTCTCAATCCCTCGTGAACCTCCACTCAGGTGATCTTCCCTTGCTTTTCCACCTCCAGGGTCGGGATCAAAAGCGGCCCTTTCCTGGCTACCTTAATAGAAGATCGCCAGGGAGTAGGTGGGAGAATACCATCCGGTTTCTTACACCACCTGTATACATTTTGTTTGTGCTCTATATTGGAAGCAACTGCCATGAGGTTGACTGGTCTTCAGAAAGATTCAGGACAACATTCCATGTCCAACACAAAGGGTTAAGAAGGGGTGAGCACAAAGTTGGGCCAAATTCACACACAAACAGTATGTCCAAGTGGCACTTTCTGGGTAAAGGTCTGTTTTTTCAGAACCAACGAAAATATCTCTAAAGGTCTCTCCAGGTCTTTCACCAGAATCAGTCAGCCGTTAGTCTCTTGTTCTGGTTTTCTGTGCTGGTCAAATTCTCTTCTGGTGTTTGCTCATTGACATGATGAAAAACAGAGAGCTGGTGGGAGATCACTTTCCTAGGCTGGCTGTGGAACAGTCTCCCTCTCCCTTTGCGTCTTGAGCAAGACCTCCTTAAATTCAGAAAAAACCTCCTTCTCCCCTGCTAATCCCACAGCAGCATGACTGATGTGCAGGGCCCTTATGTGTCCTTGGGGCCTTGACCCCCCCCCCACATCTCTCATCTCAGCCACTGTCTTTCTTTCTACTGCACTTACTTGCTCACCCACTCATTGAAGGTTGCACTTGCATTCTCCTCCTCTCAGCATTTACCATGAGCGCTTCTCCATGAGCATCAAAACACCTTATCCCTCACCCCTGTGCCTTGCACGTTCTAAACACTCACAGGGCATAGTAGGCTTGTCTCCCCCTTCCCTCGATTCTCAACATTTGTTTCTACTATTAATGCAATTATTTATCCTTGCTGTAATTGGATTGTCTACTTCCCCTGTCCCCACCCTGTCTGCCCTGTGGGTGCTTTGAAACAAGTTTTTCTAATTGTACAAGTGCCTAATAAGTGACCAATAAATAAACTCCAACTCCAGTATAAGCCTCTTGGTCCAAATTTCCTTCAGCTACTCCCAGAGGCGAGGCAGGCTCTGGAGTTTTCTGGCTGTTTGGGCTTTTGGCTTACTACCTACCCAAGAGTCCTTGCTCTATAGCCCACCATTCCACTCTCTCTCCTCATTGTTGCCTCAACATAAACTTGTTCCTATGGAGCCGACTTGTACTTCCCCTCTGTCATGATCTCAGTTTACTGACTCTTTATGTATGCTTCCTCAATGATCTGTCAAATGCGTGTACCTCTTCATACCTTGCGCTCATACCCTGTAGACAGAGGGTGCTTGTATACATCTTTATTCTCCCTCCAATCGCTCTGCTCCTATTTCCAGCCCCTCCTTCACCTCAGGTCTTACTCTCTCCTCCAACTTCTTTGCTTTTCTTTCTCATCTACTCATCTGCTCTTACTCTCGCTTGACTCCTCCTGTCACCACTTTCTCCTCGGTTCTTATTCCCTCCTTCTTCCTTGTATCACCTCTGTCATTTTCTGCGCCACCAACACCTCCCTTCTCTAAATACAACCAAACATTCACCTTCTTCTACAAACTCCCACACCTAAGCTCCTCGTGGGCTTCCTAGTATATAGACCTTGGCCCGCTCCACCTGGGACGGCTTTCTTGTGAGAGTCTGCACACATGAAGGATTTATTTTGTCAATGTGGGATTGGATTGTATTGTTCCGATTCTTAACAAGCATTTTACTTCAGGTGTTTGGAGAACACAGGCCTCCCATTTCCTCTGGACCGAGGCTGTAAGAAGTCGGTCCACCACGTTGGATTCTCTTTGATGCTCATGGAAGCTTTAGAGCTTTGAGATGATTGGGTAGAGCCAGTGCCACTCTGGTGGCGATTGTTTCCTCTGGAACCAACTTGTCTATTTGAATACTGATAAGTTGTTCTGCCGTCACTAATTAAAAATTACACTTTGCTTGAGAAAGATATTTCTCCATTGCCGGGACTTCATGAAAGGGCTTGGAGAGCTTTTAGTACCAGGGGCGCTTCCACCTATAGTTCACCATTTTTTAAAGGGCTAGATGTCTTGTAACTGATGTGGCATGCACCTGCCTCCTGATCCAAGTGTTGGAGACTGGGTGACCAGGAGATTATCTCCACAGTGCGCCAAGCCCTTTGTCTTGGAAAGGTGGCGAAACCCGGCCTCCATGGTCTTCTTTCCACACACCTGTGCCAAGCAGACGACCCAGTCAAAGGACCCATTTAGAAAACAAGAGTTAATCAATACTAGCATAATGTACAATTTTGGAAAAATATTCTACAAATAAGATTACATTTATTTTTCCTACTCCGCTAACCATATCCAGAGTGGCAACTAACAAAGTACTTAGAGAGAGCGTGTGTTACTATTTGGACATGAAATTAACTGTAACAGAAAAGCTATAACCCCTGTTTACTCTAGAAATTGGTCCATTTTTCATTGAAATATAATGACTGGTCTAGTCTATATTGTTCGTCTCAACCACGTTTTGATGAGTGTTAAAATTCTGGTCCAGCAGTTTTTAAAAGCTTTTCCTTAGTCATGGGCCAACAGTCATTTGTTTTCATCTCCAAAAATGGGCAAGGCCCACGCTACTTGGGTCACCAATATATGGTGGAAAAATTGCAAATGTACTTACTGCTAACAGATTTCCAGATGGGAGAAAAATCAAACCGCTGGGCCATTCCACCCATGTGGCGAAAATCAGGTTTTTTTTCCCCATTTTGGGCTATTGGGCATTAAAATTGCCCCTTTTTTTGCAAGGCCACATGACGATTTTCCCCAATTAAGAGGCACAGAGGGTCTCATTAGCGGTTTGGTGGTAATTCAGAGGTAAATCTGGTAAATGACTGCCAATTTTGTTTACCATTACTGCAACTCGGTCTTGTGGACTTAGCACAGTGGTGGCGCGGTGGTGTTTCGGCGGAATTACGATGAGCAATAATTCTGATGGTTTTGGGAGATAAAGGGGAGGGTTCACCTTCAGTTTTTTCCTCAGGTGAATCATCCGCTTTCCCTCCAAACTCGGAAATCAGCTGTAAAGATCGCAGTAATTCTTTATCTTTAAAAAATGTGACGGTAACGGAATTACAACCTCTTTTTACCACACTGCAGAACTCTTAATGGGGCCCAAAATGTTTCTGCTTCCTATCTGGCCAAAATCGCCAGGAATTCTGTGCCTCCGGGGGAGTGGAATTATGTTCGGAATCTGCCTGTTCTGCTCCGCTGGCAGAATCTTTACCTTCTCCTAGTCATCACTACACTCAAAACCAATACCCAAGTATCAGTAGATCAATAACTCTATAGCACAGGCACTTATGTCATCTATTCCCTGATGTTAAAATGTGTATCTTGCTATCAACACTGTTGGAAATGTTGGCATTGCAGTAAAATATTGTTTTTTCAATACCATTGCATTTTGTTTACTATGCAGGAACTAGTTTTTTCCCGAACTATGGATTTCAACCATAAAACTTTTTGTTTTTTTAGGTTCATCATCTTTACCAAAATAACTGGATTTTTATGTTCCTGGTATGAAATACAATTATTTGATTTAGCTTTTGAAAAGCCGCAAAGCAATGTTCACACCGTTTGCTCACAAAAGGCCTCTACAGTACCTGTCAGACACGAATTGCAGCGATCACTGTTCGTTGACATTGAGAATTCATTTAGTCATTTTACTTCCAAATGAGTTTGTAGTAAATGAACACTTTTAGAGGCATTTTGCATGAAAGTGTGGATCACGTGCCCTCATTTAAAACGGACCATATTGCTCTTTGTTTGGCAAAGCTCCTGTCTATGCCACTTACTGCATGTCATATGTCAAATTGTATGACAAGCTTGTACTGTAAGCACGTTTTCGTGAATTGCAGCAGTGATCTTTTTGCAGGCTTTATGTTCGGTATTTTTGTGTTGGGACTTGCAAATATGCACTCAGAACCGGAAGTTTGAATGTGCAATAACCCAAATACGTATGTGACCATAAGATAGTGAATAATAAATAAGTGAAGTCCATGAACTGTAAGCTGTCATGCCAAACACTTGGCATTGCTCATTTTCCCGAAATTGCTGCATTGGTGATGAGAAATGTTACCAACAAATGAACTATTGGTGGTCACTAAAGAACAGTAAAGACGAAAACGTTAGGCCCTAGCGGGTGAGCACCAGAGGAGAAAACCAGTTTAGAAAAAGTTTAAAATATCAAGACTTCAGTTATGGATTTTCACGATACATTCAAAGAAAATAACCATCTTTTATTTATTTAATGAGACAGACAGGAGACAGCACAATGCAGGACTTTATGTGATATGATATGAAATTTTATTTATATCGAGCGCATACACAAGTGTTTCAGAGCGCGACCAAGCAAAGGGAGGAGAACAAGGGAGAACAAAATAAAAAACGATCTGACTAGGCCAAGTGACATTAAGAATGTGCAAGTGCATGGAAAAGGGAAAAAGGGGGAAAGTGCGTGGAAGGGGGAGAAGTGGAAAGTGTGGAACAGAGGAGAGAACAGAATAAATAATGCAGTAAATAAATAAATAAAGGTGGTAAAGTGGTAAGTGCAAGTACAGGATTAGTCAGATAGTGATAAGTGCAGAAGATTAGTGGGGGGCTGTATGGGTACAGATACAGAATCCCAGTGCAAGGGGTGACACAGAGGGTGTCCAGGTGCACGGTGCAGAGAGAGAAAAAACGGTCAGCAGGGGAGAAGATGGGCAAAGGCGGAAGCGAAGAGGAAGGTCTTGAGGTGCTTCCGGAACTGGAGATGGTTCTCCTCAAGTTTCAGGGTGGTCGGGAGGCTGTTCCAAAGGGAGGCCCCAGCCAAAGACCGAGATCTGCCCCCAGCTTGTTTCTTTGAAAAATGACTGAGCCTGAGGGAATTAGAAGTAGAGGAGCGAAGGGCTTGAGAGGGGAGGTATTTGCAGAGGGATAGTTGATGGTATTTTAGACCCAGGCCCCTGAAAGTCTTGTGGACAATGCAGAGGGTTTCAAATGTAATCCTTGCATCCACTGGGAGCCAATGAAGGGATATCGGAGCTGGAGAGATGCGATTCAAGGGCTTGAGGCCAAAGCTCGCAATCCTGTTCTGGATTAATTGTAGAGAGTGGATAGTCGAGGCAGGTAAATTTAGAAAGAGGTTGTTACAGTAGCCCAACCTAGAGAGAACCAGAGCTTGGGAGACAGTGAGCTTCTGAGGGAAGGAGAGGAAAGGAAGAGTACCTCTAAGAAGGTGCAGTAAGAATTTTGAGCTTTTAGAGACATCAGAGATGTGTGCGGAGAAGGAAAGTGTGGAGTCAAAGATGACCCCAAATTTCTTAGCCTCGCAGGTAGGGGTAGGAGGAGGGCCAAGGGAGGCCAGCTAGAGAGTGATATGAAAAGATGGTGAAGGTGTACCAATGAGGAGGATCTAGGTCTTGTTGGCATTTAGACAGAGATCGTTGGCAGCACACCAATTTTGAATGGTGATTAGGCAATCGGAGATGAGGGAAGGAGAGGAGGTGGCTGAGGGAAGCCTAAAAATGAGTTTGGTGTCAAACTTGCACTGGAAATTTGAGCAGAAGATGGAAAAGCAGTAGGCAAGAGCTGCCAGGTATTGGTTGGAAAGCCAGGGCAAGGGGTTAGACCCCTGGGGAACACCACAGGTGGAGAGGGAGATAATGGATAGGAAGGACCCAAGTTATAAGTTGGGTAAGAAATCGAGAGGGGGGGCCCTCATTTGGGGGCCTGGCTTGCGGGATGGGCGTTGCCAAAAAGTACACAAACTATAGTAGGGAATGCACATAGATATATAAATGCTTACATTTATATATTTGTTTGTGTGCCTTACTATGGTTTGTGTACTTTTCAAACCATCACATTTCTATGTTTATAAATGATGGCTTTAAAAGTACACAAACCATAGTAAGGTACGCACACAAATATATAGCATTTATATATTTGTGCACGTACCTTATTGTTTGCGTACTTTCTATGTTTGATTGAATTTTGTGCTTTTCAAGCCATCTTTTTATAAACATAGAAAGTATGCAAACAATAAGGTACATGCAAAAATATATAAATGCTATATATTTGTGCGCGTACCTTACTATGGTTTGTGCACTTTTAAAGCCATCATTTATAAACATAGACATTTGTAACATGTTTTTATGTTTATATAAGATGGCTTGAAAAGCACACAATTCAATCAATCTTGGATGAAGCTTTGACAGCGGACAAAGCCTGAGGCGTCTTTGTCCATCGGCAAAGCTGTATAAAACATGCCTTGAATTGTGCACTTTTCAAGCCATCTTTTATAAATATAGAAATTAGCACAGAGTCCCCATGTTCGCTGATTGTCAAAGACAGTCCGGTGACCGGGGGAGGGGGAAACAAGAGAACACTAACTTCCTCCTATGACCCCTTGCGTTAGGGGTCAAAGGAGGAAGTTACAGTGACTGACAGAAGTGCCAGCCACGTATGTGGTTGGCTGGCACTTCTGTCGGCTTGCCTTACTGGAAAATGGCGGGCACATCTCCTGTCGCGGCTGTGGCCGCAGCAGGATAATGTGTCAATCTGCAGTTGTGGTGGGTCCGGGGCCCCCTGCTCAGCCACACTTTTTGGAGACTGTAGAGGACTAGCCTGAGCTGGCCCCAACCCACTGAAAGCACTAGTGCAATGTCTAAGTAGGCAGGATTACGCATTTTACGACAATAAAGGCATCAAACAATAAGACAAAGTTCAATCATGTTGCAATTGTACACACCCAATGACAAAACTATAAAGTAGCCTCAGGGTAATCTACCTAACCTTATAATAACACAAAGTATTTATACAACATAGGTTTGTGCACCCCATAATAGGAATATTGTTTGTCATTGATAAAGGGGAGCCAGGTCGCCACATAAACTGGGCATTTGCCCTCTGTCAGGGCTAGCATGGCCCAGATTTTCCCCACCACATCGCTAAAACGGGGCTGTCCAGGGATTTCCCGTTATGGGCCAGGGAGTTCTTGCCTGCAAGCAGGAGGTGGGTGAGCAGTTTAGATGTATTGACCGTTAGCAGGTATATTCCATCACCTCGATCCCTTAGCAAGATTAGCAGGGGGTCCAAGGGTAGAATTACCATTGGCATGGTTTTTATATGTGGGAACCTCTTTCCAGAAGGTTTGAGATTTGGGACAGAGCCACCACATACGTCCCTCTTTCCAGGCATCAACTCCAGCAGGTTTCGGGGTAAGAGGGGGTCATGTGGTGAAGTCCATCAGGGGAAAAATACCACTTATAACAGAGTTTGAGTTGACAATCCTCATCTGTAGTTCATTTGGCAGATTTCCATTCCCACATGATAGGCCAGGATTCCTCCCCTATTTAGATGCCCAAGTCCCTCTCCCAGCTACTCATGTGTGGTAGATGTTCTTGGAGTTCATAACGGTCAAGCGGGTTGTATAACCCTGACATTTTATCCTAAGGACGACCTTCCAAAATGTTTCGCTAGAGGACGTTAAGGTCTCTGGTCCCTCATAGTTTTGTGAAGGCATGGCTCACCCAAAGGCGCAGCTGAGCGTATCTAAATGTTTCCCTTTCCTGTAATGAAATCGATGGTTTGCATTCTTCAAAGGTGAATGGGGACCCTCCCTAAAAAGCTATGTTCTTGTACCCCACTAGAAGACCAAGTGGAGAACACCAATGTCTGCATACCAGGGGAGGATTCAGGATTACAAACGATTGGCTATAGTGGACCTAAGCCCAGATGAGTACCACCACCTTTGTCGCTGTGTTCCAGCATGCGAGTGTGTGCATCGTCGAGGATAGGAGTGTTTGCCCCACCAGACTTTGGAACAGTTTAATGAACAGTAGTTGTCGTAACAGAACCAGGGTTGCAAGATGTTCTATTTGTGTTCATATGGGAATTTCCCCACTCTGTGCCCACAAGAAGATGTGTGTGAGATGAGAGGCTAAATAGTACAGTAGATGTCGGGGGCTCTCAGGCCGCCCAAGTTTTCTTTCCTTAGTAGGACCCTTATTGCGATTCTGGGTTTATGGTGTTGCCAGATGAATATGAGAATTTTTCCCCTGAAGCGTGTCATTTGTGTATTGAGAATAGTTAATTTCAAATCTGGAAAGACTACCAAAGTCCTCTACCTCAGCCATCAGAGCTTTAGCCAAGGTTTCAGTCGTAGCCATCCTGACCAGGACATCGTCCACGTAGAGAGAGATTTTATGTTCCTGCCATTGGTACGGGATACCTCTGATATTGGGATGGCTGTGAATTTGGACTGTAGTCCATGGAGAGTGCAAAGACGAGAGGTGTCAATGGACATCCCTGACTCATGCCTCTGGAGACCTTCACTAGGAGGGTTGAGTTCCCGTTGAGCAAAACCCAGGTAAAGGGCGATGAGTAAATGGCCAACAAGGATTGTCTATATCTCAGGCCCAGGCCCGCACGCAGGAGAACTGCCCTCAAGTATAAACAATCAAGGCGGTCAAAGGCCTTGTGGGCATCAAGGGCTGTAAGCCCTGCTCTCAGGTTTAGTTGGCCGGCCACCTCCACTAAGTTAAGGGTCTTTATGTTGTGGGAGCAGCGCTGGGCTATAAAGCCTGTCTGGTCTGGATGCACAAGCACTGGTAAGACTGACATTAGTCTGCTGGCCAGAACTTTAAAGTGCATTTTAGCGAAATTATTCATGAGGGAGATTGGACGGTATGAGTCGATCAGCTCCTTATTGGGTTTCAGGATCAGGATAGTGGATGTTTCCAGCATAGTAGGCATGGTTGTCCCAGATTCTGGTAATGTATTAAAGAGTTGGCCCTCATGTGGGTAAGACCTTCCCTCCATGCTCACTGCTTACTAGTCACTCACCTGTGCTGTTCTTACTGTTTGGCTGCCTGATTGATGTTGCCCCTCACGCTATGAGGTGTGACTTTGCCAGTCTATGTAATCGTACCAATATGACTTATATGCTGTCTGATGTTGCCCCCCTGTAACATGGGGTAAGGCTTCACCAGTCTGTGTAATCGTACCTGTTTGACCGATATGCTGCCTGATGTAGCCCCCTGTAACATGAGGTGAGGCTTTGCAAGTCAGTGTACATACATCATTAGGTCTGTAACCATATGTGTATTCTTGCACCAATGTACCATGCACTTTCTTTAACTAGCACCTAGATGCCTCAGGGCTTTGTGTGCTGAAATAAATCAAAAATAAATGGGTTGAGTCAGACATGGGTCAAGAACCTCCCTGTAGGTTTTATTCAATTCTGATGTGAACCCATCTTGCCCTGTGGTTGTGTTTTTAAGTGATTTGATAGCTGCAGCGGCTTCAGCTACCCATATCGGCTGCTCAAGTTGCACAATTGACTCTGATGGGAATGGCGGCAAGGCAACTGAGTGCATATAGTCATATAGGGTATCCACATTTAGTAAAGTGTGTGAGTAAATGCAGCATATTTGTAAACACAGGCCAATTTGTTGTGGTCTACTCAGATGAGCAAGCCCTCGTCCAGCAACGCATGGATGTCATTACAGGTTTTGTTTCGCTTGTTTATGGACCGGGATCTTGTTAGCCTACCTCTGGTGTAATAATACTGTTTGACCTTTAATCGGTCTTGGGATGTCCTCGCCCCGAAATGAGCCTCTAGTTTAGCCATGGCTATTTTCAGGTGGTGCCTAGCCCTAAGGGAGCCTGATAACTTGTGGGCAGTCTCCTAGCCCAGACTTCCTCCTAATTTCTACCTCCGGGCAAGCACTGGTTTTCAAGTAGGACGAAGTTGAACTCCCCACCCCCTGACCCACCTTCATCACATCACATCCCAGACTGTCTGCAAGGCCATGCCTTCTGCAAGATTATACACAAAATAAGAGGTTATAGCCATTCTGATCTCTTGAAGATAACCACATTGAGTATCAAGCTGTGCAACCTCCAGGGCTTGTGAGTCTGAGCTGGAAGGTCCGACACAGAGGTAAAGAGATACCGGGACATGATCTGATGGGTTGTGATGTGTATGGTGGTTTCCGGGATAGCGGGACAAAGGAGGAAAAGGTGAGAAGTGTCCATTCGTAAGAACCCCTTGCAAACGTTAGAATATTGAGTGAAGTCCCTGCAAGAGTGATTCCGTAGCCTCCATATGTCTAACAGGTTCAACTATGCCTGAATGATGATAAAACGGAACTTATCATCCTAGGCACTACGTCCAGTTTAAAGAATCTTGGCCCCGCCTATAACTCTCATGATCGATGGCAACAACATTAAGGTCGGACAAGAGGTCAAAACTTTGGGTTTTTACCTGGACTTGAATTTCTCCTTCAAAAGACAGGTGAGCTCCCTGGCTTCCTCCACAGCCTATACGCGCAAATTAATCCGCACAGCTAAACCATTTCTGTCTGACACTAGCTGCCTTACCCTCGCTAGAGCCCTCCTATTGTCCCGCCTGGACTATGGCAATGCCCTCTATCTGGGATCCTCCAAGGCCATCACTAGTAAACTACAAACCCTTCAGAATAATGCTCTCAGAGCAGCCTTGGGCATCTCCAGTAGAGAGCACATATCAGGACTTAGTCAACAGTATAACTGGCCCTCCATTAACGACAAAATTATCTTAAGTACATTACTCACGCACAAATCCCTCCATAACGCTGCCCCTATCTACCTTATTAACAGATTCCATAGACAGTCCTCCCCGAGACGTACCAGAACTTCCTACAAAGACTGCCTCTCTGTCCCCAACTTTAAACGTGCCACCATAGGAGGCAACAGCTTCCCAGTGAAAGCAGCCAAACTGTGGAATTCCTTACCGCCTAATCTCAGAGTGGACCTGCCCTACCAGAACTTCCGATTCAAGGTAGTTTCATGGCTGAAAACGTAGGCCGTCTAAGTTACTCCACCACCAGGCTGTCCCTTTTTCATGTTACCGACACACAATGTAACCGCCTGTGCCCTCCTGTTATATGTATATAAAAACCATGTACCTCATTGTTGAAATGTATATAATATAAGTGTACCATATCTTCTCTGTACCATATTTTCTCTCTGTATACCCTATGACCTGTAACTAAGCTTTGCAAATTCTTGTAAAGGCTGCGCCCTGATACCCTCGGGTACCTTGCACATTATAAATAATAAACAAACAAATTCATGGAGGATCTTCATAATGGCTGGCAAATTCCTAAAGTCCCTGCTGGTAGCGGCCAGGGTCTCATCAATTTTGGGATTGGGAGCCAGGTTAAAAGGCCTCACCCTCGCCCCCTGATGATGGAGCCTTCTATAGGTCTGTAGTCTACTGAGGAGGTAATTGAGAAAGAGATCCTGTCTTTTGTTTGGAGCATATACTGAGATAAAAGTGAAGGTGTTTCCCATGAGGGACCCTTTAACCCTTAAGTATTTTGATCATGAAGAACCCTTAATTTCACAAAGTGAGTTGCCCTGTCAAATAAGATCACAACCCCGCTCCTTTTAACTCCACTAGAGGCAAAGAACCCAGGCAAGAAGCATTAATGTGAATCTCCATTATCTGATATCAATAGGTGGGTCTCTTGTAAGAAATTGACTGAGGGGGAGCAGCCAATCGGTATAGCAATCGCAGATTTACGTTTAACAGGCGAGTTCAAGCCCTGAATGTTCCAGGTAAGAATAGATGTTGTACAATCCGGATTAGTTGTGTCAAGTCTAGCCATGGTGGCTGTGTGTTGGCGCGCCTAGGTAAACACCAGCATTTCCTGCCCTCACGTAGTCCCTGTAAAATGGCATCTGCTCTGTCCCAATTTTAAACCCAATAACATAAATCCCCTTCATCAACCCACCCCCAATCAAGAAAATATGTAACCGTCATCCCCAACATTGAACATAAACAAGGTCGCTAGGCGACCAAAAAACAATTTTGGGGTAACATACGACAGGCAGTAACCTGTCAATGAATCGACAGTAGGAACCAAACGTGCCTCCAAACAAGCAAGAGAAACCAGTTAGCGGGTTAGCAGGAACTAAAGTTACATCGCCTGAGATCACAAGAAGCCAGAAGTGAAGGACAATAACGGATCAAGTCAACCTTAGTCTCATTGGGGGGGGTCCACCTCGGAGACCGGCCTTCTCTTCTTCTTGCAGCCTCTCCCCACCTTGGTCCAGGGACCCACTCCAACACTGTCTACCTTGAAGATCAGCAACCGGGTCTGATTTGGGGTTGCCCCCTTCTGATCTGGGCAGAGTAGCTCCTCAGCCTCCTTCATCGTAGTGATCGTCCAGGGCTGTTTCAGATGAGTAAAGTGGAGAACTGTTAGAAACCCCCATCTATAGTGTTTGTTCTTCTCCTGGAGCCGTTCTGTAAGCCGTCGAAGGTTCTTGCAATTCAGGGGGGTGACCCCCGCCAGGTCCTGATAAACGACAGAAGAGTAACTCATCAAGTTGTCTGACACGAGAGAGTATTTTCTCCTTCAGCTTATAAAAATGGACTCCGGTGAGGACGTCAGGGACAAGACCCTGATGCTCCGGGCCAGGTGGGCAGACCCTGTGTCCTGTTCAGCTTGGTGGGCTCCTCCTCTGCTGCATTCAAGATATGGCAAAAGAGGACAGATACCTAATCCTTCTGTTCCCAGTCAGGCACATCGAATGGCACCCCTCATATGCGTATGTTGTGCCTGGACCAGTTCTCGGAGTCCTCATATTTGGCTTCAAGAAGATTCATCTTGTCCTCCAAGACATCTACGCGCTGAGCCCATTCAACCTTGTATGACGGTTCGCGCAGGGTAGTCGCCATGGCCTCAACACAGTGATCCATTTCCCCCAGGTGCTTGTCAAAGGAAGTTATCTTGCCGGCCATCTCAGAGGCTAGTTTGGATTTCCCCCTTGATCTCCACGAGCCATTGCTGCAAGTCATTTTTTGTGGCCTATTGAGCAGGAGCCCGAAATTATCGTAGACCTGGGCAACCCTTTTAAGCTCCTTCTTCCCTTGATCCTGGATGTACAGCAAGGAGACAATGTCAACCAACTTCTTCGCAATGGTGTACCCTCCACTTCTTCTACAGAGCATCGAGGGCACTACAGTCGTGGAGGGCTCTGATAGTAAGGAGGAGGACCTGATCGTGGGCTCAGAGCCTCTGACCCGGCATAAGTCCACAAGATTCTCCACGAGCCCACTAGGCAAAGGGCCTCTCTACTGGGATGTAGCTGTGGAGGTATAGAAGTTCAGAGCCCCACCACGGTCTGCGCACATGAGGTGCTGCTGATGTTCACCCGATGTGCTGTCTGGTCCGGGCTCCTCTACCGGGCAGGGCCTACACTGCAAAGGGGGACGGTGGCTGGGACCCCCCAGCTCCGGGGCCGCAGAGGCCAGCAGAGCCCAATGATAGAAAATGGATGGCGAATTGTCAGGCCTTGCAGCGAAGCGACCAGCAATCCCCCCCCCAGGCCAAAGGCACCAGGCTGCAGATCAAAGGAGCACTGGCAGCCCCACGCAGGTGTGAACATCCAGGGGCAGGTCCCAAGGCCACCACGCTGCCTCGCGAGCAGGATCCGCCAGAGGGAGACATGCATGAGGCAGTGACTCTGGAAGGCGCCGATAGGTGCAGTTTTCAGCGTCAGGAAGGCCTCTGTGCAACCCCAGTGCCCACATGCAGGCCGCTCAGGAGTCTCGGTTCGCAGATACACCCCCCCCGCCACACAGCACGTTAGTTTCTCGCCAAGAGCATCCACAAGTGTTCCCTCGGCACCCACAATGGACCAGGAAGCAGTAGTCTGCTTCTAATGCGGAATATCAAAGCTTCTTCTGCTCTCACATCGGGTGCCATGCCCTGCCCCCAACTACTGGTATGTTTAAGAATATTTCTGGAGCACCTCTCTCCTCTCCCTCTTGCCAAATGTGGGTTTATACAAATCTAAATGCTACTATGTCTTCTGTTTTCCTTTAAAGTAATGGTGCGGTCAGAAATATTATTGTCCCTCTGGTTCGGCCATGTGTTTTTAACCATACGTTGACTGATCATACAAACATTTCCTATGCACCTTACCGTAGTTTTTGTCTTTTGTACACAATCGAAATCAGGCAGCAGGGCACGGCTATTTTGTGATAAGATTATCAGTTGCCCCATCACCCAAAGTGTACTGCCTTTGCTGCACTAAATCATATCCCCCGCCCCTGAGCCTGACATCACCAAATAATTGATATTCTCTGCCTTTCTCCCTGACGTTACTGGGCAGCGTAGCCAAACGCGCCCAGTCGCCACCTACACGACTTGACGCGGAACCCGGAAAAGACACATCGTCTCACAACATAACGCGTCACAATTCGGAATATGAAACTGTACTTTAAACAGAAACAGCAAGACTGTACAATTGGTAAAGTACATTTATTTCACAATAAATGCTTCGAGAACATTCAGCGATTGACCTATTCAATCAAAATGGAACTTTTTTTCTTTGCTCTCGATCCGCAAATGTTTATTGTGAGTCACGCGCTGTTCCTTTTGGGTAGACAGGGTGTTTGTTTTGGGTAAAAGAAGCACTTTGGTCACACAGTGAATTGCAAGGCTTGTGCATCAACTTGGCACTAGACTACCGTAAAGGTTATGTTGCTCCCAATCGCTGGTACAGCGTAAGGGCATATCGGCCCTTGGCGATTGTCCCAAAAAAGAGTCAAATAAATCCAGTGATTGACGTGTAGCTGCAGCTGGCGGTTGAAGAAACCATCGGTTGGGGTCTGGAATAGATGACAATCGCAGAATGGCAGGATGTACCTGTTTGCAAAACATAAAAATAGAAATGTGTCTCAGTAGCCGATCTTTATTATAATTATTAATTTCACTTATTAGCACAGACGTGACACAATGTGAACAGAGAGAAAACAACGTGGAAAGTACTCGACTATTTGCTTCCGAGGATAGTGCAATGGAGTATGTTCAGCTCTAAACGTAATCCGGAAGCTGAGGCAACAATTCGAGGTGCACAATGTAATGATTTGTTAGCGTTGAACCAGGGGGAAACGAGTGGTGGTCTACATGCGTGTCGATGCTGGACTGCCCATGTCCAGCATGAAAGACCAGCACACAAAGGTTGTACTTGCGTTTCATTGCAATATGCCACACGGAACAAACAAGTACAATGTAACCCAGCAATAACGATCAGCTATTGATATTTGGACTAGTTCTGGTATAAAATCGTCTAAAGTGAAACTTACATTATATTCACCATTTCCATTCTCTTGGTGTAATGCAGACCGTAACGCAGACTTCGTTCGTGTCAACGATTTTTCATAAACAGAACTTACATGTACCTACGTCCAGTTTTGGAATGGACAACCTTATCATAGCTTACGTTATTACACCCTTCCTTCAATTCAATCCCTTTCGGAATGGTCCCTGTCTCTCAAGGTAAAAAAACAATAGAACTTTATACTGTGTGTGTGACGCGTGGGCTTCGTCAGTTCGCAAGCAAAAATTCAAAGCTGTGACCTTCATTCACAATGAACATACATTCTTAGTTAAAAACATCTTGTCAAAGCATCCACGAGAACTGGAATTGTGAAGCACGGGCACAGGAGGAAAAATTTGGGGGCTGTCACTGCTCGCTGTTCGTGGCGCTGCTGAGGGGTAGGGGAAACTTGGCAATGACAGAATGTGCCCTACTCCAAAATTGTAGTCGAGGAAACACAAAAAACGCAGTCAAAGTGTGTCTAGCAATAGCCCCACCTCTGCTTATGTCACGCCCTCCTACCGCATGGCATGTTTTCACAGTCAGTACTTCTTGCATGCCTAGTATCTTATGTAGTCTAGGTCTCATCCCTTTTGTGTGACGAGCAGTTATTCAGCGGCTTAGGTAACTGTATGGTAAGGCAACTGCCGAAACACAAAGATTCTTACACACTGTTATCCATCTGGCCCTACCACGATCAATGAAGGTCCCACAGTAGCTCGACGAAACTGTGAAATGTGAAAGCACAGTGTTACATTGTATGACAATCGTAAAAATTGTACTATTTTGAAAAAAAAAGGACAAAGAGGATAGATTTCAAAAGAGAAATTGTATACTTTATTTGAACACTTCATAAAACATGTTTGACAAAAGTATAAACAGATGGTAATCATTTGTACCGGGATTTGGACTGTTCAACGAGCTCTGCTTTGGGTGGACATGGTACGTTGGCAATGTTTTGTGGCAATGTATGTGTGCTCTGAACAAAATCGCACGCAATTCCATGAGTATGCATCTCCAAGACATTAATAATAAGATATTTAACAAAATCGAATTCCATTTCCTCATATACTGGCTTGACCACCCATTTTTTGCTTCTTTTCATAAAGGCCATAGTGTAGTGAAGCATCCCCAAGTTTCCTGCAGTCCTACATTGTAGACGGCCTACATTCTCGTTATGCGATAATACCGCTAGTAATGTCCTATATTTCATCCCTCCAATGCCGAAATGCAATCTCTTTGGCCTGTACTTTAGGCACATATTGTGGAACACCTCCAAATCTTCTGTGTGACAGAATTCTGTGAGTCCCTTCAGATCTCTTGATAGTTTTATCAAACACAATCTTCTCGGGGGCTTTGTGTGGAGGTGAAGATGGAATCAACCACTTCTTCTTCCGTGCCTGCTCTGGGGACAAAGGGCCATGTTCACATTGGAAATGTTGGTTTTCTGTCCAGTGGTGAACGTTGCAACTAGGGATATAACGGTATACCGTTAAAGATACCGTGAACCACTTAATTGAACAATAATAACCGTCACATTGTTTATATCGTTATACCGTTCATACCGTAAAGTGTGCTTTTCAATCTGATTTGGAAAGGCAGCAGTAAGCAAGTGCTGCGCAGTCTTGGTCTTGCACTGTTGGATGTGCCGTCTGCCAAGTAGTTTCAGTTGGAGCAGTATTTAATGCCATTCCATAAACCACACGTGCCTGACAAAATCAATATGTTAGCAATAGGAAGAATAGATACAGTGCCAAGAAGGAAAAGGGTTTACTTTGGGTTGGCGGCTTTGGGGTTTATATATTTATAATGGATAATGTTCTCTAAACATATGGCAATGGGGGATTTCCCTGGTTCTATCATTGAATTTACATATAAGTCACACTGCGAAATTCACTCATCTCTGTGGGTATTCCCTGCTGCCATACCAAAGGGTAACATGTCCCTGATTACTGAACACCTTTTGGCCCGCAAGTAAACTAAAGGCTGTAACGTAAAGAGAGTGCGTCTGTGTCTGTGTGTGTGTGTATATGCGCACAAGCGTATACTACCATCAGCCTCCATTGATCGGTGGCATGCAGATTATCAAGATGGCAACATGTTCATCTTCACCAGTAGCCAGTGGGGGAGCATAAAGCCTAAGTGACCACTTAAGTAAAGCTATTCAGTTTGCTTTGCCAGTTGCAGCAGGGCCCCCCCCCCCCTCCTCCTTGTGTTTGGTGGAAGCAAGGCATTTCAGTGGAAAGTATGTTGAAAAGCCCAATTCTGGCCCTGGGTGCCTGGTTTTGTTTGTGATGCTAAATATGTCAATTTATGACCTTTTAGAAAATATTTGTTAAGATTAGTTAACTCCACCTGCTATACCGCGATAACTATGATATACCGTCATTTGGCAAGAAGGTTATCGTACCGTCATAAAACTAATACCGTGACACCCCTAGTTGCAACAGTGGTGCATTAGTGACCGCCATTTATCCAGTAGAATTTCCACAGACCCATCACATGTTTTGGAGCTCCACCAAAGATGGTTGCTGAAAGACTGGGACCACAGTGAAATACTTTCCAAACTTTTTTTTTTTCCCTGCAGCCGAGAATTTATTGATTGATTTGGCAACATGCCATACATCAAATTGATATTTGGAAACTGCTCTCATATTGTCTTGGCTATTGGAAAGTGCCTGTCCGTGGCTATGAGGTCGATTTGCATTCCCCTCGATTGTAGATCTTCCAATGATTTTATAAAACCAAGTTTCTCCATGGCTACTGAGGATTTACATTTGGACACCTGCACGACCACCAAACTCACAATTGTTTTACTTTCCATGTCCTGAAAGTGGTATGTGCAGTACTTAGCAGAAAATCTGGGGCTGTCACACAGCCCATCGCCGGCTAGCCTGAACCGTTGTCGGAGAATTTACTTTTGAATAGACAATTGTTAAATTTTCCAAGCTTCACTAATGGCAGGGAATAGATAATCACGTTGATATTTGTAGTACTGTGTTTTAGAAATGAAATGGAGTCCCACAAACTGACAGAAACTGGATAACTTCCTGAAACTAGAGCCACTGAAAAGTAAAGCTGCTGCACACAGTAGGTTGCCAGCTGGCAGTTTCCCCAACATCGGTTGAGCGGACCATGAAAATGTTTTATGTAACGTTTCACAGGTGGCATGTATTTTGAGGTTACTGCCTTGTGTTAGACGAGTCACATTCACCAATTGCTTCCCACATACTTCATCTCTCACTGAATGCATACATTTCAGCATCTTTATAATCTCCATCAAGCAGCTGTCAAATACTATGTATTTGGCCTCCTTTATTAGAACGTCATCCTGCATTAATGTTGTTTCGGGCTGAACTGTTGTGTACATATCAGCCAAACTGGACATACTATAGTTGAGACCTTTGTCTAGTTTGTCGGTCAATTGTGTTGATACTTCAATCTGTCATTTCAACATCTGTTACTTGACCGTGAATAGGAGAAAATATCAATGTCTACTGCTTTTTGGGTGGCACTTTTTTGGCGGGTGTCGATTGTGTCAAGTGGTCTGCGACTAATTCAAAAGCATCTTCAATACATTTTTTCATCTTCATCTGGTGGAACAGTCACATTGTAGCAATGGTCCAAAAACACTTTGCTGGATTGGCCGGTCACATTAAATTCATTTTCTACCATTGGACAAAGGCATCTCGACTCTGAACATGCTGCGCCTCAATTAATAGTTCCTCCATGGTGAAAACAGTTTGGCAAGCAGCATCTCTCATTTGTGTCCCTGTCTGTGTCTGCATAGTCCGTACACCATCTGCCAACTACAGGACAGATTGGAAAACTGATGTTCAATGTAAATCCAACATACAGTATTGGACAATTTAGATTAAAAAAAAGCATATTGTGAAGGCCTCAGCACAAAACAATTGCTAAAAATAGAAACTGTTTATAAATAACCTTATCTTTCTTTTCGTTGAAACCTTCTTTTCGAGGGGATTGGGTCCTCTGACGTATTCCATATCTATGACAGTAATCACCACAGCTGTGCTGCTTGGAAAATCTTTCTGCGTCCTGCGTCGATGTCAATACGTCGTCCTCGAGGGCCTCCGTCGAGCTGACATCACCGGATGTTAAAAGTAGGACACACGAAGCCTGTAGCCTCGGTTCCATTTTTTCCGTGAACATGTTCGCTTCGGAGATCTCGGCGCGCCTTGATTCTACTGAAGCCTGTTCTTTCGGTTCTTCGAACCCGTTTCTTCATTGCTGTCCTATGAAACCTTCGGCTTCTTCCACCCTGCGGTCCGGGTTTAAGAAGTGTCGGGTGTGTGAGTCCAAGATGTCACTGACGGATACGCACAACGCTTGCCTCTGGTGCCTCGCGAACGACCATGATACGGACGACTGTGTCGACTGCCAATTGCTCACATCGAAGGCCTTGCGGGACCGTAAGAAGAAGCTGTCGGTCGGTAAGGTGGCCAAGCCCCGGAAGTCACGTTCCACTGGTCTTTCGACGGACGATTCAAGGGGCGACTCTCCGCATCGTCGTCGTGTGTCCGGGGGTTCTCGATCTGGGAGTCGGTCCCGCCATTCCTCTACCTCTTGAGGCACTCCAGGAAGCGCAGTCACGGGTTGCCTTCCCCGTCCTCTTACGAGGATTCCGCCCGTCGGTGGGTTGCTTGTCCCAACAAGCATTCCACTCCTGAGGAATGGGATTCCTTCCGAAAGGAGATGTTGGCAATTTTTCAATCACAGGGCTCCGGTCCGTCCGCGCCGTCTGAGGACGCCGGTCGTGGCCTTGCTAGAGAGACCGCTCATATGCTTTCGGGCTCGAGCAGTCGTCACGACCACCGGGCGCCTTCGAGGTCCTGGTCGGACAAGGATGGTCGCTCTAGACATGCCCGTTCCAGGTCCCGGTCCTCGACGCCCTCGAGACCGTGAAAACCTGTGAAGTCTTCAAGGAAGACATTGACGCCGGGAGAGCTGAGGTCGTCGACGGACTCTCTAGAGGCCCCGCCTCCGAGGAAGTCGTCAACGCCATCGACGCCCAGGCTGTCGAGAGACCCACTCGGGGCTCCACCCTCGAGGCCTGTGTCGATGCCGTTGAAGCTGTCAGCGCTGTGCTAGACATCAATGCCTTTCGAGGCGGCCTTGTCGGAGGTACCCCATGGCACGGTGGCACCCCCAAGAAAGGCGCTGCCCAAGGCTAAACATGTCTTTGTGCCTTTTTCTGTACCCTCCTTCCAGCCTATGGATTATATTTCTGAGGTGGATGAGGGGTCTGAAGAAGGTGAGGTTCTTGCAGAGGTTCCTGACGACATTGTTTCTGGTCATAGTCAACTTGAGGACCTGTGTCAGTCACTGCACAACGCCAGTGGTCTAGACACCTCTCCGGAGGTGGAGTTTGGTCAGCCGGAGCCTGGGCCATCCAGCAGGAAATTTCGATCTCGGCAGTTCATCTGGCCGGAGACGAAAACGAGACGGCGGATGCTCTGAGCAGACAGAGCGCGATCTCTCACGAGTGGGAGTTGGCTCAGAAGATTCTCCTGGAGATCTTCGCCCTTTGGGGGACCCCTCAAGTGGATCTCTTTGCCTCCAGTGTCAACCGGAAGTGCGAAAGGTTCTGCTCGTGGGAATTTCCTCCAAGAGGAGCCTTAGGAGACGCTGTACGCGTTTCCTCTAGTCCCCGTCATCCCACAAGTGTTGCGGAGGTTCGGTTCCCGGATGATCCTCATTGCTGCGGCATGGGTCTGGAGGACATGGTACCCGGATCTTCTCTACTTGTCCATCTGCCCTCCACGTCGTCTTCCCTACCGAGGAAAAAACTGCTCTAACGGGAGGGGGGGTCAGGTTCTCCATCCAGAGGTCAGATCCCTCAACCTTCACGCTTGGCTTCTGAAAGGTTGAGGTATAAGGATTGGGACCTCCCTGAAGACTTGATGGAGGTGTTGCTTTCGGCCAGACGGCCGGCAACAAGGTGCTTGTACCGTTGCCATTGGAGAAAGTTCTGCGACTGGTGCGGGGCTCAGAATGTGGATTCTTTTTCATGTGACATTCCTATGATTCTGTCACAGGGGCTTGCAAGTGGGTATCGTTAAAGGTTACCTGGTGGCGCTGTCCAAATTTAAGCACTCGTCTGAGGAGTGTTCTTATTTTAAAATTCCTTTTAATTTCTCAGTTTCTGAAAGGGCTCACTAATGTGTTCCCTCTGTCACCTTTCCAGGTGCCCGGTTGGGATTTGAACCTTCTTCTCAAGTTTCTAATGGGTACTCAATTTGAGCCTTTACATTCTTGTCCTTTGAGACTGTTAACCCTTAAAACTGTATTTTTAGTCGCGGTCACTTCCGCTCACAGAGTGAGTGAGTGAGTTATAGGCACTTTCAGTTAAGCCACCCTTCACTGTGTTTCATAAGGACAGGGTTGTCCTTCGAGTTCGTCCTTCCTTTCTTACGAAGGTGGTTTCGGAATTTCATTTAAGCCAGAAGGTTATTCTTCCAGCATTTTATCCTCCTCCACATCCTGGTAAGGAAGAGGAGAGGCTCATAGGCTGGATCCTAGGGGAGCTTTAAGTTTCTACATTTCACGCATGTCCCGGGTCAGAGTGGACGATCGGCTCTTTATTGGTTACGCTGGAAGGCGTTTGGGACAAGCTGTGACTAAGCAGACTTTGTCTAGATGGATTATCTTGGCAATTTGAGTGTTACCGCCTGGCGGGTATGGACCCTCCTGTAGGCTTACAGGCCCATTCGACTAGGGGTATGGCTGCCTCTACTGCTCTGCAGAGCGGTGTTCCTATTCGTAACATCTGTGAAGCAGCCACTTGGGCTTCGGTTCATACTTTTGTACGTCACTACTCCCTAGATTCTTCCCATGGGCAGGATCTGGCCTTTGGCAAGGCGGTCCTTTACTCTGCAATTTGATTGGACATTCTAAATTTGTATATTCTAAATTCTTTTCCCACCTCCTTACGTTGGTACTGCTTTGGGAGTCTGTCATAGATAAGGAATACGTCGGAGGACCCAATCCCCTCGAAGAACAAGTTACTCTCTTACCTGGTAACGTTCTTTCGATGGGATGGTCCGACGACGTATTCCATATCGCTCCCTACCTGCCTGCCCCGCTACAGAATTTCTTGTGCGATTGCAGCTTACGTTTCCGCAAGGCTTTCTGTGGTCATACTGGCAGTAGATTGGTGCCACACGTTCTGGGGAATAAAATACAACTGAGGCTACGGGCGTCGTGCATCCTACTTGTAACATCCGGTGACGTCGGCTCGACGGAGGCCCTCGAGGACGGCGCATCAACATCGACGCAGGACACAGACGCCGAAAGATTTTCCGAAGCAGCACAGCTGTGGTGATTACTGTCATAGATATGGAATACGTCGTCGGACCATCCCATCGAAAGAACGTTACCAGGTGAGAGTAACTTGTTCTACTCTAACATCACCAACAGCAAGCTGGTGCACCGACTTGGATCCACGTGCCTCCCGTTCAATATAAGGATCTTGTATACATCCCTAGAAAAGAATATCCATTTAAAATAAGTCATTTGTATTACAAATAAAATTAGACCGACTTTGTTTCATTAGAGGGTACTGTCAGTACGGTATCCAGTAACATTTTTTAAAACACATTTTCGAAATGCCATTTTGTCGAAACAAAAATGCCCAAAAAAAATTCTGAATGTATTATTATAAACCGTCAGTATACATACCTCTGGCTCCAGATCGACTAAAAGGGATGATGTAATTGGAGAGGACGCTCCAGCAACTCCCTGAAACACAGTACTTGCATCAGTATGGATGAAAATATTTGAAATTGAACACACGCTTTGGGACGATGACAATGGTACATATAAATAGCAAACCACGAATGAAACATTGTGTAGAATAATGACACGATATGTAAATATGATCAGATTATCTCATTCGATGGAACTGTCAGTACGCATACCTCTGGCTCTGGATCAACTACAAGGGATGATGTAATTGTAGTGGATGCTTCAGCATCTCCCTGAAACACAGTACTTGCATTAATAAGGATGAAAATATTGGAAATTGAACACACACATTGGGACGCGGACAAAGGTACATATCAATAGCAAACTACGAATGAAACATTGTGTAAAGGAATGACACGATACGTAAATATGATCACATTATCTCAAATTCCATGCATAAAACAAGTCTCGAACAGAATAGCTACGTAAGATTACCTGATACACGCTCGAAGTGGTTGATGACTCCAGGCAAGACATGGGTGTTTAATCTTGTTTCTTCATATTCGGTGCATAGTCATGGAGTTGTAAAGGGAAAATATTATTTGATTTAGAAATGCTAATATTAAATATTTCCATGTAAGGAGACTGAATACGAGAACATTATGCTTTTTTAAATGCATAATATAGCATAGTTATCTGTGCCCATAAATCAATTTTCTATGATCGTTCTAAAACCAAGGACTGATGTTTAGCAAAATGGTCATTATTTAAAAAGTTATACAATCATATAAATATCGAAAGTATTATAAGTGACATATTGTATATCGAAAGTATTATAAGTGACATTTACACCTAAAATGCCATTCAATCCATTGGGTTACCTGCTCACTACCCCAAGGCCTAAAGCTAAATCCGTAACTGTGACTCACCTCTGGTGGCATGTGAACGAATAGAGTCGGAATACCGTTTGGGAGCAATTTTTGAGTCGTTCTCAGTTGATTCTTCTTTGTGTAGAAGGATGTGTCATACAAATTCGGGGTAAAGTGCAGGCTGCAGATGCGGTATCGAACACCCCTCTTGTCCTCCAAGACTTTTTTTACTCTATTTTCAAGCTCTGCCGGTGTATATCCGCAATATCTGACCCATTCTCTAATTCGATCTACAGTCTTTGGGAATACATGCATTGTAGTGCCTTCAGATTTGTCATGGATCTTAGAAGGGCAATCGAAAAACGAACATGCAGGCATTGTTGTAAATTCTGCAAAAAAAGGTCAACATTATTCAAAAATTACTTTGCATAAGAACATGAGAAAGAAGGAATTATACCATACATTCTTCAATGCAAGCTTTGTTTTGGTCACCACAGCAAAACCAGTGCAGCGTGGGCAGCTGTATTATACAATAACTTTCATAAACAGTTCTTTGATGTGGCGAAAAACATTTCTCGTTACTCGTCCCTTGAATGTGCTATCATGCATCAAAATGAAATATGCTTTATATTATAGACACAGTCCACTAAGGCTGCTATTCGATGCCAATTGACACTGATGAAAATTGAAATATCGATAACATAACAAATGAAACTCCAGTCAATGGCAATGAGACGAATGAACATAACACTACTGAGTATGTTAGTTCGAAATAGATAGAAATTTACAGATGAAGGAGATATGATTAGGATACATGTCCTTACCTTGACCAACAAACAGTTGGATTCAGCGAGCAGAGTAGTTGGTGGCAGGATAACAGGGAGATGTTCACAGGTAGCACAGTGACGAGCTGACTCGCAGCGGTCACAGAAGTTCACAGATAGCACCACGACGAGCATATTAGCATTGGTCACCGGGGTTCTCAGGTAGCACGACCTGCAGTGCAAAAAGATGTTCTCATGATAAATATCAAGTGGTTTATAAAGAATTACAAAAAGGGGTGTGTATGTGAATGAATGACGTGTATATGTCGTGGTATTATGTGGATTACAGGGGCGTGGCCTGCTTCAAGGGTAGCCTGCCTGGAAACACAGGGTCTGAGGAGGGCATGTGAACAATGACCCCTGCATGTAAGATACCTTTGAAGTGTACATGGTGTTTGGCACCTTGGCCGTTCGCGCCCCTGACAGCACCCCTTGGCAGCGCACATCCACTGGTGCCAACTGCCTTTGATAATGGAGGGGGGGTGGATGGGCCTGGGACGTGCAGACAAGGCACCGGAACACTGCTGAATGGAGACACACTTGATTCATTGAAAAACTGAGCCAACCATTGATAAAAAAATATGTTGTGTTTTATTTTGTTTCTTATTTTGATGGCACAAAACTACTACACATTGTAAAGGTCCGGTTGCAGCACAGTGATTGAAAATCCCCTGTACTGACCGCTGTCACTGGGGAAAGTTTCTCTAATGGCACCAACGACACAGACGGGTATTACTCGTCGAACGTGGTGTCCAAGCCTTCCATGAAGCCACCATGTAAAAAAACGATAGGCCACCAGCCTGTACCACCTGTGAAAGAGTAAGATACAAACTGTTTTTAAATGACGAAGATAAGTGTATTAAACCTTATTTGTCAATGACAATTCTTGTATCCAATGGCATTTTTGCCAGGACAAATGCTACCTAGACACTGCACATTATTGAACGACTTTTATACGACTATTACTAGAGAATTGCAAGACTAAATTGGTATGACAATGATATATTGAAGTTACGACAATATAGGAAACAACCATGAAATAGTATTGGCCTAACTGACATCACAACCAGAGTTTACTTGCTTGTTACTTGGATTACGAGTGCGAACTGTTGTGCGAAGTTTGTGCATAAGCACCATCAAAATCCTCAACAGGGACTGTGTGAGACAGGCTGCCCTGAAGTCTGGCAGCTCGGTAACACATTGCGGCCGTGGCCCGCCTTGCGATATGTAAGACCAGCATCCAGAGTTTTCTCGGCAGCAGCAGTCCTCCACCTCGGTTGGCGTTAGCGCGCTCCAATTGCAGGTACACCAGGTAGAGACGCCGTCCATGCGACTAGGCTCAGGCTCTTGATTCGTCCTCCCAACTGCCGCTCGAAGCCCCATCGTTTCCGCATCTTTCTCTTTCCAGCAATTCCGCCTCGGAATACTCGGGCTCGTACTGGTAGGGCATTATTGTTGCCATTGTGTGGTAAACAAACGAAAATAATTTATAGCGATGGTACTGTTACTGACCATAGCACAGAAACGAGTTACAGAATACTCATAGAAATACAGTGAGAGGAATGGAATAGAAAATCTGATGTGTGCTGTAACGGTTTGTTTATACTTTTTGAGGAAAGAGGCGTCCTGCCATTTTCATGGTGACGCGTCATTAGCTGAAGCACAGATAATGTTGACAAGAGACGTGCTTTGGCGTTGTGAAATGGGCGGTACGCGTCTAGTGATGTCAGGCTCAGGGGCGGGGGATATGATTTAGTGCCGCAAATGCAGTCCACCCTGTGCAATGCATCAACTGATAAGATTATCACAAGATGGCCGCGCCCTGCTGCCTGATTTCGCTTGTGTACAAAAGACAAACTCTGGTAAGGTGCATAGGAATTGTTGTACGATCGATCAACGTATGGTTAAAAACACATGGCAGAACCATAGGGACAATAATATTTCTGACTGCACCATTCCTTTAATCCCCAAAAAACCGAATTCAGGAGATTTACATATGTCGTCTTACCTAACTTATGACTTCACTTTTGTTTCTCACATAAGGAATTTTCTCCAAAGATCTTAAGCTTGGAGATATTTTAACTGCCAAACTTTTAGACTTCTCATGTATGACTGCATCTCACAAGAAGTTAACCAACGCTCTGCCAAAGAGAGGAAATTTGATTGCTTTTGTAAATGCACTTGAAGGTTTCTTTCTTGGTGGTGTTTGGAAGCTCATTCTACCAGCACGGATAGTAGGAGAATGTTTTCTTGGACTTTGAAGCCAATCTTAAATGTACAATTATTGCCTTTCATGATGATGTGTTTCCGGCATTGGTCAGATTTATCAATTGCAGGGATCGCTGTACTTAAGTACATAATATTTAACCCAAAGGATGCTCAGTTTATTTTTTACAGTAAGTTTAAGAACTAGGAATTAAAGATTTAGAAAAAGTGGTATAAATAGGCTGCTAAGAAATTGGCCTGCTTTTTTTTTTTTGCAGGATAGATATCGTGGTACCTGTTTCGGCTCAGTCTGATACACCATGAGGTAGTCAGATCTTCCATAATTTGCCTTCAAATTAAACGTTTACAAAGTTCTTTGATGGTCGCTAAACTGTGCTGCGTGGTGTGATTTATATTTTAGATATTAAATGAGCAGCAATTATGTTTTTGGTAAATTGGGCTTTTTGAGGATAGAAATGTTTAGTTCGATTTTTAATCTGGGTTGACTTGCAAGAAAATTTGTTTGCTGTGTCTGCTTCGGCTTGGTCCGTGCATTATCAAAATGATAGAGATGGGGACGGGGGAATAGCCAGCCATGACAAAGAAGTTTCCTTACCTAGTTCCTGCTCAGATTCCACTTTGCAGGCCTTCCTAGCCGTCATCTGGGAGAAGAGGTACACTGTGATGCAGCAGTAGATAATTATGTACAGATGCCGACAGCTTCTCTGGTTTCTATTCAGTATTCCCTTAAATGAGTTGACCCATAGAGATTCCCCGGTCCCCTTTTTGCAGGCTGAATGTAGGCAATATGTCCCCTGCTGCATGGCATCATATTTGTGGCGCTGGCCCTTTAAGGGCGCGCGCACGCCACGGAGTGACGTCTCACTCCGCATGCATTATAAATAAACGGGGCGCTCCCGATGGCCGCAGAGCGAACGGGGAGCCCGCACCAGCAAGTGTGTGTGTGTGTACGTACGGATGTGGGGGGGGCTCATGGGCCACATGGAGAGTGGCAACAGTGGCGACGAGTCGGGATGATGACCTGGGCATGGTGGTAACTTTCGGCTGTGATTTCTTTGATTTATTTAGCAATAGTCTCACCGCTCGAAACATGCCGCGGAGAGGGACACAAACCATGCAGTCGGCGGCCATTTTAGAGTCCGGGCCTTGGAAGATTGCAACTTCTTCATGAAGTGACAGTGAGCCATCCAGGCCTAATCTTTGGAAATTCGTGTGGCACACAACCACATCTTGCACAGGATGTGATTTTGAGGTGGATTTGAGACATTTTTCACTGTTTTTCATTGAGTATTGGGTGTCGAGCCAGGGGAGGCCTGTGTTTGTGTGTGTGTGTGTGTGTGTGTGTGTGTGTGTGTGTGTTGCTTCCCATTGGTTGGGGCATTGTCTGCTGGGGCTTCTGCATCCATCTATGCCCTGTTGAAGTTTTGGTGCGGGTGATGCATCGTTGGCCTGCCTGTGTCAACTGGAAGGGGAAAGAAAGGCGGCCCATGCTGCAAGATGAGGTGGTGTGAGTTGCGGCCCTATCCATTTCATCTGGGGTGCCTGTGCGCTCGCCACCATGAATGTGGATCAACAGCAAGTCCCTGCAGCTGTAGTCCAACAACCACCGCCAGCAATATCAGTGAGACCACCGGGGCCTTGAAGCCAATGCCTAAGTTTGAGTTTCAGGTCCACCTTCCAGTTTAGGGGCCGAGGTGGAAAATGTGGATCGACGGATTAGAAATGTATTTCAGAGCCACAATGGAGACCAGTGATGACGGCACTTTGTACTGCGCTGGGCCTGCGGTGCATGAGGTGTTTGTCCCTCCAACCTCCGGATGGCTCATACACTGCAGCCAAGGAGGCTCTCCAACTACTCCCCATGGCTAATTCCGATTACAAACATTTTCTTATGGGCACGGCGCGCCAAAAGACGATGAGACTTTGGACACATTTTATGGGAGGCTGCGCAGGCTCGCAGTGCCCTGTGCCTGGAATGACCCCGAAACAATGATAAGGAACCAACCCATTCAGGGGTGCGTCTCTGATAAGCTGTGCCATCAGATCTTGAGGGAACTTGGCATTACCCTCCCTCGCATCCTAGAGCTGGAAAGGTGTCATGAAGTGTTGGAGCTACGGGCGTCCCGCATGGAGGCAGGAGTGCGCCCCAACAAGGTGGAGGACATTTGTGCTGTCGGCAGAGGGAAAGGTGCGAGACGCTCGGCAGGCAATTAACAGGATAGGGGACAGGCACTGGTCAACTTGTGCATAAAGTGCGGGTTTGACCTTCCACATCCTGCGGAAGGCCCAGCCATCGGAAAGTCGTGTGGTCGCTGCGCTGTCGCTGATCATTATGCCTGCATGTGCAAGGCCCCAACACTGACGATCATTCCAATAGGCCCAGTCCGAGCTGGCTTCTTCCGCCAACCGCGCTCATCAAATGTGGCCCAGGTGGACCAAGGAGATGACGGCAATGGCCCGGAAGGTGAGTAAGAAGAGGAAGAAGAAAATGTGTTCTTTGTGTCGAGTGTAGGTGTCTTGCGCTCAAAATGCAGGCGGCAGCCCCGATGTAATGTACTGGTCAACAAGGACTCTGTTCCGATGCTTGTGGACACTGGCGCCTCTGTAAACGTAATGGCCAGGGAACATTATGATGCCATGCAAACCCCGCCTAGCCTGTCCACGCCCAAGGCTCGCATTTTCACCTTTGGGGGGGCACAACCGATCCCACTTGATGGTGCGTTCATTGCAGATGTGAGACATGGTGGGGCAAAGATTTGTGTAAGGTTTTACGTAATGCCAGAGAGCACCAACGCCCTACTGAGATGTGCGGTGGCAGAGGCCCTAGGCATCGTGACTTTCGCATACTCGGTGTATGTAGAGGACACCCAGATGCTCCTGGACAAACATTCAACTTTGTTTGAGGGCATCGGACGAATGACTGGAATCCCTGTCCGGCTACAAATCGATGACTCATCCAACCTGTGGCATTGAAACATCGGTGGGTGCCCTTCCACTTAAGAGATCTGGTGGATCAGAAGTTGGACAACCTGGTAAGACTGGACATAATCAAGAAGGTGGAGGGCCCCACTCCATGGGTTTCCCCGATCGGGATCGCCCGGAAGCCCAAGCAGCTGACTCGGTCAGGATATGTGTGGACATGCGCCTACCCAACAAGGCGATTAAGCAGGAAAGGCACCTGATGCCCACTATCGATGACATCATAACTGAGTTACAGGGTGCCAGGTTCTGTTATTATATCCCGGATGCCACGGAGGCCGATGCCGACCTGGGAACCAGGGTGGGTGTCATTAAGGGGGTCTCCGGGGACATGCTGGTATATTGTGTGCTGTGATGTGTGGTAGCTAGTGCTTTCTTTTCATGTGGTTGTTGTTATGGAAAAGGAGGAGTGTGGCTTTGCCCCTTTAAGGGCGCGCACACGCGATAGTTACGTCTCACTCCATCCATTGCGTGCATTATAAATAAACCGGGCGTTCCCTACGGCCGCAGAGCGACCGGGGAGCCCGGACCAGCAAAAGTGTGTGTGTGTGTGTGTGTGTGTGTGTGTGTGTGTGTGTGTGTACACGGAGGTGGTGGACTCGCGGGCCACATGGAGAGTGACAACAATAGTGTGCTGGCGCTCATCCTCTCTGAACGAGAAAGTGCTGTGCTTCTGACACTGTAGGAAAACAGCGAGTGGGATGGCCGTTTGAACAAGGAGGCTCTGTGGTGTTACCGGGACCGCAAGCAGAATATTTGCAAGCAGAGCTAGACTGTGGCACATTAGAGTGGAGTGAACATAGCGACACACAGAGCCCCTGGCAGGCTTTCACCCCGAGACTCTTATACTGCAAGGCCATTTGCACTTTGCACTGTTGATGACTGGATTACTGGAAGTTGTAGCATACCGATTTGAAACTGTGGTGACGATGGCTAAGGCCCTTCAGCCTCCCCACCCCTCCGGATGTGTGTGCGACTCAGACGATGCCAAAAACTGAAGCACAGATGAGTGACTTGGCATCCAGGCTAGTGAGGGGACATGCTGAAATGTTGAGCTTTTTCCGTCTTTTACATATTGAGTTCGATGGCATTCTGTACACTTAGGACTGAAGGTTGGACGAGTAAAGCCGCACACGCCTGATATGTTGTTGCGAGTATTGC
This sequence comes from Ambystoma mexicanum, assembly GCF_040938575.1. Taxonomy (NCBI): domain Eukaryota; kingdom Metazoa; phylum Chordata; class Amphibia; order Caudata; family Ambystomatidae; genus Ambystoma; species Ambystoma mexicanum. Next base: position 864,252,721 of record NC_090933.1, on the reverse strand, counting down.
AGACAGTTTGTGGAGTTGATGGAAAAGGATCCCAATGTGCAGAATTCTGATGGAGGTAACCGCACCGAGAGTGGAATGCAACCGATCACAGCAACTGTTTACAAAAGTGTTTTAATGTAGTACAATTTAAGCGCATGAATGACAGGCAAACATCAGAATCACGAGTGGGGGACAGTCCATGGAAAACAATGTTCCTAGTTAAATTTTCTTTGGCTGTGAACTTTTCTGGGTTGCTGTACTAAGGGAGTCGGGTTACACAGCACAGATCACTTCAATCCGGGGATGGAGGCCGATTTACGATTGAAGGGTGGTGGTAACAGGTTTGACTGGACTTTGCTGATGAATTATTAAAGGCATTGTGGGTTAGGATTCGCTATGCTCTTTTTCTAGGTTAGGGGGTTTATCACTCTCTCTTTTGCTCTAGTTACTTTCCCCATGCACCTCTCGCCAGTCTTTTGCCTCAGGGAAGCTGAAAGAGTTGATGTAAGTGCATTGCCAAGAGTGAAAATGGCAAATGTATGCGATGTAGTTATGTGAATGTGTTCATAAATGCTGTCCATTCCTATGTCCGTATGAGTTCTGAGTTGTCCTTTTCCGTATTATGTACTGGAATATTTTTGTATTTGTGACTAAGACTTAGAAAATAAAATGTTCAAGGTGATGACATATGTCAAGGACCTGACATCGTCAGAAAGGGGGAGGGAGATCTAGGTACAGTTCTATCTCTGGTAATGGCCGGGAGGACCCAAGTTCCTATGCACTGCTCTATTGTCCATATGTATTGGTGTAGAAGCATGTCTCCTACCATGCCTGTTAACAAAAATACTCGCCAGCATTTCTCTCCTTGTTTCAGGTCCACTGCAATACAAGGCAATGAGACTAAGTGAACCGAGCGAGACCATGCATTAAATTCATCCACATCAGCGAAGAACTGCCGTACCGAGCGACACTTAAGCTGCTCGAATCAGTGCAGAGAGAGGTGGTGAGAGAGAGGCGCAATGGGAACCCGCAAGCGTACGTGGCAATCCCAGCAGCATTGCAGTCCTGGTTAGAGACCAAGCTGACCACTCCAGTGAACATCCATAAACCATCAGGGATTAAATTGACTAGTCTACAGCAGTGGGAACCTGGTTCCTCCACAAAGTGAGCAATTACGGAAGACTTCATACCCTGCCATTGTGCACGGGAGGTGTGCAGAACAAGTGGGCTGGGAGTGAGCCATATTTCAAAGATTCCTTCTTCACATACATGTCCCAGGGCGGGGGAAAGCAACCCGGATTGGCTAGGGAAAGGGGTATTAAGGCGTAGAAAGTAAACTGGAAGGTGTGGGTTTACCGGCTGAAGTCCTCAGTGGAGGAGGAGGATGACCAAGAGACGAGGAGGAGGAAGGAAGGAGTAGCGGACAGTGGAAAAGGGTGGTGGAGCAAGTGAGGTATTGGTTGAGTGCTAGTGGTTCTGCAGTTTGATTGTGTTTGCTTGTGTGGTGAATGAGTAGAAGAAGATGGTGTAGACTGACTTTGAAGTATTTATCTGTGTGAGTGAGGGTGTGACTGCAAGGTAGGAGGCGAGTAGTAGTGGCGATAGGGGAGTAGTAGTGGCAGTAGGCGCATGAAACATCAGAGGGATAGAAAGAAGGTGGGGAGGATTTGGTTTGAAAGCACAGGTACTGTGAAGGGAAAGGTGAGATTAAGCATACCTGGAATAGACTAGTATCTGCTGGGCACTGTTGCGATTTCTATTAGATAACTATCCTATGGTGAGAGTAAGGTCCGTTGTGAAGTCCCAGGGGAAGTTGGTGAGCCTGCATACAGGGAGAACCTCGATAGTGTTAGAACAATGAATCGGACAGTAGGGGGTTACCAATCAATGTGACTAATCTAGGGGTTACAGACGCCGGGGTTACATTGAGACTCCCATGGCAGGGGAGGGAGAGAGTGGGAGAGAGAGAGGGAGAGAGACACCCCTAGGCCCGTAAATCCATAAATAAAATCCCTTGGACTATTCTTGGACTATTCTTGAGACTGACATAGTTCTCTTGTAAATATATCAGATGTATTCCCCATGACTGCATGGCGGAGTTAGCGTGTTTCGGTTATATTATGGAAAATCTTAGGTGGTTCTGATAACTGAATCAACCCAGACACTACAATTGGGGAACAGCAAGTGGGAATCACTTAGCCTCCAAAGAGACCATTTCTAAGAGATTGGGCCTCATTATAAGCGTGCTGGTCCAGAAACAACGGTGCCGGCATGCTTACCGGCACGGTTTCCGGACTGGAAAACTACAACTCTGCGGGCGGTGCCCTCCTGCCCGGCAGGCCAGACCTGCTGGGGCTGGACGGCACCCACCCGCAGAGTTTCACAGTAACACCGGCACTGTTAAGAAAATGCATTTCTTGATATGCGAATGGCATAGGGTGTATATGCAAATATACACAATATTGTCTGCCCAACTTGGGCAACCGTTGTGACCTGACCAACGCACCATTAAAATTGACCAACCACAATCTTCCAACTGTGTCCAGCAGTTGTTGGAGAGTCAAATCAGGGTACTACTTTACCACTTGGCAACTGCCTTATCCAGCGTCGTCGTAAACGAGGTTCCAAACCCCAATCTCTACTTGTTAAAATGTGGTTGGTATCTAAAATATTCTTGTCTACTTCAATACGTACTTGATATTTTAAAATGGTTACTTTTATATACTTTTGTTTACGCCCGCAAGCCACTTCCGGTGATGTCACCAGGGCTAAAGAGGATATTATGCTATTTGGCTCAAAGGTCAAGTGGCATCACTTCCTCCTATGTCATCAGTTCTGTGATGTCACATTCACTACCCCTGGAATTTTGGCGAATTGACATCGCTTCTAAAATGTCTGCTTCTTGTCCTCATCTCTTTTTCACTTCATGACCAGCATCCTCCTTCAGATTTTCCCTCTCCTTCTTTGATATCTCACTTTGCTGCTCCCAAATTATACTCTTCTCCTCTTGCCTTCTCTTTACCATCAACTTCCTCCTTATCCTGTTCTACGTATTTGGATTTTTTCTTCTGCTCCTGCTCACCCCTCACTCTTGTTTTTCTTCCTTTTTCGACGTGGGTCAACATAGTTTACACAGCATATAGTAGCGTTGCGTAAAAAACATTAAAGAAGAAAGAAAAGACGCAATACAAGGCAAACCTGTCAAATCTTGTCTTGTTCTCTTATCCAGCACTACCCGACATTACCGGGGGAACCCCGCAACCAATGCACATGGTATTCCCAGGGTAGATGTCGGTATGTGCCAGTGTGTGACACCTATCTAACCTCACTAGAACAGTCTCTAAGGAAACATTAGAGTGGCTCCCAAATGTTTCATGGTCGAAGATTTTGCACCAATAAAGAACAATAGTTTAGTTGCATATCGCAACTCCAGGTCAGATCGATCAATCATTGAGTCGAGGTACAGTTGCAGGGGTTGGGGGCGGGGGGCAGTATTCGACCAATGCATTATAAAATAAATCTTTTAGCCCCCATCGTGCACATTGACAATAACTTTCTATTTGTGGAGACCCCATACGTTCTACCAAATCGACAACACATGGGATCCCTAGGTATTTACACCACTAGAATTTGAGTCATCATAGACACAATTGAGTCCCAAAATATGACAATTACTGGACATGTCCAAATCATATATATAAAATAAACTCCCTCTGTATGACATTTGGGGCACTTTCCAGTGGCCTTATTGTAAAACTTAATTTGATGAGACAGAGTTAGGTATGTTTGACGGAGGATTTTATATTGTATTAACTTAAATTTAGTATTCAGTGCTACCGTCTGCAAGTTTCATCTCAGAAGGATAGCTCAGCGGCAACGTGCCCACCTTGGAAGCAAGATGACATGGAGCAAAACAGGTTCAAACCTCGGGTCCGCGCTCACAAACCTCTGGGTATTAAGCACGTTATAAATAACCTATCCTATCATGTAATGGCACAGAAAGGTCCACAGCCGGTCATCTAATTGTCTCCTCATGTTACTTTCCCATTTTAGGTTTCTTGAGGAACACTCTGGAGGGGCGGATGTCTGTGTCATTTGATAAATAGTGGAGACAATTCTCCTAGCATTGGCTGAGTTCGCAATATACTGCAACATATAGGGTTTGAGGGGCTTTTGTCCAGGCCTGGAAGGCCATAAGTAGCCTAAGGTATTGAAAGATCAACCAATAGTCATGCCCCCCCACCCCCTTGCTTATGAACTGTTCTCTGGGCACGAATTCCCCATCCAGAAACATGTTATACATACATTTCACCCCCAGCTATGACCACACCTGGACTATCGAATCGTCACATGCTGGACTTAAGTCTCTTATACCCCAAATACAAAATTCTGGTGTATATGGAAATTGCACATGTAAGCACTTGAATAATCTCCTCCATGCATGCACTGTGCAGGAAACTGGATCAAAGTTGCATTTATCCTTCATGGCCATAGACAAAAGAGCTGCCTGCAATGAGTAGGGCTGGGCAGACATCTTCTCAATCCTGACATGGGGGAATGAGAGCCTGGGATCCAATATGATGTAATATATGCCACTAAGTAATAAAGTTCCATGTCAGGAGTGCAGAGCCCTCCCTGATCCAAAGGTTATATCAGGGTTTTGCACATTAAATCCTTGGTAATTTCGGGTGTTGAGTTAGATCCACCAGAAGTGAGTGCAGTAACTAAATTAATTTAGTACCAGGCCAAACAGGAATGTTTTGAAATAAACAGTAACTTGGGGATTACTACCATTTTATGGCTATGCGCCGGAAGTAGATCCATTTCTCTGTATTTCATTGAAGACGTTTTAAATACACAGAGTGGTTGTCAATGGTTCATAGCGACAGTTTTGACAGTCAAAGTTTCGACTTGTGAGAGTTCCGACACACAAGTGTCCAAAAGAAAGTTTCAAATTATTTTTATTTTTATGGGGGGGATCCCCCCCAAACCCCAGTTTCTTTTTTTTTAACACCCATTTAACTATACCAAATTAAAATAAACACTTTACTATTTTAAAAAAAAATTAAATTTGAAACTTTTGTTTCTGGCACTTTTGTGTTGAAACATTTTCCTGTTAACTATTTTTTTGAACCTTTGATTGGACACCGTTGTCAATCAAAAGGGAGGTATGGTGTCTAAATACTATAATGCCTAGATATTTAACCACCATTTGTGCCCACCTAAAAGAGCCAATCTCACTGGTTCTAGGGGTCTGATAATTTAGCGGAAACAGAATAGAATTGAACCAGTTTATTTGCAACCAAGAGAAATCTTCAAATTCTTCTATTTCCCGCGTGCGAGGTAATAGATTAAATGCAGGGTCTTTAATGTAGAGCACGATGTCTGCCTATAAAGACACAATTTATCTCATCCCCCTTCCCCCTATTGCCAATCCACGCTCGCGGTGCGAGGTACAATCAAGCAGCCATGGCTTGACCTCCATGGCGAACAGCAGTGGCAGCAATGGACACCCCTGCCTTGCCCTTTTGCACATCTTGAAAGTAGAGGAGCGTTTCCCAAACAGGCCGAACCGTGCACTGGCCCCAGAGTAAAGGAGCATCACACAACGTAAAAAGTAACCCGAGGGCCCCAGTTTCTCTCGGGTAGCGTAAAGGTAATCCCAAGACCCCGAACCAAATGTCTTTTCAGCCCCTAACCGGGCCCCAGGTGCATGAACACACGGTTCAATATGGGCGAGTGTAGCAAATAATCACCTCAGATTCAGCACTGTAGGCTGCCTGGGCATAAAACCCAGCTGATCCAGATGAATCAAATATGATATGAGGCAGCAGAAGGTGAGCAAGAATCTTGGAGACCATCTTGGTATCCAAGTTTATTAGTGTAAAAACATCTATACGAAGAACAGTCTGCCAGGTCCTTACCGGGCTTCAAAATCAGTGAGATTACAGCTTTCCGCACCGTTGGAGGGAGGGTGCCCGATGGTAATGACTCCTGCCATACCTGTAACGGGCGCAAAGCTATTTTGGGGCTGTAATCCTTAAAATAATTCTGCAGTAATGCCATCTGAGCCAAGGACTTTATGGGAAGGAAGTGCTATCAAGCCATTATATTGCCAGTCGTGATCATGGGCATTAAGTTGGTCCTGGGCATTCTTATCCAGCCTGGGCAACAGTATGTCGCATATATAGGTTTGCAAATTGCTAGAGTTATGCGTCTCTCTACTGGCATAGAGGTTCTCTTAGTAGTTAAAAAAAAGGTGTCGACTTTTGTATCCGGATCTGATACCAATTCTCCCTCTTTGTCCCTTATGACTGTTAAATCAGTAGGGCCACTTTCATAGCACAACAATTGAGCTAGATGATGACCTGGTCTCCCCTACTCGCCATGTTCGTGAGCCTGTCTCGAGGTGGAGAGGAATTCAGCCGCAGTATGAAACTGGTCTAACTTGCACTTAATAGTTGATAGAAGCACCTCATTGGCCGTTTGACCCAGTTCAAGCTTTAGGTGTCTGAGTTCCGCTTCAAGGTCAGCCAGACTCCTCCAAATGGTTTTAAGAACCCCATTTTCAATACCTATAGAGCGAACCGTGTAGACCTTAAATGTCTCTCAGATCGTCGACATCAAGGGAACTGATCAGAAGCACACACTCGGAGGACGTTTGCAAGGTGTATTTATTAAATAATATGAAGGCCTTATTATCCCCATCGCTGTGGGGTTTTACCTACCTATTTGAATAACTAAGGTGCTTGTCAGTCGTCTGTTACATTAGTTGTAGGGTTAGTTAGCATAAGCATTTGGACAGCAGACATGTTACTTTTAAACATTCACAAACTAAGGTCAAGAGAAGGACGCCCTTCTGCTGATGTATGCTACATGCACGTCTCTTCTTAGTCTTTAGGCTTCTTGTTAAAATGCAGTTTTTAAATCGTCTTTACTTATCAGTTTGTGGAATTCACTCATGAGATTCTTGACTTTACTTTCCTCTTTAGAAATGGCTTTCCTTGACTCCTGTCGAATCTTTAGATCAATCTTAATGGGTTTTGCATGAGTTGGTGTAATGAAGTTTCCTGTATGATTCTTGTTTCCTTGACATTTATAGTTCACCTTTTCATGGCCTGGTCTCTCTTGTGGTTTGTTTATCCTAGAGGCTTCTTTGGCCTTCAGTTCATCATATTTTTTCTTTATTATGTTCCACTCTGACTCTTTATCCGGGGTTACATTTCCTCTTATTCCCCGGGCAGTGGTATCCCCATCGAATTGATCTCCCCTTCAGGGATGACTATTATTCTTTCTTTCTTTACAACAGTTTGAGTTTCTTAAATTTGATCCCTAACTTTTCTAATTTCTACTAGGATGTGTTTCCTGGAGCATATAATTCCCTTTTGGTTTCCCGTTCCTCCTTGGTCCCCGTTACCTTCTTTACTGTTTGGGAACGTCTGTGGGATTATTACAGGCTTGCAAACCTCTCCAGTGCTCCGTCTCACATTTGGTTTGTTCTCGCCAGCGTCCTGGCCGTACAACTCTCACTTTTTCTCCCAGCTTCTTGGTATCTCGACGGGGAGCCTGTGACGTTTGCTGTGGCTTCCCTGGGGTGGTATTGGCATCATTGCACGGGAAGCCTGCCAGGACAAGCTTGTGGTCAACCCTTCACTGAATTGCCAACTCCAGTTGTCTCTGCTTTCTGTCTCTCTTACATGCCAGGCTTCCTGCATTTGCTTTGCTGGTCCTAGATAACTCTGAATTTTGCAGGCTGTGTGTTCTCCTGCGGTTCCGCCTCCTGCTAGTGTTATGCTATCAGGGGACCTCCCCAGCTTCAGTACGAGTTCCTCTCTTCTCGCTCTCTCATTTGATGAGTACTCCTTCTTTATCCTACTTGTCGCAGCAGATTGTTGATTTCCATTTAAACCGACAACTTCTATTTCTTCCTAATGATAGTACATTTAAACTTTCTCTTCAGTCAAGTCTCTGTACTTGGAAGTATTTAAGATGTTAGATAGTCCCATGTATGCCATCCAGTGAATTGGCTTGGGGAGTTCCTCACAGGAACGGGAGTCCTTGTCAGCTAAGGGGTAGTCTTTCGGTGAGGTCCCACTTTCCTTGACCCCTAGGGAGGGTGTTGCGTTACAGGCCTGTCTCCATAGCCTCATAGGGGGGGTGCTATCCCTCGAAGGAACAAATTCCCTCGATAGGTCACACCTCCTTGGCATTGCTTTGAAACACAATATCCACCAACGTGTGGGACTTATTACGGCTATTAAGATACCAGGGCTCGAAATTAAGATTGGATAAGCAGGAGCTATAAGCAGCTCCTGGGTACCTAGCGGTAATCTGTGACCAGGAGCTACCACTCTGGAATGAGGAGCTAGTACATGGAATTATGCAAATCTAACTTTCTCATAAAATGCAAACATTGTCGTTATTATGTATGACCCCCTTATGCTTCAAATGCCATACTAATGTGTCCTAATGTTTGTTTATGGATTGTCCCAAATAAACCGGGTTAAATTCACACAGTTGTGTTTGTTTGGCATCAGTTGGCCTGGGAGCCAAATGTAGCTCCTGGTAACTGTTGGTTTTGAGCTAACCAGGCTCTTCTAATGGATTGTGTCCTTCCACATATTCCTCCGCTTTGATAGATTCGAATTCTGCTCTGCAGCTTCGGAAAATATTTTTCATCAGTATAGGGCGCTGTGGGGAAAGATACATTGCAAAAACCACCAAATGAAATATAAAACTCAATCCAGATATAATGTGTGATGAAGTGCCTAGAAGCTGGGCAGCAAGAAGATTCATAATGTGCATGCGAGGAAGGGGACCCCTTCACTGAGAACCCATTGTGGAGAAGAGACAATAGTATTAAACGTGCATGCACACTGGCATACATACATGGGGAATTTGTAAATCTGTGTGGTGCGCTTTCTTTATACATTTATTAAAACTCTGCAGCTAGGAGTTCATAGGATGAATTCTGAGCATGTGGGATTGACAAGTGCAGTCTTGGAAGTTGAAGGAGAAGTAATGATTAACCATGCAGATGGGCGACTGACAAAACCAGTCATGGTGTTTATTGTCTAGTAGTTCTGCAGAGAGCAGATGTAATCTCCTAAGCACATGGAAGTTTGCAGATGGATCCGGCCATTTATTGTGACCCAGCAGTAAACATAGGGTGAAGTGATGCTCATGGCCTGAGTGACAGATACCGAGGAGTTTTGATTGTATTCTCAGGACGCATGTATGCGTAAATGGTAGTCATTTAGATTACAATGTTCAGGGATGCCAGTAAAGTTGTAGGGCAATGAGAGAGTTATCGCCAGTTCAAAGGCGACCTGTTTTATTCTGCTTTCCTCCATGTTATTTGAATTATCCATGCAAACCATGTTCAATTACATTTAGGGTTAAGGGGTTTCAGGCCAGTGGTGACCTGTAATGAATTATGTTTGTATATGAATATTTAACTGTGTGCTGCTGTCAGGACCTATCATGTAAAAATCCCAAAGAGGGGTGTGCTATGAATATGATCTGAAGATGGTAGTTAAGATATCCATCACCAATTAGGATGGAGGGATTGGAGAAAGATGGGATTTCTTTTTATAGGTTTTGTCCAATCACATGTGGGGGATGGATTGTAATAAAATATATATAATGTGTCAAATTATGTGGTTCAGGGACACTCTGGTTAGTTTGACTCGACAGGGTCATCTAGCTCCTCCCTGGACAATTGTACAATAAACTTACTTTACTTACAAACATGCACTCGCTTCTTAAGTGGTGGGCCCACTTTCGGCTAAGGTGATTAGAGGCCCATCCACACACTTGGCGTCCCTGAGTGGGCTCTACGCATTATGAGACGTTTGGTGTCTCCTGTCTGCACAACTCGGCTGAAGTGCCTCTCTGCGGGGACCAGTCTTTCGGGCACGGTGAAAAAGAGAGGTTTGCGGTTTAGTTAAAGGTCTGTCTGTTCCCCGGAGGCATGGTACCGCGGTCCAGCTGTGCAGGGCGAATTGACGGAGCAATACATCGGAGCACTTCGGTATCACGTGAGTGGACTTTTGGGGGGTAAAGCATGAAAGGAAATCGGGAGAAAACCAGGTTGTTTCTTTGGTTTAAGGGTTTTGGTAAGGGCAGAATTGGAGTATGTGTGTGGAGTTAGTCGAGGTTACTGGGATTTATTTTATTTATGCATTTATTAAGCACACTAATCCCATAGGTATCAAGGCGCTGATTACAATCAAATTCCAAACATACAGATGAGAGTCCGACAGTTGGCATATTCTGGGAGAAGAGTAATGTCTTAAGGCGTTTCCTGAAGGTCCAATAGGATTGTTCAGATTTCAATATCGTAGGTAGTGAGTTCCAATTCTTGGCAGCGATGACCAGGAAGCTGACCCGCCCCCCCCCTGATGTCCCTCTTGCTCTCTTTCTCTTTCTTTCTCTTTTTCACTTTATTTCTTTCGCTTTCTCTTTTTCTCTTTCTTTTTCTTTCTCTCTCGCTCTTTCTTTCTCTTTCTCTCTCTCTTTCTCTCTCGTTCTTTCTCTCTCCTGAATCGTGGGATGGTATGTTGGTGGGAGTAAGTGGTGTGGGTAGGCCTGGATGTTTGCTCGCAGAGGTCCCCGCAAATGGGCCACTGCAGTAGTCCAATCTCGAGCCAATAACAAACATATTAATATGAAACAATACAAAAATATAAATTATACACAAATAAGCATCAGAGGACAGTTAAAATCACAATTCTAGTAATATCATATAAAACATTCCTAGGCAGACGTTGACTATTAGGCCTCTTATCTAGTCGACTACCAATCTCAAGTTCGAAGAGCCCTTAGGCAAATATTGGCAAATGCTTAAAAAGTGTGGCATGTTACCGGTCCCACATCCCACCAAAACACAATCACGATTCTTATAGGCACACCAGCCATCTACTTCAAGCCTACGAAGGACCATGAAATCCGAAGTTCTAACAAACACCGGCCCTGTTCTCTAGCGAAGCTATGCCAATACTTTGTTACGTAAGACCTCTCTGGGTTCTTTATCTCGTGGCTTTTCTATATAGTGATAATAAAGTTTCTACGATCCATAACAAAGTCTCTTGTGGTTTTATCCATCATCACCGGCAATTGATATTTTCCCACTCGCAGACACCGAAAAGTGGCTGTATTAGTTCTTAGATTTATGGATCGACGAGGGCAGTCGGGACTTGATTTAGATTTATGTGCATCGGCAGGAGATATAGTATTCAAAGCCTGTGATCGCACGCTGTTTCCCACTACTGAGGAGGATATCGCAGCCTTCGAGTGAGATGTTACTTCAGGACTCAGTCCGTCAGTTACTTTCTGTATAGTTTGTGAGGGCTGATGCCTTCTCTCAGGTTGTAGATTTATCTGACAAATATTATCCATTTTATCCAGGTACTGTTGGACTGCTGGTAAAATGTGATGATCCGTTTGGCAGGATTTGTCTATTTTAACCAGATGATATTTTTCGACTCATTTATCCAGAAGCTCCACCCATGTACAAAAATCAGAACAAGTGTTGCACGTATTAAGCTCCTTGGTTATATTGGCCTTAACTGGCATACATTGTACAGGAGTAATATGCTCCTGTGGACTACCCTCGCATCCCAACAAACGGTGTGAAGTGTGGTGTCAATGTCTCATTATTGACCTTAGTCCCCTTTGTTCCAGATGAATATAATGCAATGGGGGAGATATCATTGAATATTATGAATTTCTAGTTTATTTTTAAAAAAAGCAGCCCCTACAGTTTCTAAATTATTTACTTGACAAGCCAGTGCATCATTATCTTTATACATGTCAATAACCAAACTTGGGACGTCATTGATGTTGGGGGGCACATATCTATTCTCCCAACCCAGAGTCTCTGTCTCCTACAAGAACTAAGCGCCATAACCTCTGATGGGCGATCCTTGTTAGGAGTTGCAGATATGGCCACAGTACTGCAGCTGTCGAGGCAGGGGTGTTATTTATCAGATGAATGGAAGGCTTATTCAATGTGTGACTTCTTGTTAAAGATATACTGCTCATAGAAAGCATGCACTTTTAGTATGATGGGTTAATAAAGTGGCACTCCATTACCTTACATAGGAATAGTTGCTTCCGCCATCTGGACTGTAGAGACTGCGTGTCTCACCGGATCGGAAACAGCCAAGCTCCTGAGGGGAGCAGCATCGACACACCGACACATTGGCACGCTACAGACCCAGCTGTTAGAACTAGCTGAGCCGTCGGAACAATGTGAAGACAGAATCTGAGGAAAGGACCCAAAAGTCGTCTGAAGACATGAAGCCGCACTGCAACAGGAGGTTATAGCCGCTTCCGACGTCCAATTTGTGCATCACTCATTGAAAAGGGGTTTGTAGTGTAGGCAGCTGAAGAGGCGATTGCATTGACATGCCTTGGTAAGGACAATGCAGAGTCAAGGTAAACACCCAAGGTCTTGACATTGCTGGAGACCGGGATAGAGATACCATCTATAGTGCATGAACTGTATGCATGGTCAAGTTTGCTGAGCATAGTTTGTGAGCCAACCGGGAGAATCTCCCTCTTTTCATCATTAAGGCAGAGATGGTGGGATGCCATCCACACCTGGATGGTGTCGAAGACTGATTGCAGGTTGTTGGAGTCCATGGGGTGGTTTACCCTGAGAGGGAGAAAGCTCTGCATGGCAGCATAGTTGGTGTAGGAGATTCCCTGGTCATCTAGCAGGTCGAATGGGGGTTTAGTGAAAATGTTGTAGAGGGTGGGGGAGACGCACAAGCCTTGTGGGATACCTGCATACTATTTTAACTACAAGGCACAAGAGCGCGAAAAGTTAGAGAAGCGGTTAAACATTTTAGAGCTAAAGGCGGGAAGGGCCATAATGTTAAAGTCTCAGAGGAGGGGGCAAAAAAGCAGGGTGCAGGAATTCCTTCTGCATCACCCCCAAATGGGTGCTATCCTTATCGCCCATAGAGGGGTTTACAGACCCGAAGTTCGAACCTCCATTTTCCCCAGCGGCCACTCCAGTTGTTGCGAGGCAGACACAAGTAACTCCTCCATCGACTACAATTCCTAGAAAATGGGATATTGAGGAAAGCGGAAAGGTTAACTCCTTCAATGGTTAGTGTTGTAGAAAGGTTGAGAGCGGAAAGGGAATAGCTCCCCCGACTGCTAGATTAGCAGAGAGATTAAGGGTGGAGGAACGAGCAAGAGTGAGGACGGCAGACAGAGTACTAGATGAAGGGTTGAGAATGAGGGATAAAAGGGAGATTATGCCTTTTTCTGGTAAGATAGAGCATAGGCAATGAAGGGTAGTAGAGACACAGCAACAGGAAAAGATGTAAGAATGGCTGAGGCTAGCGAAGGAAGATGGCGTCAGAGAAATGAAGAGCGGGAAGAAGTGAATAGACAGGCAGAGGACATAGAGGAAAGGTTAAGGCATGGGCAGGTTCTTCAATCGATTATCAAAGAGGTCAATGTGGACCTGGAGAAGAGAAATATTGCCATGGGTACAGGATTCGAGCAGGGAGAACGGGATCCGGCACCCTATGGTAGTACTGAGTTTGCTTCTGTGCCTTTAGAAATATCAGGGGAAGTAATAACCGGAGTAAGAGGTGAAGAGGAATGGGAATCTGATGTCGAGCAGGGTGTAGCAGCCCTACCTCCCGCTCCGTTAGCAGCAACAGAGGGCACACCATGGGTCTTAGGACGCGCAGTGGTGCTTGCATGACTGCAGTAAGTAGCAGTGGAGAGAAAGGGAAAGCCCCACTAAAAGTGGGTGCAACTCTGTTTCCGTTGCTCCAGAAGGGTCTGGGAAAGGCACATTATGTTCCGTGGTCACACATGGACCGGAATAATTTGATGAAGACCCTCCCTTCGCTCTCTGTAGGGATGTGGATTTATGCATTACAGGAACACATTGCCGGTGTCATGTTGGGAATAGGGGACATGAAAGCTTATTCACAGCTCTAAAGGGGGAACAGTCAGACAAGCTTTGGAGGGGATTGGGGGAATCGAAGCGTTCAGTTGGATTCAAATGCTCACAATGGAACAGTTGTTAATAACTGCAGGGCGCAGGTGTGGGCGGCCCTGCAGATTATGTATCCCGATACGCCTGATATAAATTTGATTCTAGTCAAAACATTGAAGTTGGATGATGAGCCTGCCGCACACATCCAGTTAATACAAAAGATGTGGAGAGCAGGGACGGGAGATGCATGGGACAAAAATGTGGCGATTTAATATTCGTTATTTTTCTTTTAACCACATGCTAAAGAAGCGACTTCCTTAGGTAGTCCAGCACAATTTAGATGAAGTAGTAGGGATGGAGGTGAAGAGTTAGCCGGAAATTCAGGCGAATATTGTGCATTTTTGCAAACGGAGCAAGGAAAAGGAAAGAATAGAGTAGGCACAAAAGGCAAAGGCCACGCTGTTTCAGAAAAAGTTAGCAAAAATGTTTGGAAGGGGCACTGATTACCAGTTCCATGGAGGGACAGCAGGGACAATTGGTATAACAGGGACATGGTGAACCGGGTGTGACACAGGCTTGGATGTACAGTTATGCCCCCGGTTCAAGGCAAATGAGAGGGTTTCTGATGGGACTGGGTGACATTCACAAGGATGTGGGAACCCAAGACTGGTAGGAGGCCTGCCATTCTAACATAAAGTGCTCAGGATCAGAGGAGCATAACCTGCATTGCATGTGGCAATCAAACGTGTGGAACAAACAGCAACATTGTCTCATGTTTTCTCAGGAGAAGTAGTCAAATCTGTTGGTGATCAAATTAGAAGACTTTCTGAAGTTGTGTGAAGAAAACACAAAACCACAGAAGTACTTTTAGAAGTAGTAGTAGTTTTACTAGTTCTTTCAGGAGAGTACACCAGGACAAGGGACCTTGTACTATAGGCCTGGTAGGTGAGTGGCCCAGGCAGAAGTCCTTAAAGTACTGTGGTGTGGTTAAAGGTGTTGATGAAATGGCAAGACCACAAAACCATATTTTCAATAGTTGTGGAATCATCCTGACAAACTAATATTGCTGATATAAGGTTTCGTTGTGAAATGTTAAAGAATTATCCTGACAGAAGCCTTTTTGTTGATCTTGAGCAACTGTGGAAGTATAGTTATTGTATGAAGAAAAGTTGTGTAGAACTCTCTGCCCCTAATGGAGACAGCAAAGATGTGTTGAACATTTTGAACTGTTGGTCAAGTCCAATTGGGAGAGTTATTGAAACTATAATGGAACTGTGTTGCAAGACAGGATTTCCTTATTCTTTTGAACTGTCTGTTGAAATCCTGATTAAATCTGGGCTAGGTGGACTCACCCAGTTGACAGGCGAGACAGTTGCCTGGTCTTGAATATAACTGTGCATTTTGTTGTATCTGAATTGCCATATGTTACCTTGTATATACAAGTGTGAACGACAGAATCCTTTTGTTAGTGTTTCCTTTAGTTTATTTTAGGCTGGGAAATCCTCATCAGGGTAGGTATAGTGAGGCGTTCATCAAAGCTTTCTTGAGTTTAGTAAAATGGCATGTTTCGAAAAACCTTCACAAAGTTTTCCGCCTCACATTTCTGACCCCTTACAATAATTTTCCTTCCGTCCATGGGTTTAATTTCCAGTTTATTGCCCATACAGGGTTGCTCGTTATTCACTGCATCTGTTTTCCACACTTCCAGTTAAACAGTTTGTTACCGAATATCTTGTCTCTGACTAAGACGAGTTTCTCTCCTCATATAAACTTGCCTGGCAGCCTCCTGCTTTTCTTGTACTCCCTGGTACCCCTGTATATGCAGGGGAACATTACGGGGCTCGGCACTCGCTCAGGCAGTCCTCTTCGGTATCTGGCTTCTCGTTAGTCAGCTTCCCGTTCTCGGCTTCCCTTCTAGCTGCTGCCATATATGGCTACTGGCGATGGGGAGCTGCTCGCACGCCCCACTGTGATGGTCTCAGCGTGCTTTGCCAGGCGTCCTGCCTACCACGATCTGGTCATGGCCACACCACCATCTGGCACAGGATTCCTATCTCCTGCTTCACAACGGTCTCTCTGTTGTATGCACCAAGCTTCTGTTGTCTCACACTGGCGTTCTTTGCCTCCTTGAAAGTTGCTCGCTCTGTGGCTTGTCTCTGCTCTACCTTTCCCAGGTGTGATCACGTTGGGGGGCTTCTCCTGCGTACGGTACTCTCTCGCTCATTACTCCACTCGTCTGAGTTAAATGTGCGTTTCTCCTTAAAGAGACATCATCTTTTCCTTTTCCAGATTGGTTTGTTTCAGCATTCAGGGATCACATTATTTTTCACAGCAGGTAATCCAATATATACTGCTATGGTGTTTTGCCTAGCGAGTTCCTCACAGGAACAGGAGTGCTTGTCCCTTTGGAGGAGTCTCTCCCAGTGAGGTGCCACTTGCCCAGACCAATATCGAGGGTCTTGCAGAGCAGGCTCTCCTCCCTAGCCTCAAAGAGGGAGGCGCCCCTTGGGGAGAAGGGGCAAGTACACTTGAGTCATCAGAGTGGGATTATACATTTTGTGTGCCCTATCTGTTTTGATTGGGCCATATACTGATTCTCTGTCATCAATAAACGTGCTCTAAATGAGCAAAGCCTACTACATATCCTTCAGGATAACCTCAAAGCCTCCTCAAAAATCTTACTAGGTGACCTCAACCTGGGCCTCCATGACCCTACTGATTTACCTTCAAAATCCTTATCTGATGCACTCAGCACAGTTGGCTTCACTCAACGTGTCACCAACCCCTCGCACAACAAATGCTGCATACTAGGCTGGATCGCGGACCACAATTGCCAAATCGCCACTAGCGCCAACACACCCTGTCCTTGGTCCGACCACTATATTATCGACTTCTCTATCACACAGCCAAACAAGCCTATAGCTCGACCCAACCCACTTCCTCCTACTGTCTCAAAGTGCTCTCAGAAGCTCACTAGAGTAAATATGCTACCCCTGATCAACATTCCCTGCCTCCAGGCTCCCTTCCCCTCAAACTCCTCTTCACTAGTGGATACCTAGACATTCATCCTCTCTAAGGCAATGAACACCCTAGCCCGCCTATACAAAGCCAAGATGGTCAGACACTCCAATTCATGGTTTACCCCTGCCCTATTAGATTTACACACACTGAAATGACAAGCCCAGTTAACCTGGCTGAAAGATCCCACCTCACTACAAAAGAGGATTTTACCAAAGCTTCCAAACATTATAAATCAGCCATAATCCGAGCTAAATCCAATTCCTTCAACACTAGAATCCGCAATACTAAATCGGACACAAGAGAAATATTCACCATTTCCAAAGAACTTGAATCCCCTGCCGCTTCCCCCACAATCATCATTAAAGACAAGACTTGCTGCTCGAGCATCCAAGAGGCACTGCTAGGCAAAATTGACACCCTGAATAAGAAGATCCTCTCTCAACAAAGAACCTTCAACATAACACCTATGACCTCTAGCAACACTTGTTCACCTCCTTCATCCACCACCCAGTTCTTTTTCAGGAACCTCTTTCCGAAAACTATGTCACCAAACTGATTATAAAATTCTCAAACCTTTGAAATGTAAAGGTGACATCTGCTCTGCTCCCCTTGTCAAAGACCAGTCGACATACTAACGCCCATCATCACAGCTATCATAAATACCTCCTTCGCGCAAAGCACTGTTCCAGCTAGCCTCAAAGAAGCCTTGGTACTCCTTCTCCTGATAAAAACAACCCTTGACCCAGCAATCCCTACTAACTACATGCCAATCACCACTGTCCCCTTTCTCCTAAAAAATGTGGACTGAACAACTTACCTTCAAGTTAAGCAGTTCCTTGAGGACATTCACATCCTGGGGATGCGTCAATCCGGTTTCTGGCCAAGGCACGGCACAGAATCTGCCCTGCTTGATCTACAAAATCATTTAGATGAAATCAGGGACGAAGGCATGTCTTATAGACTTATCTGCGGCCTTCGACCTGGTCAAACACCAGATCCTCTGTCACCACCTCACTACTTACTCACCCTCAGCCACTGCATGGATAGCATCCTTCCTTAATGGAAGTTAGGAGTTTTCTCAGAGATCGCGAACACCGCTGCCTCTCCTGCATCCTGCATCGCCCTACGCTCTACAATATATTCACCGGCCATCTATTCCACATTCTAGATTCACTTGACATAGCTTACACTAAGACTCTAACTCCCTTAACCCAATAAATTCCACATTTCGGATGGCAGCCAATCACCACTGCCTCAAGTCCGAAATCCCGATTGTTGGCCCTCCAAGCGCATTAAAGTCCCTCAATAATCAATATTCTACCTTCACAATCGATAACTTATAGATCCTTGTCTCTAACAACATAAAGACCCTGGGAGTCTATCTAGACGCATCACTCACCATGACAAAACAAGTGACATTGCCTCTTCGGCAGCCTATGCTACCATGGTTCTTAATGCAGCCAGACCATTCCTCTCTAAGAATAACTGCCTAACCATTGCATGTGCAATCATTGGCTCAAAGATTGATTATTGCAACATCCTATTCAATGGCACCTCTTCAGAAACATACTAAAACTTCAAGTTATCCAGAATAATGCCCTTAGAGCAGCCCTGAACATCCCAAAAAAGAGAGCATCTCGAATGCTAGAAGAGATGCACACTGGCTCCCCATCCAGGAGAGGATAATTTTCAAAACACTCCATCACTCACAAGTGTCTATCCATCACAGCACCACCTTACCTTTCCAATAGAATTGCCAAAGTCCACTCTTCCAGACCCACTAGGACCCCTTACACAGATAGACTAATTGTACCCAAAGTGAAAAGATCCTTTGAGGGCAGAGAAATCCTACTGAATCTTCTGTTAAAAACTATAAAAACTCTGCTTTTTTCATAAAACTGACTAGGAACTTTCTGTCCGACCGTACAACTGCCCGCTGCGTAGGATAATTGCCAACTGTTATATACCTGTGTATGTTTCTGCATGTTTTTCTTTCACAGCCACCATTTGCTCACCCTTTAACACTATTTGTATGCCACTTGACTGTAATACATTAGCTGGACTAGTACTTTGTACCTGCAACAGCACCTCAATGCTTACGGGTTGCATGTGTGCTTTACAAATGAAATAAATAAAATAGATAGTAGGTAATTAAAACCTATCATGACTATTCGTTCAGGGCACAGTTGCGTTATGGGAACTGGTTGAGGCCAAATGTGCCATCATTTCCTGAATTAAGGTACTGTACTTATGAGCAGCCTGTATACCTATTGCTCTTTATCTGAGGTATTGACCATTTCTCTGACCCATTTTCCCACCATTTTGGCTGCAATTTATCTCTGATACCTGTTGGACACAACCGTCCAAGTTAGAGTTCATCGTTTCACCACTAGGTGCTCCGTGTCATATAATATGGGTCTCAACACCGAAACCTGCATGCACTGCTCCTGCCCACAAAGGGTGTGCGAAATTGCTGATCGTCTCAACATATGCATCCTTACAAGCACATAGCCATGCATGCGCCTCTGACTCTTTCACATCGATGGACATAGGTTTGTGCCCTTGCCCAATTCACCAACATTAAATTGGTAACAGCTTTGATTCTGGTGAATCGCTCCTTAAACTCGATGAACCCCTCAACTAACTGGTCAGCAGATTGGGATATACAGAGCACACGGTTGAGCGTGTTAATTTCTTTATATAATAAGCACAGGACACATGTGAACATGTTTAGTATTTACTGTTATGTTTTTTTTTTTATACCCCGCTTTTTTGGGTCAAGTATCCAGTACAGAAGCTTAAGATTCCAGTAAATGTGTTCAGTAAACAGTACTTCGAGGGGATTGTGTCCTCTGACATATTCCACGTCTATGACAGGTAATCACCACCGCTGTGCTGTTTCGGAAAATGTTTCTGCGTCCCGCATCGATGACGTTGATACGCTGTCCTCGAGGGCCTCCGTCGAGCCAATGTTTTAAGTAGGACCCACGATGCCCATAGCCTCTGTTCTGTTTTTTCCACTAACGTGTTTGCTTCGGAATCTTGGCACGCCTCGGTTCTTCTCCTGATTGAATCGGTTCTTCGTTCTTGGTTTTTGTGAACATTCATGTCTTCATCATCTTCTACTCCGCGGTCAGGCTTCAAGAAGTGTCGGGACTGCAGTTCCAAGATGTCGCTTACGAATCCGCATGACGTATGCCTCTGGTGCCTCGGCGAGGACTACGTCGCCGATGACTGTGATGATTGCCAGTCTTTGACTTTGAAGGCCTTGCAGGAGAGGAAGAAGCTATCTGTGGGTAGGGTTCCAAACCCCGAAAGTTGAAATCCGCTGGGCTTTCGACCGACGATTCAAGGGGCGACTCTCCGCATTGGCGTAAGTCCAGGGGACCTCGGTCCCAGAGTGGTTCCTGCCATTCCTCTGCCTCTTCTAGGCACTCGTGGAAGCGCAGTCACCGGTCGCCTTCCCTGTCCTCGTCCGAGGACTCCGCCAGACGGCAGGTAGCTTGTCACAACAAGCATTCCTCTCCTGCAGAATGGGACGCATTTCGTAAGGAGTCTATGGCGATTTTCGAATCGCAGGGCTCCGTTCCGTCCACGCCTTCGAGAGAAGCCTGCAAGGAATGCGCTAGGGCCACTGCTCACATGCCTTCGGGCTTGGGCAGTCGGCGCAATCATCAGGAGCCATTGTGGTCCCGATCGGACAAGGTAGATCACTCTAGCCATGCCCGCTCCAGGTCCCGGTCCTCGACGCCCTCGAGACCGTCGGAGCCTGTGAGGTCTTCTAAGAAGACGTCGGCTCCATGTCCGTCGAGGGACTCTCTCTCGAGGCTCCGCCTCCGAGGAAGTCATCGGCGCCAAGGCCGTCGAAGGACACGCTCAAGGCTCCTGCCTCAAAGCCATTGTGGAAGCCATCGACACCTTTTGAGGAGGCTTTATCGGAGGTACCCCAGAGACTGGTGGATACACCGAGGAAGGCCCTGAGTAAGTCGGTGAGGCCTGTGTTTGATCCTTTTTCTGTGCCCTCATCCAGGGATTTGTTCCAGCCTCTGGATTATATCTCTGAGGTGGATGAAGGGTTGGATGTGGAAGGTCTGGTTCCTCAGGAGGTTCCTGATGGCCTGTTGTCTGGTCATAGCCAGTCGGAAGACCTGCGTCAATCTTTGCATGATGCCAGTGGTCTGGACACCTCCCCGGAGGTTGAATTTGGCAGGCCTGAGCCTGGTACTCATGCCGAATCTTCACACTGGCGTCTCATGTCGAGGGTAACGGAGTATTTGGGGCGGCCTGCTCCACCCATGGATTTTCTGCAGGATATCTTGACAGATATCTTGGACCAAGGTCCACCAACTGACCTGGTGCTGCCATTTGATAGGGCCTTACAAAGAAGGGTGGCGGCGGCTTGGACTAGAGTCTCCCGGCAATGAAGAAGTCGTTGCCGAAAAAATACCGTCCAGCCAGTGGCGACCCTGGCTACTTGTCTTTGCACCCCACTCCAGAGAGTTTGGTGGTGCAGGCGGCTACGGCCCCAGCGAAGCAGGCATCGTACCCTACCATCCCTCCTGATAGGTATGACAAGCGTTTCGACGGTTGGGCAAAAAGTGTTTTCATGTGGAGTTATGGCTTTAAAGGCAGCCAACGCTACACTCATTGGAATTGTGTATCTTTGGCGGCTGAACATATTCCCGAAGGGGAGAAACAGGATAGTTTTCTTGCCCTCGTTCAGCATGGCAAGGATGCCACATGTGAATCCGTTCAGTCGGGTCTGGAAGTGGCAGACTGTGTCAGCCGGTCCATGGCGGTGAGCACCGTGATGCGCAGGTTTGCGTGGTTGCGGAAGTCAGGGTTTGCTCCTGATGTACAGTCCCAGCTTCTCAACATGCCCTTTGATGGTCACCATCTTTTTGGCAGCAAGGCTGACGAGAGCCTTGAGAGGTTGCAGACCTCCAAAGCTGCAGTGAAGTCGTTGAGCACTGCAGTTAGTCAACCTCTGCCTTTTCATCCTAGGGGACGGCAATGGAGGGGAGGTTCCTTTCGATACTACTCGACCTTTGGTAGATTGAGGGGAACTGCCAGTCAAAGGGGCCAACATAGGAGTACCAGAGGTGGAAAACAAGGTACTCAAGGTGGCAAAGCCGCTCGGGCAGTTGCCTCTTTGCCCTCGGGCACTGCTGCAGCCACTTCAGCTCAGTCATGAGGCCATGTCCCATGGTTTGCCAGTTGGGGGAAGGCTGGCGCAGCATCTTGTAGAATGGCGCACCATTACTTCAGATGTGTGGGTTCTGGTGATCATAACCCACGGCTACCGTCTTCCTTTCTGGCAGAGGCCTAGCGACAATCCACCAGGGAAGCTCTTTGAAGAGTCCGGATCCGTTCCTTGCGCAGGATATCAAATCCCTGCTGGAGAAAGGCGCCATAGAACTAGTGCCTGTAGCGGAGAGGAACAAGGGATGGTATTCCCCATATTTTTTGATCCTGAAAAAAGACTTTGAGACTCATCATGGACTTGCGTGGTTTGAACAAGCTCCTCAGGAAGGACAAGTTCAAGATGGTTACTCTTTCTCAAGTCCTCCAGGCCCGTCTTCAGGACTGGTTGGTGTCTCTCGACCTCAAGGATGCTTACTTTAATGTTCTGATTCATCCCAAGCACAGGAAGTACCTGAGGTTTGTGGTTGGCGACTTGCATTTTCAGCTTCGGGTCCTGCTGTTAGGCTTGACCTCCGCCCTGAGGGTCTTCACCAAGCTCATGGTGGCAGCGTATCTCAGGAAATGGGGGATTCGGATTCACGTCTACCCCTACCTGGACGATTGGTTGATCAGGGCGCACTCTCCTGAGCAAGTCCTGGATCATCTGTTAGTCACCTGCCACTCCCTTCACAAGCTGGGCTTCTCCATCAACTTGAAGTCCCACTTGACACCCAGCGGCTCCAGTACATCTGAGCAGTGCTCGACGCATCTCTGGGGCAGTGTTCACCTCCCCAGGTGACGGCTCATCACATTCTGCAGATGGTGGACAAGTTTCAATGTGCCCAGAGTCTTGCGGCGTTCTAGTTCTTGAGGTTGCTCGGCCTCATGGCATCCTGCATTCTTCTGGTGCCAGAGGCCAGGCTGCGGATGAGATCTCTGCAGTAGGCACTCAAGATGCAGTGGTCGCAAGCCTCCGGCAGGATGTCGGATCCCATTCAGGTGCCGCCCTCGGTCGCCCAGGATCTTCTGTGGTGGGCCGTCAAAGGCAATCTGATGAAGGGGGCTCCATTTTGGCTACCTTGGCCGGAGGTGACTGTCGTGACGGACGCATCCCTCACAGTATAGGGAGCTCATGCCAACGAGTTGACAGTCAGCGGTCGTTGGTCTCTGTCGGAGTCCAGACTCCATATCAATCTGTTGGAGCTGAGGGTCGTCCGGTTAGCCCTGAAGGCTTTTCTGCCGTCTGTGCGTGGGAAGAAAGTCCTGATTCTGATGGACAATACAGTGGCCATGCACTACCTCAACAAAAAGGGGGGGGCAGGGTCTCTCCCTCTGTGCAGAGAGGCGCTGCAGCTCTGGTTCTGGGCCATCCAGCAGGAAATTTCGATCTCGGCAGTTCATCTGGCTGGAGACGCAAACGAGGCGGCAGATGCTCTCAGCAGGCAGAGCACGGTCTCTCACGAGTGGGAGCTGGCTCAGGAGGTTCTCCTGGATATCTTCGCCCTTTTGGGGGACCCCACAAGTGGATCTCTTTGCCACCAGTGTCAACCGGAAGTGCGAAAGATTCTGCTCGCGGGAGTTTCCTCCAAGAGGAGCCTTAGGGGACGCGTTCGTAGTGGAGTGGTCCTTCCCACTGCTGTACACGTTTCCTCCAGTCCCCATCATTCCACAAGTGCTGCGGAGGTTACGGAGGTTCCGTTCCCGAATGATCCTCATTGCTCCGGCATAGGCCAGGAGAGCGTGGTACACGGACCTTCTCGACATGTCCATCTGCCCTCCACACAGTCTTCCCTACCGAGACGATCTGCTCTCACGGGAGGGGGGTCGGGTTCTCCATCGAGAGGTCAAGTCTCTCAACCTTCATGCTTGGTTTCTGAAAGGTTGAGGTACAAGGATTGGGACCTCCCTGAAGACATGATGGAGGTGTTGCGATCGGCCAGAAGGCCTGCAACAAAGTCCCTGTGCCGTTGGAGAAAGTTATGCGACTGGTGCAGGGTAAGGAATGTGGATCCTTTTTCATGTACCATTCCTGTGGTTCTGTCTTTTTTGCTTTCGTTAGCCCACAAGGGCCTGCAAGTGGGTACCTTTAAAAAGGGTACCTGGCGGCGCTGTCCATATTTAAGCGCTCGTCCGAGGAGTGTTCTTATTTTAAGATCCTTTTTTGATTTCTCAGTTTCTGAAAGGGCTAACTCATGTGGTTCCACCGTCGCCTTTCCAAGTGTCGGGATGGGATTTGAATTTGGATTTAAAGTTCCTCATGGGATCTCCGTTTGAGCCCTTGCACTCTTGTCCATTGAGACTGTTAACCTTTAAAACTGTATTTTTAGTTGCGGTTACTTCCGCACGCAGGGTGAGTTGCAGGCACTTTCCGCCAAACCACCCTTCACTGTGTTCCATAAGGACAGGGTTGTCCTTAGGGTTCGTCCTTCTTTTCTTCCGAAGGTTGTGTCGGAATTTAATTTGGGACAGAAGGTAGTTCTTCCGGCGTTCTATCCTCCTTCGCATTCTGGTAAGGAAGAGGAGAGACTCCAAAGGTTGGATCCTAGGAGAGCTTTAAGTTTCTACATCTCACGCATGTCCCGGGTCACAGTGGACTATCAGCTCTTTGCTGGATACGTGGAAGGCGTTTGGGTCAAGCTGTTACTAAGCAGACCTTGTCCAGATGGATTAGACCTTGTCCAGGTGGATTATCTTGACAATTTCTGAATGGTACCATCTGGCTGGTAAGGACCCTCCGGTATGCCTACGGGCCCATTCTAGGGGCGTAGCTGCCTCTACTGCTCTGCAGAGGGGTGTTCCCATTCGTAACATCTGTGAAGCAGCCACATGGGCCTATGTCCATACCTTTGTAAAGCACTACTCCCTGGATTCTATCCATGGGCAAGATTTGGCCTTTGGCAAGTCGGTCCTCTATTTTACAATTTAATTGGGCATTCTAAAATTCAAAATTCTTTTCCCACCTCCATACGTTGGTACTGCTATGGGAGTCTGTCAGAGATGACAATCCCCTCGAAGAACAAGTTACTTTCTTACCTGGTAACGTTCTTTTGATGGGATGTTCCTCCGACGTATTCCACATCTATGGCAGGTAAACACAACAGCTGTGCTGCTTCGGAAAACCTTTCTGCGTCCCGTGTCGATGAGTGGGTGCAACTACCAAGAGTAAGTGAGCAGTGACCTACCCTGTCATGCTCCCTCAAATTGATCTCCTGCGACGACAACACCCTCCAGCTGGTAACACACCTTAACCTACATTCTCCCCACTTGTTCACACAAGACTGCCTAGAGCTCTGCCGTAGTTTTCAGGTCAGCAGTAAAAGGTACTGACCACTTCCTAGCCCCCATATTCCATGCTGATTCAATAGACACTGCCCCCGAAACAATGTCTGCCTTTTAGCTGGGACCGTCTCTCTTCCTATGTCGCTTGTCGCATCCTCCTTTAAAACTTTGCATGCTCCTCCTTGAACCCTGGAGCCAATGAATGCATAATGCAAAGAACATTACACCAATACTATTGGCATTGTCAATGCTTGTTTTTACTGCCATCAACAGACAAGACAACTGCACCTGTCCTCTCTCCACGGTTGGGGGTGTGATGAATCTGACAACTTCTTCACCGATTCCCTGGAAGGAAGCTCTTGCATGGCCAGGGAAAGGCAAAAGCCACTTGATTCTGAACCTGGGGGTGGCTATCTGCGGGAGGACCACATGGGGGAGGACAAGCTCCAGGGAGACAAAAAGAGACTAAGTCAAGATATCCCTTTAGTTATACCTTTCAGTGACAACCATGTACCTTTGCAACATGGCCTGTTGTAACAGATACGGGTTTTCGCAGGTTTTTCTAGCCCAAACTCTCGTCCCCCCTCCCACTTTTTGAGTACTGATACGAGGAAGAGAGATGGAGTAATGAGGATGACTGGACACAGTAGACACACTCCGCGTTCTAGTCTTTGGAGACCACAGAGAAAGTTCAGGGCATTTTAAAGCAACACAAGTGAATTGAATTAAGAAGAACGAGAGAGCCAGGATGAAGTGATTACCTGCCTCCAGTTGTTGTGCACCACACCACCATATCCGAGATTTACATTTCTTCTTGGTGGTGAACTGGATGACCTTAGTTTTATCAGTGTTAATAGACACATTTCCTGTGCATAGGTCCCAAAGGCATTGATTAGTCTTTGTAGCCCCAGGGGAGTCCGATCAAATAACAAGAAGTCATCAGCATAGGAGAGCCACGTAAGCTTCTGAAGATTGAATTTACGCGATGCAAAGGCCGATTTCGCTAGTGACTCTCCCTTGTTGGAGATGTATAGATTAAAAAGACAGGGAGCAAGAATGCATCCCTGACTTACTCCGTAAATGTTGAAATTTTACCCGATAGCTCCACATTATAATTCAGTTTGACCTGTATGTTCAATTCAGAGTGGAGGGTGGTAATTAACCTAGGCAAGTTTTGCCACTATAGGTTCCTGTTGACTTTATCAAATGCTGAGGCTAAATCAATTGTAGCTGTGTATGTCGGGCTCGTACTACCACTCCAGGCTAGTTTATGAACAATCCCCAGGAGCAGACCGTTCTAAGAAGTACTGTGGTTTTTATGAAAACCTGTCTGCTTCTTTTGAATGTGTCCTGACCCAACCGCCCAGACCTATAGATGCCGTAACGGCAAAGCTGCAGAGATCTTGCTGTTGGCACCTAGGATGGAAATAGGCCTGTAATGTTTTGGGTCGTTACGATTCCCCTTCTTAAATATGGGGATAAGAAAAGCGGTGTGCCAGGAGACGGGCACAGTACGGGAGTCCATAATCTGCCTGAAGTATAATGCAAGAATCGACGCCCAGACTGTGGGGTCATCTTTAAAAACGACACTGGCCAATCTGTTGGGCCCTAGGGCCCTAGAACTACTAATATTTTGAATAACTGAGAGAATGGTCTTCCCTCGAATATCAGGCTGCCAATCTTCTTCATTCTCATCCAACCCAGCATTGTTTAAGCCTCTTGCATATGACCGAAGATTGATTAAAAATGTTCAATCCATTGGTCTTCCCCTATCGGGTTTAACTGCATGTCCGCTTGGTGCCTGCCAAGGTCGTTTATAAGACCCCAAAATGATGTAGTGTTAAGTTTACAACGTTCTCCCAACATAGTTTCTGCATCATTTTGCAATAGGTAGGCACGGTGCATGCTACTCCAATTGCTATACGCATGTTTTACCACTCTCTTGCTGCACATCTTGTGGGTTGGTCCTCACTGAAAATATTAATAGCCCTTATCTTTGCCCTTTGCTGTTTCTTTTGTGCTCTCACCCTCTCATCAAATTGATGGCAATGTTTAATAGGAGCACATTGAGCCTTCATCTATTTTCTCTTACATATATAATCTAAAAATAAAATCATATTTTGTGTTGAAAGTGTTCGGCTTCCAATCTAAGCAGGTCGAGTCCATTACTATTGTCACTTTTTCATTCAGCCGGGCAACTTTCTGTTTATTCCAAATGGCCCGGTTACCACCTGGTCCAACCCTTAGCCCTGTGTGGGATGCCGGAGTAAGGAGTCGGACACAGTATAGGGTTATTCACCAATTTATTTTAATAACAAAAAGAGATGGGAAAATACCTCACTAGGCCTATCTCTGAGGGGATTCCCTGCCTCAACAAAACAAACTAATGAGACAGTCATCAGGATCTCCAAAATAAAGTCCGCTGTCCTGTGTCTAAAACCTATTCTGACCTTCACTCAAATCCTACAAAACTCCTAAGAAGGTAAATATGTTGGCTGCTCTACTGCAGCTGTTCTTCTCCTTCGGTCTCTCACTGACTGTTTGGCTCAGTGATGATCTTGTACTGATTTCAGGGACACAAATGCCAGAGGAACAAGCCCTTCCTGGTCTTGGTGATGCCAGGGGCACAAGCCGTTCCCTGGTCATTGCTTCCGTTACTTCCAAATGCCTTTTCGGTTCCCAGCAACCTTTACCCTTGTTGCTTTATGCCCCCTCCCGCCCCGCGAAGGTCACGTATGCCGGCCTTCACTGGATGTCTTTGCCCCCAAAGTTTTGTAATACATAAACCATGTTGGGAGAGCAATTGGCTTTCGCTAAGGTTTGGTAGACTTGGTGTGCGGAAGGATAGGGAACTTCCGTATATCCCTGTCTTCAGGTTCTTTTTCTCTCCACTGTTGTTGTCCGCTTCTCTCCTGTCAATACTACCTTCAAACTGACTGAGACGAGGAGGACTAGGCTAATGTAACTTTTCTTTTTAAGCAGCCTAGGCTATCGCCTTCACTGCCTGTTATAGCTCTCTTATTCTCTTTAAGGAAGAGTGACTCTTTATGGGGTTTCTGTGTCTATTACCTTCAACCATTTACCAACTCCTGTGTTTATACATTCAGGTTCACATTCTGCACAGCTGTTTACCACATGAATAGCTATACGCTAGTGCAGGTTTCTGCCAGCTTCCAGCTCAATGACAGTTGCAATCCTTTAATTGTGTGCTGTTGTTCGCTCTCCTGTCTCGGCTCTCATTTACTCTGTTATCACAGTTTTTCCTGCTGCTTTAAGTTTCTCTTTGTGCTACGGTTTTTGTTCCCAAAACATTCCCCATTTTTCCAACGGTCTCTACTGTTCCTTCGGCCAGCAAAACCACTGCTTCTACACGTACTACCCCGTCCTCTACTACTACAATGGCTACTACGACTCTCTTGTTCTAGTTTTTGGCATGTTTCGATTTTCTGGTCAGTTGCACTTGTTCAACAACTAGAACGTTGCCAGACATGCTGGGCATCCTTCAGTGATTTCCTCGTCCAGGTACTCCTTCTTCCGGGTACTGACATTTCTTTATGGAGACGCTGAAAATACAAAGGGTGACACCTTTAGGTTCTCCACACCTGTTGCATCATTATCTCTCATTCCTCGGAAGGAAGTTAAATTCAGCCGAGATCATCCGATGGCACCCTAAAGGATATACAGCCCAAGTACAAATGATTGTTCACGTACATATAATCCAGGGTGGAGTGCCTTAAGCTTCTTGACCAAGTTGACCTACTGGGCAGATAATCCTGATAGAGCCATTTAAGTGCTGAAGGCCAAAGCCTCAAGACATTTTGCCCACTTGACTCCCTGCTTGTGTTTGGTAATGCTATTTCTATCCATGTTTTCACCCACATTTACTAGACCCAACCAATTCAAATTGAGGTCCCCACCCAAGATAACCATACTCTTCTCTTTCAGAGACCCAACCCGAAATGAATGTGGTCAACCGTTTCAGGGTATTGTCAAGACTACAAAATAGATGATACGAATAAATGTTCATTTATATTTTAGTTCTTGCTTCGTTAAACCCCATCCTAGCCTGAACAGATAAAATATCTTTTCCCCACCTGGATTTGTTGGGCAAACTCGAAGCTAAAGGGTAACCAGTCCACCTGAAGGTTGCCCTCTTCTCGGCTGCCTGTCATAGCGTAACCATCTAAGACTGGAGCTTCCATGAGCCAAGTTTCCTGAATAAAAATAATCGGATACTTTCGCAAAAACGTACCCAATGCTTCTTTAGTGAAAAGATGTGAGTTCCCATGACTATTCCGGAAAATGACTAAAACCGGACCACTTGAAACGGGCACAAACACTACCCATTGAGTGGGCCACCCAGGTCCAATCCTCTGCCACATTCACCTGTCTTGCCTCCACTCTTAGCTAACACATTACCATGATTGTTAAAGTCCCTCCTCAGAAGCATCTTCAATGCCGAATTTAACCAACTGATTTTAGCGATCTTAACTTAAAGCATTGCATTAAAGGTATGTTGATTACATATAAAGCACAACTCCTCCAATGCCACCCCACCCTTGGATTGTCTACTACTACTGCTGCTGCCTGTAATTCCTACTATAGCTCTTGTACACACAGGAGATTTAATCATTTTCTTTTGTTATCGCATGTATCAATACTACAAAAAGACATATTATGAAATGCACTCATTACGATTTCATTGTGCTGCATATCACAAGCAGGATAGGGGGAGCACAAGTAAAGGGGGATCGGGGGTTGTGGGCGTGTCCCCCGCATACTTCATATATATTCTCCATATGTTAACACATTCCCGACAATGCTCTGCAAATTAAGAGTCCAGAAATTGGGCTCGGTCTCCGGTCAATCCACTCGTACCTTGTGCACAGAATCTTTTTGATCTATTTTTAGTGTACTTTAGAAGTCATTTAAAACACGCTGAGCGTATGTCTACGAGAAACGCTTTATGAGCATTTCGTATGCGTAGTATAATCACACAATGAAATCTGCCACAATGTATTCACCCAAAACCCTTTTCAATGTCTTTTTTTTTTTTTATCAATGGTCCGTTTTGTCATTCACTTTTTATTGAAAATCAAAGTAAAAGAAAAAGTACAGCTCAGCTACAATGAACAATATTGAGGCCAGAAAGAAAATGGGTGCATAGCTATTTATTTTTATTTTATTTTGGATTTATAGAGTGCACCGCAGCCCACAGGCATCGAGGCGCTAAAAGGATACTTAAGAAGGCTTGCTTGAGGGTTACAATAAGCAGCCCAGTAAAAAAATCTTACAACCAGTTTCTTACAGGGATAATTTACACAGTACAATATTCTACATCACATAGTGTGTCCAGGTCAGTGAAGTAGCATATGTAAAATATTGCAAATGGATGATAAACCCTTTAAACAAAGAGCGTCGTTTTTAAGGCCTTGCAGAATGCATCATGAGACTCGATTGATCTGATCTGGTTTGGGAGTTTGTTCCAGAGAGTGGCAGCCGTTGTTGGAAAACTCAAACCCCCAGCACGGACTCTACGCGTGTGAGGAACCATGATGCGGTTGGCATAGGCGGACCTGGAAGGTCTGGACGCTGTTTGTTTGGAGAGCCTTTGCACTAGATACCTATGTGTGAGATCGTGAAGACATTTGTGGGTTAGGGCTAGTGTTTTGAAGACAACCCTTTCCTTGATGGGAAGCCAATGTACCTGCCTCCTGAGTGCAGAGATGTGTTTCCTGCGCGATATGCCTGTTGCGGCCCTGAAGGCATTTATTCTGGGATATCTGCAGTTTAGCTAAGATTCTTTGGGAGGTACCAATAAAGAGGGCATTGCAGTAATCCAGTCTGGATCCAATGATGGCTGTGGCTATGGTAATACAGTTCTGTTGGGTCAGGAATGGTCTGACATTTGGAGTGATACGCTGCAGAGGAAGCAATGGCATTGAGATGCCTGTCCATGGTCAGGCTTGGTTCGAGGTAGACACCCAGTGTCTTAATTGCTTGTGATACTGTGATGGGGATGTTGTCAATAGTGAAGGTGTGATACTCCTTGGTGAGTTTGCTCAGTGTGAATGGCGATCCGATCAGGAGGAGTTCAGTTTTTTCACTGTTTAGACATCTCTCATTTATGTATTGACCATCTCTCATATACGCAGAACAGTGGTTAGTGAAAGTTTGCGTAACATCAGCCCAACAAATCTTGATTTCATAACGCAGTGAGAATGCAATTGAACAAATCAAGGACAGAAAAGGCATAATGCAGACAATTACAGCAGTAGACCCATTTTAACTTTCACAACAATGTAAAGGAGGACATATCTTGGGGTTTATAGTGTACAGCTGGGAAGTCATTCTGGTTAACAAGAGATGGAGGGGTTCCATTCAACCAAACATTTGGACATCTCGCCTCTAACAGCTGCCTCAATTTTGCTCATGTCTGCCACAAACCATATTTTAGCCCCCCATTTTCTTAGTGAGTAACTGGAAGTCTCGCATGATAGAACACCACCCTAGCTGAGACCAGAAGGTGAGTAATCGGATTGAGTATGTTCTCCCCAGCTGGTATAGTCCTCCCGGATCCTAGTTCCATAACCACACTACTTGTGGGTCAGTAGGCAACTCCACTCTCCTTAATCTGAGCGAGCACACCCTTCCAATTAATCGGGATAAGTCCACCATACGTGAGAAATTGTGCAGGGGGCCTGGAAACATCTCCAGCAAAGGGTGGACAATTTTGGATTTATTCTATGGAGCCACTTGGGGGTAAAATCTTGCCTATGTAGTAATATGTAACTGTTCGCCTTTAATTGGACACACCTAGATTTTTCAACCCTAAACCACGTGTTGAACCATGCTAGCTCGTCTATCGGGAGTCCCAAATCAGTTTACCACCGGACCATATAGGGATGCGGAAGCTTAAAGCAGTTTGCATTCAGAATTTTCTATAGAAAGGACACTTTCCGGGCTGGGCATCTCCTAGAAACAACTAGCACTTGCAACCCAGAGTTGCTGCTGAATGAAGTCGTATTTGTCTGCATCCCCAACCAAAAACATTTTTATACATTGTGCAAAAGTAACGGTTGCCCATTTTCAAATAGCTGTCTCACTCTTGGAAATCTACCCTCTTTCCAATGAGTGAATCCCCTCATCTGCCAACCTGGGGGAAAGTCTAGAGAATGCCAAATGCATGTAAGCAGGGAAGGAAACATGTGCATACCTACGCACACCGCACTAGCCCAATAGTCTTGTGTCATTTTGGTGGATGATAACAGATGTCCGCTTCCCTTCCGCGCCATAGGGGAATGCCATCAACCTTCATGCAACGGGATTCCAATTGTTGATTGCTCAGTATCTGCCCAGTGTTATGGGGGTGAGAACTGCATTTTGACTATCCAGAATATCGGTAATCTGCACTGTATGTAAATATCTTTCCAAATCTGGTACACCTAAACCCTAACTTTACCTAGCCACCATCAGTGTGTGTCGGGGAACCCTGAGATATCGCCTGGCCCAAATGTATTTGAAGACCTGGGATTGGAAGTCGTGTATCACCGATTTGGAATTAAAAGAGGTAATACCATAAAAATGAGTTTCTGCAACATAGCCATTTTGAATGCTGTTATCCTCCTGAGCCAAGAAATGTCCACTTTGCTGCTAATATTACGCGGTTACTCTCCACTCTTAAATTGGACCTGGACAGATGGGGCATAGAGCTGATCATAGCTGGGTGTGTGATGAATTTCTAGATATTTTAATCTGACAGAGTTCATTCAAAAGCATAAGTATTCTTTAACTCACGGACCGTGGTGGGCCCGCAGAGAAATTCAATATGATTGATTTAGCAAATGTTATCTTAAACCCATAGGAATGATGGAATACTTCTAGTAAGGAGACAATGTACGGAATCAGAATACAAAGCAAATTTTTGCAAAGTATTTGCTATGACAATTCCGTGAATTATCTCAGATGACCTAATTTTGGATAGAGCAAATAAGAGAGGAGATGGTGGGTAACCATGGCGGGTTCCCCTAGATAGCGAGAGGTTCAGAAAGTGTACCATTCATCTTAATTTGGGTGGTTGGTTGGGCAAAATTGGCAGCCCCGATTTGTCTGGGATTGCTGAAGGGTTGGCCAGCTCATTGGCTAAAAATGGGGCAAACATTAAAACTCTTCAGTAATTGGGTATAATACATTCTATCAAATGCTTTTTCAGCATCGACTGACAAAACGGCCAGTTTCTGTTTCATATGTCTTGCCCATTCTATCACGTCTATGGCAATTCGGATATTATCCCGAGCCTGCCGCCCCAGCATATACCCCACTTCGGCTTTATGAATAATCCCAGGGTGAATGCCTGGAAGTCTAATGGCTAAGATCTTGGAATAGATGTGGGCATCCTAGTTAAGGACCGCAATTGGTCTATACGAGGAGCATTCTGTGGCGTCCTTGCCCAGTATAGCTATCTGGGTCAGTTATGACTCCCTCGTCGTTGACGTAACTGGTCCAGTTGCAGTAAAGCTATTAAATAATTAAACAAAGGAGAATTTCATATAAAAGAGGGCCTAGAAGCCATCAGGCCCAGGAGCCTTAGTAGGAAGAGAGGGGATGGCCTGAGAAACCTCTTCTGCCATAAACAGACTCTCCAGTCTCAGTTTATCCTCTTTGAGAACCTATGGGAGGTGAGCTGTGTGAACAAATTCCCTCTGCATGGTTTAGTCCAGATCATCGGCCCTGAATAGGTCAGAATAGAAACGGGACAGGATATCTAATTTAACTTGATCTGGCTGCACACTGCTGCTTGCGTCTTTCAATTGCACTATGGTGTTATGAGCAGCTTGGGCCTGTAGTTTATAGAATAATATTCGAGTGGCCTTATTAGAAGTGTTGCAATAAAACGGTTTGGCATTAAAAAGCTTATGGGAAATATCGGCTGCCCAGAGTGCCTTCAGTTCAGCTCTTGCAACTTGCAATTGTCTAGATGTACGTCGAAGGCCAACCCTTTTGAATTGCCTATCTAGGGCCTTCACCTCACCTTTTTTCTCAAGCCACAACACAGCCAAAATGCATTTTCTCACTGTGGCCAAGCTAATGAGCACCCCTCAGAGGGTAGGCTTAAAGGCCTCCCAAACTGTCGCAATCGTGACATCTTTCATCATATTTTCTTGGAAATACTTCCAGAGATTGAAGTCCACTAAACCACATCCACTAAGAGGGAGTCATTTACTTTCAACAAAGTTAATTTCCTCGAATGTGAGACATATGCATCCATTTGAATATTGATGGGAGCATAGTCCGAGACTACCACCAGTTGAATGGTGGAGGGCTCAATAGTAGCAGTGTCCCAGATTAGAGAAAAAATTTGATCCAGGAGAAACTACGGTGAACATGAGAATAGTGTGTATAATTGCTATGATGAGGGGGTTGGTGTCTCCACACATCTATTAAGTGCAAGTCATCCATTGCCTTCCATCCCATTGTTCAAAACCACATTAAACCGCCCCCTCCCCCACAACAATTACATCTCCCTTATGGAATTGAACAACGCAGGGAAATAGATGGGTTTAAAATGCATCGTGGTGTTGATTTGGGCCATATACTGATAAACGAGGTCAGCTCTGTCACCCAGTTTATTTTGTAGACCTAGAAACTCCCCCTGGTTATCCTTCATTTCCCCAACCTTTGTAAAGGCCAACGTCTGACTGAATAAAATCGCAACTCCCACCTTCTTCTGTGGGGCAATGCAAAATACTGGTGTGGAAAGCATTGAGAGCGAATCCGCAGCCAAGCCTCTTTTGAGAAAATGTGTCTCTTGGAAGAGTACTATGTCTGCCTTCAACTCCAGGAGTTTCTTCAAAAACGCTCTTTCTTTTCCTGGGGGACTTGAGGCCCTGCACATTTAGAGACATAATATTAAGGTTGCCCATTTGTGAATCACACAGCTATTCTTCCCCAAGCTGCTAACCAAAAACGCCTGAGCACTAATTGCCTATGAGAATGAGTGTCCTTTTGGCCCTGCCGATATATATCCATGCCCCATTGTATGTCAGTACCCAAAGTTACCGGCTCTGGTGAGACATACCAAAACCCAAAATGTCCGACAGGCACGCCGTCTGTTAAAATTCAGTGAATGTACCTTGAGAACAAGAAACAGTATAACCGGGGTGTGCCAGGTATTTGGAAGCGCTTAAGCTTGTGTATTTAAACAAGATCCTTCCTCAAACAAACAGAACTAGCTGCAGCATCCGGGGGGAACAAGTAGGCACCTCTAACCCACTTAACAATACAAGGAAAACAGTGAATGTTCCGCAATCGGATGCGCTGCCAGCTCACATACGTTATGCATCTATAGCATTAAACATCCTCATAATCAGTCCATCTACAAAGTATATTTTGATTGAAAGGTGGATAGATTTTGGCGTTTTTAATTATATTCATAGTCCATGATCAAACACCAGATTTGTATGCCCAGATGACAGACTTATGCCAACACGTGTTTCGTCCTCCACAGGTCTTTTTCAAGGCAAAACTCTGATGAAAAGTCTTACTGATGAATATCCACTTATAATTGTGAGCAAATATGTCATTTAAATAGTCATGTCCTGCACTGTTGAATCATTAGAACAATCCTGGTGCATTTGTCATTCTGTGATGCAGCCTGCCTTGAATGGCATTACATAATTAAACTGTCGTCCGCACCCGTCCGTCTCATAGTAGGTTCAAACGCGGTCGCGCCCGCGTTCTGTATTAAAGGAAACAACAACGGATTGTTCTAATGATTCAACAGTGCAGGACACCGACTCTATTTAAATGACATCTTTGCACACAATTATACGTGGATATTCATCAGTAAGACTTCATCAGAGTTTTGCCTTGAAAAAGACCTGTGGAGGTCGAAACACGTGTTGGCATGCAACTCTGTCATCTGGGCATACAAATCTGGTGTTTGATCATGGACTGTACCTTGGTTTTTACAACATTCTCAAAGAATGCAAAAGGAAAAAAAACATCATGGGGAAACATTAGGTGGTAGTACAAAGTAAACTATATAGAGAACAATGTCGAACAAACTGTTCAGCACCTCAATCCTGACGCCATCACAGGATAAACAATTAAACACTTTGGGACCCTCTGATTCACCACTCTGTCGCCAAACCTGCAAGATGCCTTGCGATCTCTATTTTTATTTCCAAATTTCTTTATTGGCATTTATAATAAGTACAACAGCAGTGCAGCAATGGTTGCTGACTACCGACATGGAATAAAATGTTTGTAATGGCCAAACATTAATAAACAATAAACTTGTTCAACCTATAACATTTAACAATAACAAGGGAAGTCTCCTCATGGTGGATATATAGTTCGTGTTGAGGGGTCAGCTTGGGGAGGTGGGGGGGAAGGAGGGAATACAAGAAGGAGAGGAGGAGGATCAGGTCTATTCCAGCAGTAGTCTATTTGGGTAAAGTTTGGTAGATAAGTCAAATCGGCATGGGGGCGATTTATTCAAGGGGGATTGTCATCATTGGAGGGGTGGAACAGAGCCCATGTAAGGGCCTTCCAAGCATCTATCGCCTGGCTTGCGTCATCAGGGGAGCTGGCAATGCCGTCCTCCCAAGCTGAAGTCTCTGCCCCAACCCAACGTAATAGTTCACTGTGCCATACCTGAAAACATGGGCCACCCAGTCGCTTCCATGCCATAGCTATAGTCCTTTTCGCCAGAATGCATGACAGGTCCATGAGCTTCACTGTGTGCTTAATTTTGGCCAGTTTGGGGTACGTCCCCAGAAGACACTCTTTGGGGGTCCATTCGTACCGGGTCATGCCAGCACTCCTGCAAGTTTGTTCCACTCCGGCCCAGAGCTGTTGGGCCTTGGCGCATTCCCAAAACATGTGCATTAAGTCCTCTTTGTCTCTGTTGCACCATGGGCAGTTATGTTGGGGCTGCTCGTAAATCTTCGCTATTCTATGTGGTGTTGGGAACGAGCGATATAGTAAGTTAAGTTGGATCAATCTGAATCTGGAGTTCTTGGAAACCACCTTGGGGAACACCAGCGCTCTCTCCCATTCTCAATCAGTCATTTCGTGCCCCAGGTCTCTCTCCCATTTAAGCTTCAGAGCGGGACTGCAGGCATTAGGCCTGTCTATCAGGTGGCTATATATCTAAGACACTGGTCTCCCTCCCTCTCCCAAGTTGTACAGAGTGTTACAAAGGGATTGGGCTCGGGTTCCTCAGGCCAAGTATCAGTTAGTTCGCGCCAGCTTCCGAATCTTTAGATACCAGAGAAATTGGCCAGCAGGTATGTCTTCGGATTGTAATGAGGAAAAGTCTCGGAAGGAGCCCTCACTGTATAGATCCCCCCCCAGGTGTACGCTCCTAGCCGTTCCCAGTATCTGATGGTTGTTAGATCGACACTGCTTTGGCACAGGTCGGTGAGGAGCGGAAGGTCTGGAGTATAAGCATGTTTCAGGTGGAGAAGTGATTTGGTTCTATGCCAGATCTGTTTGCCATGGGTGGCTAAAAAGGGGGTTCGTCCTATGAGGTGTTGGGGAACCCAGATGAGTTCATTCAGCCGAACTGAGGCAATCTGATGCTGCAGTAGTGCCGTCTCAGAAGTGAAGTCGTCAGCTAGCCACTTGGTTATGAAGCTGAGCCACCCTGGCTGTATGGAAGGGTTAACGTAGATGGTGCCAGTTTGTGTCTGCCTTTCGCCCATAAGAAGTACTTACGTATCGTCTCTAGTAGTCGGAAGAAGGGAGCTTTGATGTAGTGGAATACATTTTGGAATCCGTAGAGAAATCTTGGGAGGGCAATCATCTTGACGATGGATGCTCTTCCCATCATGGACAACGGGAGCCGGGACCAGAACCCTATTGATTTGCGTAGAGGGGGTAGCGTTGGCGCTGTGTTTATTTCGTGCATAAGTTCAGATGTGTGGTATACGTTGACTCTGAGGTAGCGGAAAGTAGTAAGGTGCCAGCTCACCCCTAATAGAGGTAGATCATCCATGTGTTTGCCTTTGAGGCGACCCAGCGGGAAGAGAATGGATTTACTTCTGCTAAAGTGTATGCCAGATACTTCGGCAAAATTACCAAGGACCTCCAGTATGGTTGGGACATTCAGATGTGGGTCTCTTATATAGAGGAGGACGTTGTACCGCATACAGGGATATTATATGGTCAGTCCCGTCCAGTTGTATGCCGGCATCAAAAAGAAATTCCAGAAGTAGATGGCAATGGGTTTGAGCCGAAGGATGTAGAGCATGGGGGAGAGTGGGCAGCCCTGCCTCGTGCCCCTTTGTATGTCCCACGCTGCAGAAATGACCGGCCAGATTTCACTCGTGCTCTCGGTTTAGTGTAAAGGACTTCAACCCATCTAATGAATTTCTCTCCAAAGCCAAACTCCCGGAGCACCGCCAGCAGCCACTCCCAGAAGATGGAATCAAATGCCTTTATGGCATCCAAGGAAAGCAGGGCGTAGGATCCCCCATCTAAGCTGGGATTAGATGAGACGTGCTGGAGCCTGCAGAGGTTGGCCGTGGTGTTACGGTTTGGTACAAAGCCATTTTGGTCAGGGTGCACCACGCCTCCTATTACCCTGGAGAGCCGCTTGGCTAAGATCGTGGTAAGGATCTTGACGTCATAATTGAGCATTGCAAGTGGACGGTAAGAGTCGCAGTCCTCGGGAGGTTTGTTAGGTTGAAGCATTGGTATCACCAGCGTTTCCCACATACTCTCAGGTAGGATCCCCAGCTCATAAGACTCTAAGAAAACCTTGTACAACAGTGGGGTTAGCTCAGGTTCGTAAGTCTTATAGAATTCTGTGGGCAGACCGTCGCTGCCTGGGGTCTTGCACGTGGCCAGGGACTTAATTGCTTCAGTTATATCTTCCTTGGTGATATCTGCATCCAGTGCTTCTTTATGTGCATGTGATAGTTTGGGTAGCCCTAGTTCATCCAGGGTATCCAAAATCTCGCTTGGGGGCACCCGAGTGTCATGGGAGTATAGCTGAGCATAAAATTGCCTGGAAGTATCATTGATGCCCTGTTGGGTCTGGTGGAGCGTGGCCTCTACACCTTTTAAAGCTATAATTGGGTGCCTGGGGTGTTCTTTCTTACATAACCATGCTAGCAGCTTGCCGGGTTTATCCACCTGGATGTGGGCCCTGTTGGTCTTAGTGGTGTAATCAGACTTATCTAGCCTGCCCCATGCCTTCCCACATTCAGTTCTAATTTGCTTGAGCTTGTCCTCTGCTCGCTGAGGGCCACAGGCATCAGACTCTAGTTCTATTTCAGCCTCCCATCGCTCAAGGTCAGTTTTTAGGTGCCTCCTGATGCCCCCCGCTTTCGCTATGATTTCACCACGCGTAACCACTTTTAGGGCATCACAAAATGTGCTCAAATGCTCAACGCTATTTCTATTTTCTTTTTATATAGTTCTCCAGGGACTCCCTGAGATCGTCTCTGAACGCCGGGTCTCTTAATGCATCAGTGGGCATCCTCCAAGTGGGTATTGGGGATCTGGGCCCTATGGTGCTCCATTAAATTGTAAGGGGGGAGTGATCAGTATTGCGCCGATTCAATCTGGGGGAGGCTTTCCCTGCCAGCGAAGATTTAATCCATCCTGGTATGGAGATTATGAGACGAGTAGGAGTAGCCCCTATCACTTGGATGTTGCTCTCGCCAGATGTCCACTAAGTCGAGGCGGTTCAGCATGACATTCAACGCCGTAGTGGATGCCGACGGGCCCCCGGGAAGGGGGGTGGACCTATCAAGTTCTGGGTTGCTGACACAGTTAAAGTCTCTCCCCCCGCACCCCCAAACAAAGAGAATGTTCCTGTAGTGTGTGACCTTGGCATACATCGGGTCGAAGTGCGCTGGTATGTTGTTGTTGGGGAGGTAAGAATTAACGATGCATTTCGGTCTGTTCAATGTGGCCCCATAATATCACATACCTTCCTTCCGGATCCGATTCAACCTTGAGTTGAAAGGGGATCTGGGGGCTAATCCATGCCAGCACTGGTTGCAGTGGGGTGGGTCGTGGCGGTGCCTGTGTGTGACCGGCTGAGCTCCCGTCTGAAGGAACACATACTGCCTCCTGCCATGGAGTGTCACCGTTGAGAGCAGCGTTCTGGTATCATACCTGGGTGTGGTTTTATTTGTAAGATATGTGGTTCCTGTTCAGTCCTTCCGCCGCTGTGGTGCGCTCATCACCTTCTGCTAGGTTATTGTGCTCCAGCCACATGTTGGCTGCAGCTGGAGATTCCATGAAAACTGCTTTCCCTTTCTAGAGTATCTTGAGGCATGAGGGATTCAGGAGCATGAACTTGAGGTTGAGCCTGCGCAATCTCGCTTTAATTGGTATGAATGAGTTCCTAGCTCGCTGCACATTAGGGGTATAATCGGGATACATGACGATCTTGGAGTCATTTCGCTTAATTTCACCTCCCTCTCTGGAGAATTTAAGTATCGTTTCTCTGTCCCGGAAATTTAGAATCTTAGCGATCATTGGGCATGGGTGTGATCCTGGTGGAGGCCTTTTTTGCAGAGAGCAGTGGGCTCTTTCTACTGAGAATCCCTGCGTGAGTTTGCCAGGCCCAATCTCTTGAAGTAGCATGGATTCTACGTATTCTGTTGGGTCGGTTCCCTCCATTTCTTCCGGAATTCCAAGAATACGTATATTGTTGCAGCGAGCCCGCTCCTCCGCCTCCTCCGATCTTGACTCCAGTTGGGCAACTTGCCGTTCAAGCGCGCTCACCTTAGTTTTCAAGTCTGTGATGGTAGCTGTGGTGTC
This sequence comes from Ambystoma mexicanum, assembly GCF_040938575.1. Lineage (NCBI taxonomy): Eukaryota > Metazoa > Chordata > Amphibia > Caudata > Ambystomatidae > Ambystoma > Ambystoma mexicanum. Next base: position 864,211,503 of record NC_090933.1, on the reverse strand, counting down.
CTGCAGGCTCACCTCCACTTCGCTTACTCTTTCTGTTAGATTGCAGGCATCCTGGCATATGAGCTGCATATCGGCCCTAATTTCATCTATTTTGGTCTCCATAAATGTCTGAAGTGCTGCAATAGCTTGTAGCACCTCCGTGTTTTTAGGGTCGTCTTCGGGTGGGGATGGTTCTGTCTGTGTGATGATTTTGTGCTAAGATTGCAGCTTAGGTCTCGATCCTGAGAAGGAATCCATGATTGTTGTCGCTTTGTTCTTGTGTCGCGATGTTGACATTCTGCTCACTATTGCATAGGTCGTTGCGGCGGTTTCTGACCCAGGACGGTGTGATGTGAGGTGGCCTTTTGCAATACACGGTGAGCCCTTACCCTGTGTTCCAGCGTTGGTTCACCGTTCTGGCGTCGGGCTCTATGTTGCCTGGGAGCCCGTGGAATTGTTGCCGCAAGTGCCCAGTACTGCTAAGCACTCCTCGGGGGGGCGTTCTTCTATGGGGCTTGCGTGAACCCTCTGCACTGTGGGGCACCAGTTCTCCACTTTACTTGCTGGTTCCTGGGCCAGAGATGTTCCTCGCCACTGCCTGGGAAATGAAGCCCCTCAGGAGGGGAACTGTCCTTGCGGGCACGAGCAGTATGATGGCCAATGTACTATCATTGCCCAGGCTTTGCCCGGGCTGATGTACCCTCGGGCTGCCCTGAGTGCCACCCAAAAGTACCTCTGGGCTCCAGCGCCTGTGTGTGGCTGAATGCTCGCCCAAGCGGGGAACTCCGCTGTTACACGTACTTCACCGGAGTCTTGGAGGCCTCTTCACGGTCCCGATCTCAGTTAATACAGGGAGCCAGCAGAGTGTTCGGTAGCGATGAGGGGAGGATGATATGCAGGTCCTTACCCCGTGTGTGTCGGCGTGTCGGCAGTTCCGCTCCCGGTGCAGTGTCCAGGGGAGCGTCCCAGCGCTCCGTAGTATGGTAGTTCCGCTATGCTTATACCAAGTGTGCGGTCTGTCGGATCAGGCCTCAGCATTCCCAATGCAGGTATTTGAGTGGGCTGCTGCGCTCCTCCCAGTCACTCGGTGCCGGTGGTCCACAAGGTTGGGCCGTAATAATGGCAGTGAGCACCTGTCTTCCAGTTCGCTTCAGGACGTCAGCATGAAGACGGGCCCCTCCCCCGCCAGAGGCTGCGGCTCCGATCAGGCCACCATTGCAGTGGGACCCCCGGGGCTGATTCGGAGCATCGTTCCAGGGTGCACGGGCTCCGATTTTCGTCGGGGCTTCGCTGGGAGGGTTCAGCAGCGCTTGCTCTTAACTGGTGCTGTAGTTGTTTTAAGAATTGTGGTCATTGGCAGGTATACAAGGATCGGTGAAAAAATCAGCACGGGAGCTCAGCTCTGCTGCTGCCTCACTCCCTGAGCTCCGGCCATGCATGCCTTGCGATCTCTATGGCGATATCTCCGAGATCTTGGGGGCACCGTGTCCAGCCCCTACAGGATGATGCAGTTCAGTGACCAGAATGTGGATAGCTGCTTAAATGATGTGAATTGATGCTTCACCCCATCATATTTAAACATAATGTGGTACGGCTAACCCCATCTATATTGGATATCCTTATTCATCCGCTATTATGTCAGCTGTCTCATCTGACAATGCTTTTGTATAGTGCCCTGCACCAAGTCCTGAAAAATAGTAAAAGTGGTGCCTCTGACTACGATCCCACGTTGTGACCTTGTCTTCTGGAAGAGCAAGTCCTTAACTTTGAGTGCACTCGTGTCAGGACATCTGGGAGCAAGTTCTGCCACGGTTGGAAGTTAGAATAGAACCTATGTTTGCTGTTTAATATGATATCAGACTCCGTAGCATCTCAAAGGATCTCAGTAAAGAGGTCACGGGCGTAGGCTTCTAGGTCCTGATCTGGCACATCTGGGGATGTCCTTATTCTAACATTGTTCCAGCAAGAGCAATTTCACTGTCTTCTATTTTCTCTTCTACGGAAGTACGATGCACCTTCATTGCTGAGACTCGTGTTCCAATAGATCAAAATTATTGGTATGGCCACAGAAGGTGTTGCACTTTATGGGCCAGGACAGTGAAGGAACTTTTCAGTTTGTGAAAAGTGGGTGCTATCTCCTGAATGACCTGAAGTAGGTGCGCACTATTGGCCTTCATGGCCTGCTGGGAGTCCATATCAGGCTGGATCGATAGTGGAGGGACAGGCTGGCTTGCTGTGGCTGCCTTAGGTGTTTGACACAAGTCCTTAATTGAGGTTCCGGCCTTCTCCTTGTGGTATCCACCTTCATGGTGTACCTGGGCCTCAGCTTATTGGATTGAGCTCTCTCCAGGTAAAGACACAGTAGGTACCAAGATGATCCACTTGCAGTGTGGAATACTAGTTATTGACAGTCCAATAACAGTAGGATGTGCTCCCACACTCCAAATGTTCCTAGAGTTAACTTGCCCCATTTCAAATGTATAGGATGGGCTTGTAGGGGGAGGAAGGGAACTCTCCAATCACCCCAGGCGCTCAGAGTCGTTTTTTTGGGAGGGCAAAAGGGGCACTTGCCCAGGGCCCCCACCTTGGAGGGCAGCCCCACAGGGCTGCCTGATCTGAAGAAGTAAGATTCCATTTTTCACCAGTCTTAAATAGCACACGTCAGGATATTGTATGGGGTGCTGATGAGGCTCTAAACCCATTGCCTTTCTATTTTGACAAGTACATTCTGCCTTGATCAATTCATCATTGCTTTCTGTGTTCTCTGTGGTACACATAGTTTGTGTGTTCCTTACGGCACAACTCTGTAGCATTCTTTCCTTCCTGTGGGAATTATGTTGATCATGTGCAATAGGCAACGGTGAAATGCATGTTGATAAATTGAGTGCCACAATGGTTCAGAAAATTAGCTCAGTGTGTGAAGCACCCATTGCAGAGATATGTGTTCATATGCAAAATTAGAATATCACATTCCAGCAAGGCTGGCTGAGCCTTTCCTATGTCTGAAGTTTATAAACATGCCTGCATATGTACTTGGTTTTGCAGAACATCATCTGCTATTATCAGCATTGTACCTGCACCACATAGGGGTTGCTATAAAAACTAACATATCCGTATGTTGAAGGTCTAGAAATTGGTTTGTTCAGAAGGGGTGTTGTAAAACCTAGGCAATCGCCTCCAACGATGGAATAGTCTATGGAACGAAAGCGTTCATGCTTGTATCCTGGACTTGCCAGCAGACGATACAGTGATCCTGGTCAAATCATCTAATATATCTTCCATTACTGTGCTGTCTTCTGTGAGGTTTGCCTTCTTGCATGCTGTTGGTATCGTTTAGCCCATGTATTGATCTTTCTTCTTATGTAGGCCATTTGGGTAGAAGGGTTGGTAGACAGAAGAGAGCAGACCAGATGCTGCAGGCCTCGGGCAAGCATATTTTAAGGTCTGATTGTTTGAAGCAAAAAACGTTTGTCAAATGTTTTTATGCACGTTTATAAATTAAAATGTCACAAGCCATTGTTTTGGAAGTATTTCAAGATTTAAAATACAAAAGACAAACCCAGATTAAATGTGTTAAATCACATTGATTGATATGCTGGTACTAATATACTTCCCGTGATGGTGAGAATGAAGGTAGAACCATTCCCATTTTGCATAACACCCTTCTATAATATTTTGTTTAAAAGTGGTCATATTTGGTAATATGATTTGTGTACTTTCCAAGTCCGTTTTTATGTCAGCCCTTCAGAGTGATTTCCTTCTCAAGGATGATTTTCATGAAAGCCTTATTCATGGTTTCACTGGCTATAGGGTTTCTTCCACTTTAATAGTGAGCATATTTATATCGCACACCACAGGCATTTGCTCTTTTGATATCTAATGGCAACACTATTTGAAAACCTTATCCCACTTCTAATCTCAGTCTGTCTGGATAAAGACACCTTCCTGGTAGCTTCTAATCACCATCCACTATCGAGGCTACAGTAAGTGTAGCTTTCTCCTTCCTGAGGCAGGTAATCTGAGTTCTCCGTCTATTACGGGTTACATGTACCTTTTACATACGGTACTCTATTAATACTACAGGCTGCATACCTTCCAGGATGCTATTGATAAAAAGTATCCAGTATGTACTAGAACAGTAACCTCTTCGTAGACTGCTAATGTTGGTGTTCAAATGCTACTTGTTTATCATTCTGATTAGAGCAAGAATGAAGAGGATAAGGGGACTTGAAGGGAGTAACCGTGCTTATTATGCTGCGAGACAGCATATCAACCTATATGTTGTGAGCGCGACGGGTGGGTTGCGGGGACACGACCAATATTCTTGATCCCTTAATTACTTTGGTTTGGTGGAGGGGGCCCCAAAGATGTCTGTGCCCAGGGCCCCAGAAGTGCTTAAAATGGCCCTGCAGGCGCTATAATGTGCCAAAAAGGAAAAGAGGCACACACCTCACTCTGGTCTGGCTGCAGAAGGGAGGCGCTCAATCTGGGCTTCACGCCCAGTGCCGGCAGCCCAGCGCTACTCTGATCGATCCTGCTACGATGCAGAGGTAAGAAAGGAGCCCGCCTGGGAAGGGGACCCCAGAGCAGCACAGACAAAACCAAGCTGTTCCACACACCTGTAGCTGGGGCTCAACTCCTCAGCGAGCCGTCGCCACGGGACGAGCAGTTGTCTCGCGGGGGGACCACGCTCTGCAGTAGTGGATTGCAGAATGGCGGGGGTCCGTTCGAAGCAGCTTTGCAACAGCTGCAGGGTCAGGTTGTCGGGTCCGCTTAGCGGAAGCTCGGAGAGTCGCACGGCATCTTGGAGCTGGCAAAGATCTGCGTCCGAGAGGGCCTGCTAGTCTGCTCCCCTGTTCTTCTTCAAATCAAAGGCAATCGTGCTGGAATAACTCAGGAGACGCACCAAATAAAGTGGAGTCAATTCCGACTATCACAGGAGCAACACTACACAAAGTCGCAGGCTGATTGGCACGTCTGCGGAGCGAGTCTCCGTCTCCATTCGCCTCCTGCACGCAACGCCCCCATCAATGGTCCGTTTATCGAGTGAATCACCTTAGTGTTCAGAGTTCTAATGAACTGTGACCATTGTCTGAGCGGTTGAGACATTAAAAAGATGCAGCAAAATGATATCTAGTGGTATACAAGCATTCTGCTGTTTTTAAACTTGGATCTACGGCATTATTGTATAATTTCACTGCTATAATTTTCCAAGGGAAAACAAGTGCACTGCTGGATTTATTGTGCAAAGATTTACGAAAGTGTATGATTTATAAAATAGTATATCGATGGAAAAACCATTCTTGTTTTCAACAAAGGTAGAATATCTTATGGCACGTGGACCCATTCTAAACACATTAGGAATAGCCGTTTTGCACTATGCTGGATTTACATCCTACAGTTTATACTGTGGTGCAGTTTTTGTGTGGTGCAGTTCAGCGCTACACACCCTTCCTGCAAGCATGCTGTCACGGCAGATGGGCGTTTAGGTGGTGCAGAGTTCCCTGTGCACAGTTTTGCTATATCCCATCCTCTCCTCATTGAAATGTCTGCCGTGCAGTGGACACATTCCTAGTAAGCTGTGCAACGGTGGTGGCTTCCATGTCTCAGCTGCCGTTGCAAAAGTTAAACATCTTATATTCTTCTTTACAAGTGATCAGGTGAAAGTAAAAGTAGAACGGCCCTGCCTAGAGTAAGGAACTGAACACCTTACTCTTCAAACAATATCTAGCAGTACATCCCACCCTCATAGCCAGAACCTACTGTGCCACATATGGTAATGCACCTCACCTTCTAGCCTCATGTTAACCGCAACAGTCCTTACTTCCGAGCGAGGTTTGTGCTATATAAAACCCCAAATACAAATATCCACAAAACACCAGAGGATAGCTCAGGGGCAACATGCTCACCTTTGAAACAAGACAACAGGAAGCAACACAGGTTTGATCCCTGGTCCTCGCTTAGAAACTTCTGGGTATTAAGAGCGTTATCAATAACATATCAGATCACACTAGCAAATATATACCATAGCCAGCTGTTCACTAACTGCCACTCTCAGAAACCTCTTTCTTCAACGCTCACGTCGCTCTCTCAACATTCCAAACATTCATGGCCTCAAAAGCTCCATCTATCAGCAGCACTCGTACGTTAAACCGAAATCACATGCCAACATGGGCTTGTTTCTTGATAATTTGCAGACGTTGTGCTCTGGCATTGCAGCCCCCTTACTGCCACTACACAGCGCCCCGAAGAGTGAGTCGGCATGGGAGTCATAGGGTCACTGTGTCAGGAAGTGGACCCTGAGCTTCAGATTTAAACGCTACGAAGAAATCCGAGTGTAATAACGAGAAGGTAAAATGGAAGACGTTAGGTGCACGGCCATCACAAATACTTGCTGTACTTTCTTGTCCACTTCCCCGAACAGATGGGGCTAGTAGTTTATTACATCCTCATAAGATTGGTAGCCGCGTGGCCAGATGGGGCTGAGAGCACAGCTGCACATGCAAAGAAATAAATGAAACCTGTCTGCTGATGCCATGGTCTTTTGAGATGACACTGTGGCTGCAAAACAAAGAACAAACTTAAAATGTTACTTCTATTTAAACGTTGGGGAAATTAGATGTTTTTTTGTTTACTTTAATGCTCATGATTACAGCGTTCTTGGTGTTGACACAGCATTTGTGGCATATGCGTCTTTTTAATTGCATCTATTGAAACGGGCCATTTACCTAAATGGCCAGGAGCGCAAAATCAATAAATTGCCATTTAAGCTGTTGTATTTTCGGTCCTGTGCTCGAGATTGATATTTGAATTTAAATGGATGGGGGAGGAGGGGAGTACAGCTCAGAAAAATGACTAAACCACATTGAGCCACACTGATGCATCAATTCATGTTTCTGTGAAAGATAGGATTTTAATAGCACTAAGATTGCCTCATTCGGCTTAACTGTGCCTTGCCTCTGACTATCGCATTTAGCCCATATGTGCTTTGCCATTGATAGCTGTATCTAGCCCATATGTGCCCTGCCTTTGATTGCCTCATTCAGCCTATGGGCCTCATTACGAGTATGGAGGTAGCCATGGCGCTATTAGCGGCATGGCTGCCTCCATATGGGCTCCAATACCGGGTTCTGTGAATGAGGAATTACCGGGTCATTCCGACCTTGAACGACCCAGTAATTCCTCATGCACAGAACCATTCCCCATTCCCATTTGTGCCCCCATAGGGCTCAATGGGAAAGGGGATAGAGCTAATAACGGGCCCGTTCATAACGGGCCCGTTATTATCTCCTTGGTCCCCTTGCGGGACCCGGAAAGGACGTCTGGTTTACCAGACGTCTGTTCCGGGTCCCGCTAGGGGACCTCGTAATCAGGCATCCCGTAATGAACGGTGCCGGTCCTGTACCGGTACCGTTCATTACGGGACCGCCAGCCTCGTAATGAGGCCTTATAGGTGCCTTGCCTCTATCGCTTTTAGCCCATATGTGCCCTGCCATTGATTGTCACATCTAACCCATGTTAATATGCTCAACTACCTACACTACATGTGACTTACTACATCTCTCCTGACCTAAAGCGACCCAGTATGCTGTATTTAGATTAACCATTTAGGATACACCCCCTCCACATTCACGCTTTATCGCTGCCCAAGTATAAGAATATACTTCCCTAATAGTGATACACCATGAGCATCATAACACTCAGCCTCTGGTCGATCACCTATCCATTGCTCCTAACCTGCCTTACATCCGATATTGGCCTACACTTCACTGTCAAGAATCACCAGCACAACTCGTCTTGTATAGCCACCTCCTTCTGCACCACCATGGAGAAAGTCAACCTCACCAGTGGACCAAGGACTGGGACAATTTTTTCAAACCCCCAAGCAGCCCTTGCAGCCCACCCACCAGAAATTCCAGACTTAGAGCAAGACTCACGAGACTACATGAGCCTTTGGCGAGATCCCTCCCTGTCACTAACAAAAGAACCACTACTCAACAAATTAGCACTACCAATAGCAAAACTGAAACATCGAGTCTGGAATGGAGGTAGTTCTCATGTTTAGGCTGATTTTGGCAATAATGGCACTCTTGTGAAGTGTGCACCATCAAACTCCCACTTCAAAATTCCCAGACCCTGACTATCTACCTGATTTATAGGCCCCCCCAGCCCGGTGGGTACATTCGAAGAAGATATTAACTGTCTATTATCCACTAATCTCAAAACTTCCACACAACTACTCATTCTTGGAGACTTTAATCTAGGTTATAATGACCCATCAGATAAACATGCCTTCAATGTAGCCAATACCCTCACCGAATTAGGACTAACTCAAGAAATCATGGAACCCACCCATAACAAAGGGAGTACTCGCGACTCCATTACCTCCATCTCCCCACAATTATGGACGGACCACCACTTGGTAACCTATAATCTTTCCACCTCTAGGCCACTCCCTCCTGCAGCCAGCATGGCCCCCTCATGCCCTACCAGGAACAAAAAAAGTATCACTAAGGAGAAAGTAATTCCTGCTATTCTACCCAGCCTAAACCAACGTGATGAACATCTAGACCCTGAGATGCTCGTCGAAGAGTTTAACAAAATTATATGCATCACTCTTGACAACATAGCCCATTTAAAACCTAGACCTAGCAAACCTAAAGTCCAACTTAATAAATGGTTCACCCCTGAACTGAAATATCTCTGCCAACTTAAAAGAAGTTGCGAATCCACCTGGAGACTTTCCCCATCAGATGACCATAAAAACAAACTTAGAGAAATCTCCTCACAATACAAGAAGGAAATTATTCTAGCCAAACGTAACTCCTATAATAAGCGTATCTCTACGGCAAACTCAAGTATGAGAGAGCTGTTTTCCATCCTAAAGGAACTAGTCACCTACTCCGACTCCAGATATATGCACAAAAGACATGGTGCACAGAGATTGAAGAAGCCTGGTGCACAGAGATTGAAGAAGCACTGGCCAACAAAGTTACCATGCTTCAAAAGAAAATGGCCACTAAGAAAGCAGCACTTAATCTACTGCCAATATCTAACGCTAACCCACCTTCTGTGGAACAAAATACAACTATCCAATTCAGATTTGCAAAAACATCTATCCGGGAGGTGGAGAAAGTCATCCTCTCACTCAAGCCTTCCAACTGTCAAGGCGACCTGTGCCCTGCACAACTTATAAAAGATACCGCTAGAGAACTCTCCCTCTTCATAGCTAAACTCGTAAATGCCTCATTTACTTCAGGCACTGTGCCGTCCAACCTGAAACAATCATGGGTACTGCTGTTGCTAAAAAAAAAAACCCTAGACTCCCTCATCCCTACTAACTACCACCCTATTATGACAGTCCCCTTCCTGCTAAAAATCCTGGATAAGATTGCCTATACCCAAATCCCAAAATTCCTAGAACACAAGTTCCTAGGAGCAAGGCAGTCTGGCTTCTGCACGCAACACGGGACCGAGACCGTTCTCATTGATTTGAAAGCTCAAATATCGATGACCTAAGAGACAAAGGTCAAACAGCCCTACTCTTACTCTTGGATCTCTCAGCCTCATTCGACCTTGTAGATCACAAAGTCCTCTGTGACCACCTTAACTCCGCTGCACACTTCTCTAAAGAAGCCATACTATGGGTTGAATCCTTCCTTAGCGAAAGGACCATGAGGGTGTTCTCCCCCTTCAGATGCAGCAGATCCTATTCCCATTTTGTGCGGCATTCCCCAGGGCTTCTGTGTATCTCCGACACTATACAACATAGTTACAAAGCCCGTTTTTGATGATCTGGACCTTCTTGGTATCACCTACACTAACTATGCAGATGATACCCAGATCCTCCTCCCACTTTCAGGGGATTACAATAAGGATTTGGCCTTGGTAAATGGGGTGTATCTCATCATCCAGGCATGGATGGCTACTCACGGTCTATGCTGAATGATGACAAAACTGAGCTAATCATTTTGGGCACAAACTCTCACCTAAAAAAACTAGGCCAGGATTACTCTGCTTTAGAGATAGACAGGAATACCATCAAGGTAGCCAAGGAAGTGAAGACTCTGGGTTTCCATCTAGATGCCTCCCTCTCCTTCAAACAGTTGAATTCACTAGCCTCAGCCACAGCTTACACATGCAAGCTCATCAGAGCAGGTAAACCCTTTATCTCAGACGACAATTGCATGATTCTAGCCAGAACTCTCATTCTATCTAGGCTCGACTACTGCAATACCTTATACATTGGGGCCAACAAATACATCTCACAGACAATACAAATTCAACAAAATAATGCCTTGAGAGCAGCTCTTGGTATCTCTAGACGATCACATATCTCTAAGATAAGGCTTAATAACAACTGGCTGTCAACCCAAGATAAAATCTTACTTAAAGTTGCCTCCCTCACACACAAAGCCCTGAACAATGCGGCTCCTCCCTATCTAACTGATAGATTTACAGAAAGAAGATCTTCCAGACCCTCCAGAATCTCCAATGCCAACACTCTTATCATTCCAAGATTCAAATTGACTAAGGCCGGAGGCGCCAGCTTCCTCGTCCGGGCAGCCCAAGTATGGAACTCCTTGCCCCACACTATACGCGAGGAGAAATCCTACCTTAAATTCAGAGCGAATTACATCACATATCTGAAACAATCGATCAATTAGTCAGTGATCCTTCCCCCACCACCCTGCTGTTGTATTACCTGTAATCTGTATGATAGCCTGCATATAATTTACTGCATTACTGCTACGTCCAGTATTACACGGCCCACGGTAGTGGCCGTGTAGTTATGGTTAAGTTGCTAAACCCATAGGAAGAGCCCTTTTGGGCGGCTTATAACTTCGCTCCCCCTGGACGTATCCACACCAACATTTACCAAAATAGTATATGGCCCACTCTGAATATTTTTGCAAAGTCTGGTGAGGTTTGGTCCAGGGGGGCATAGTTATAGGGAGGGGTCCCAAAATGTATTTTTTTCCCATGGACTGAATGGGGAAAAAACTTTGCTCATGCCTACAGCCTAAACCGCTGGACGGACTTTCACCAAATTTGCAGCAGGAGCAGCAGCTTGGTCCAGAAAGCGTGCTTTTGTAAATTTGGTCCAGTTGTTTTTTTAAAACGACCAAAAAGTAGGTCACAAAAAATTTGTGATATCTTTGTCAGCTCCGCGGACACACTTTCCTGTTCGCTCCGCGGACAGGACACCGATTGGTTAATCAGCTTGCGTCATGTCTGCGGACATGCAACGTGTTCGCTGATTGGATGGTGAAGAGCGTCAGATTTTAGGGAAACGCCCGCCATCTTGGATTCGCGGACTTCGCCGCTGTCCGCGGACATTGCGGTAAAAACATATTAAAAAAACACATTGCACTTGTCAAACTTATTAAATAATCTCTGGGGAGGTGAGGGGTGATGAGGATGGGATGGGATATGGCTGCAAGAAGCAAAAAAACAGGTGTTTTTTGCCGCGAAAGTCCGCAAACAGTTCTGAAAAGTTTGCGGACACCACAGCATTACAGGGTTGGTGAAATGCAGTTCTTGGATGCCTTATACATTTGGCACCACTTAATGGAACTGCATGAAATTTTGCATGTATATTTCTGAGTTGACTCTGAGTGAGTATGAGTAGTTTAGTGGGATTCTGTCATGAGGAGGCAAAATTAGAGGTAGGGTCCCAAAATATTGTAAACGCTTATAAATGTGGTGCCATTTGACAAATCTGTACAAAGGTTTGCAAACAGATTATAGATCTAGATATAGATGTTTTCGTAAAGTCTGAATGGATTTTGTCTAGTGGGGCTAGGTTATATGACAATTGTATGTGCATACATTTGACACTTTAGAAAAAATAAAACATGGGTGGATTTCCAGCAAATTTGCGTAAAGAGCATTGGCAAGGACCTACAAACATGGTTTTGCAAATGTGCCAGTGTTTTATTATTTCACAAGTGTCATAATGTAGCTACAAAAAATAGCAGTATACCTTTAGTGACTGAGGGGTAGCCTGTGGCCATGGGCAGTGGCCAGATTGTCACGGTCATGGAATAAGGTTATGATCCGGATAATCTGGCTACTGGCCATGACCACAAGGGAAAAAACATAGGATTAAAGTTGCCATGTCCACCTGGTGCTGGCTTTTTGGTAAAGTTATTCGAAATTAGGATAGATCTGAAATGGAAGAAAAATGTGCTTGTGGTAATATGGTCATAGGGTTCTCTTTTTGCCTTCTGCAGGATGCCATGGAAAGCGAAGAGGGGCCATGTATGGAACCCTCGCCTTCCCTTTCCATGGTGACCATCTTGGAAAAGGATTTTCCTTCCTACACCGGGATGCCACAGGCGTCCCGGTGTAGGAAGAAAAATTCTCTTTTTTTAGCACCCCAGGTTCCCGCTTTGGTAGCCTATGTTGCTTGGGGCCTTCATCCCCCATTTCATAATGTTCCAGAGACCTCGTTATCCACCCTCGCTTTGCTTGGGCTGATAACTTGGGCTGATTGGCCCGTATCCACCTTTCCAGTCCCTGGAACAGAGGATGAACACCACAATATTCCCATTAGCATAACACAAAATGCAAATGGAAATGTTGGAAAATCTTATTGAGTCTATATACTTTACTGAGAAATATAAAGTAGATGGAGTCTATACATGTTTTTTTTAGTTCTAATTCTTCACTGTAAAAGGTGGTTCCTAAAGAAATATGTTTTTTTTGGATGTCTTTGTTTTGGCAGGAGATCTGAGAACGAAAGGTTGGGGGGGGAATGAGGGAAGAGGAACCAAACACTAATGTGGAGGGGTAGGTGGACAAGGGACAATGATGCGTGTGTGTTATTTCTAAGGTAGGGGGCAGCGTTTCTCATGCTCCTTGATAACAGCAGTGGTGGTGGCTCTTGGGGAGGAGGGATGGCATTAGCTGATGCCATTTTAAGATAAATAGCAGTTTTGCTAAAAGTATGTACTGTGTACTAGATTGTTAATGGATAATGAGTAGGGATAGGTGTTGGAGCTGTGCAAGGGAAATTTTGAAGTTGAAAGTTCCTAGATAAGTAGAAAATGCAATTCTGAACTGTCCGCGAAGCAGAGATCTTATCGTGAAGTGCGGACGGGTTCTCTGACACGTCGTCATGCCGCGTGCCAGCGTATGGTCATGTGGCACTGTCCGGAAGGTCCGCTATGAAGTCAGATGTTCATAGGCGGCTACGGATGCAAAACTAGTTGAATTAGTTGCAAAAAGTGTATAGAAGTGTTAAAAATGATCCCAGAAGGTGGGGTGACACTTTGTAAATGGGACACAAATATTGCTATATTGGGTAAGTATGATATTAGTAAGTTGTAGGAAAATGGCATGCACTGGTAAAGTATGAAATTCACTGAAAACACCTTGTTAAAGGGGCGTTATGGTTCAGTTGGACTAATAAAAACCTATGAAATTCACTGAAAAAACCTTGCTAAAGTGGCGTTATGGTTCAGTTGCACTACTAAAAACCTATCAAATTCAGTGAAAAAAACGAAAACCCCCTGAAATTCGCCAGTTATGGTAAGCTAAGCAACCAATGTGCACTGCTAAGAATAACACCCATGACATCAAAGATGACATCACAAATATGATTGATGACATCACTGAAGACATCACACGTGCATTTAATTTTCATAGGAAGTCCCTACAAGGGGTTGTGAATGTAATGTTGGCAAAAAGTGTCAGGGGCCTTCTGGAGATGTGTGATGAACTACATACTTGATTATGCAAAGTATTGCTCCAAAGAACATTCCATTGCAGTGTTGTTTCTAGAACAGGAACCTACTCGTACAGAAACATAGGCATTGGCTGCAGCATACACCATAGAGAAGTACTATTTCTAATTTTCCCATGTTGGATAGTAAAACAGTGAATGCTTCTGTATCACACTTTTTCATACTGCGAAACATATACTAAATAGGTAATAATGCATCACTTACTACATGCTTGTACTACTACACACAAGATTAAGAGACCACAATGCATACAAATATGGGGTTTATACAGGGAGAGTAAAGTAAGTAAACTAGATCAAGTATCATGAGCCACTGTGTATAACCAACATGATTATCTTTACGCATAGAAATGATTTCTGTTTAAGGCCTGCTTCTTCCCCTATGTTTGTGCATCATAAGATGCGATTGAATTCTAAGCAAAGTACTGTAAGAACATGTGAGAATAGCAACGTCTACAAATGTAATATCTTTTTGAATTTAAAGTTTTTGACTGTCGGTGAATTAAAAAAAAGGGGCTAGACATGTAATGTCATCAGTGATGTCATCAATCCTATTTGTGATGTCATCTTTGATGTCATGGGTGTTCTTAGCAGTGCACAGTGGTGGCACGAGTTATGGTTGCCTGGCTTACCATAACTGGCAGATTTCAGGTGTTTTTGGTTTTACTTGTAACCATAACGTCCCTTTAACAAAGTTTTTTTCACTGAATTTGATAGATTTTTAGTAGCACAACTTAACCATAACGCCCTTTAACAAAGTTTTTTCATTGAAAATATATATACATATATTTATTTAGCATTGTATAACTTTGTATCATGTGTAATTATGTAACTATGGAACCTAAGCTTTGCATATCCTGTACTGCTATGCCCTCTTACCCTCGGGTCTGGTGTGCATTATAAGTGAATAAACAAATTATTTATTTGGGGGAAGATGCATATTGAAGTTAATTTGCAAACCTGAAACCAGCATTAAAAACTCTTTGGATTGGGAATGAAGATCGATGTTACAAATTGTTACTTTATATGAAAGTATTGGGTTACATTAAATTGAACAAATAACATTGCCCTGTAAAGGAGCTGCTGATTTTAGGCATATGCAGTATTCCGTTTGTATGTCATTAATGTCTAGTCATTTGGTCATATAATGTTCTGTGTGGTATTTTGCTGCAGAATATTATTACATCGTGAATAGTCTTGATTGTGAATAATTCAAAGAAACTACAGGGCCCTAAACATCAAAATATGAGCACATAACCTTTAGACCTTGGTGAGTTGGGGGAGAATCTGTTCTCCTACATTTACCCGTGCCCTTTCTGGTAACATTTTGTGGAAGAGATTAATTTAATTTAAGTGAAACTTTACTTTGTAACCAAAATTCAAGCTGACCCGTATAGACGTGGATTCCTTGCCATTGATAGTACTTTGTTGGCTTCCCAATTACTGTTGCATTATGTAGTCCCAATCAATTGCTCGTCCAGTTTGGATGTTACTTTCCACGGAACAACCTGTATGGCTTTCTAGTTAAAAAAAAGGTCTTAGGAAGATACATAATTGTTGACTTTGTTCTAATTGCTTGGACCTGAGAAGGATGAAAAATACAAAAATCTTCACACAACTGTTTTCCAAAATAGAAAAAGGTATATGTTCCTGATACCTAAATAAGGACATTCTCTGAATCAGCCTATACTAAATTCATTAAATTATTATCCTAGGACAGAACTATATATTGCAACTGTAAATTCTACCTAGGTAAGAATGTTAGAATAATTGTGTGGCTACTAACGTTATAGCTGTAATATACCTATTCAGTTCTGCAACCATGCTCGGTGCTCAAACAGTCACCTGCAACATGCACCACTGGCCCCTTCAAAATCGCTATGCAATGTAATGGGACTTGTAGAGCACATCATTTTGGTACCCTTTTTTGTGGTGTGCGCTGAAAAACTGAAGGTGATTATTTTATTAAGTAGTGGGAAAGTCAAGATGCAAAACCTGAGGTATTGTTGCATGCAGAACAGAAGTACCCACAATATTTGTGTGTTGAGAATCTAGGTGAAATAGGTTGGGACACGTGGGGTTTGAGGTTCACCAGGGAGGACCCCTAGATATCTTTCTCTGTGGCATACAAGATCTGCCCTGTGAGCAGGAGCATTTTTAGGTATGTACCTTGGAGGCATGTGAGAAAAGATGAAGATTGGGGAGTGTGTAGTGGTTACTACTATATGAGGGGATGGGATGCTGCAGAGTTGTTTTTTTGGTTGATATAAGTATGGCATGAAAGGTGGAAGAAGTTGATGAGTGGGTACACAGATTGGTTATTCATGGTCATGGCTTTGCGTTTTTGGGTGTGTTTGGGTATGTGAATATGCGTTCCACAGGGACTGCTATCTCAGATGCCGGCATTGTAAAGGAAAACGCAATTATGTGCCTAGTTATCAACTTGAAGACCTTGAATCCTTTGACCAATTTGTATTTCACTATGGCAGTGATAATCCCCACCCCCCCCCCACTGCAAGAGTCACTTTAGGAGACTGGTTAATGGAGGTTCGCATTTTGATTCTTAGTTGGATGATTTCTGGCATTCCTTGGATCTCCTTTTAGTGGATGGTACAGACCTTCACTGTGAATTTTTGGTTGCTAGCACTAGGCCACAATACCTGTAAGCTTGGAAGATGTAGTCTCGGTGGTTCTTGGAGCATGGCTTGGATGATGTTAAGTATTTGTTCTGGATCTGGCCCTTTTCTTTGCTTCCTTTCCTTTCAGGTGAGGACGTGTTAATAAATGGTGAATTGTTATAGGTCTGCCATAACGGCTTGGTATGAATGTTGGCGACCTTTCCATTGAGAAGGCCCCCTGTTTTACCGCCATCTGAAGGATGTGAGGCTTTTGGTCTCGACTGTCCTGCTGTACACTTTTGTTTGGGATGTTGACTTTGGTGCCAATATGGGTAAGGCTTGGCCATGCAATGAAGACCTTTAACTCTGGTTAGAACCCTGAAAACTGACAATGCTGTAGTGGTTGCCTTCTTTTAAGGGGGTTTCCGGCGTCAGTGCCTTGGACTAGTCTTTTTCTAGTTATAATCCTAATGGTGTTTTCTATCGGATTACTCGAAGGACCAAGGCATCCTCCTCTATTTTTTTTCCTTCTTTAGTTTGCTGCATGCTGCTTTGTATGATGAATCGGAGGTGAGCATTCCCAAACCTTTGTCCTTGACCCGTTATCATGTGGCCAGGGAAAGGCAGCCACTACCTGATAATGACCCTGGGGTGGTAATCTGTGGGAGGATCACATGGGAGGAGGCTCAGGTCAGGAGGAATGGGAAAACCCTCAGAATAATTTCCCTAATGATCCTACAATTGTAATAGCTTACTTTGAAATTGAAGACTCTAATGTAAAAACAACAAACATTATGGACTTCAAGTGCCACAGTGCTCTTAGTGCTGAGATGAGGAAGTGAAGCACAGAGTTGCTAAAGTGAGCGGTCCAGTTGTTCTACTGACACACACCTGAGTGGGACCTTTAAACATTTAAGGCCTTTCAGGTGCAGGTCAGTACAAAACAGTGGGAGCAGCAGAAGCAGCAGGTGAAAGAAATAGGAGCCGCAGATGTACGCTGTGCAGAAAACCTGGTGGAGGTAGAGGTACCTCGGAGATGCAAAGGACGTACAGCAGGAAGCAGTGTGAAAACCAGCTGTCCCGAGGGAGAGAGAAGTGCTCCATGTCCTGCATTTCACTCGGATGTGGGGTTTTCACCCGATTGTGTGTGGAGCAGTGGAAGCGCCGTTCGCAGACAGTGCAAGCAGCAGAAGGCTGACTGGTGAGTTGGCTTGATATAGGTGACCCCAGGCCACTCTAAATGTGTATTCTTATGCAGCGGTCTACATTGAATACCAAACCTTTGAATTGAAGCAAGTTGGGCATGACTTTCCTATTAAAGGCAGAGATCAAATAAAAGAACATTGCAACCTGCATTGCCACAGCCAAAGGGAGGGAATAATAAAGCAAAAGGGATAAAACCTGTCTAAAGAGGGATATCTAACAAGTGGACATTATAACCAGCATCACCAAAGCCAAAGAAAGTTAATAGTGACATCAAGATCATTTGAATGTAACCGCACCAGCACAAGATACCCTGTGGGAGAAAGTTGTAAACTACATTACCTGCAGCCAATAGGTTGTGTAGAAAGAGATCAGAGACTACTGGAGAAAAGCAGCCCTCCTTATAAAAGGGGTAAAGGGGGAGAGAAGTTTAACCAGCATTTCCTAAGAGCAACAGATCAATATGAGAGGCATTTTCCCTTTCTAGAGTATACCTGATGAAGCTGAGCACCAAATGTTTTCAAAGCCAAGAGACTGAATCAAGAAGCAGTTGATGATTCAACTTTCCCCATTGAGGATTTAAGTGTGGAAAGTTGGGAACAAACCTCACCACAGAGTACAAGTAGTAGTGATAGGAGTTTTGTCCTTGCAGGCATGTACACAAGGAAAGGGTCACATAGTGATTAGTCCTGGCAGGCGAGTGGACCATGAAGACAATAATTTGAAGTACTACAATGTGGTAGAAGTGTGTGGTGGAAAGAAATTGATCATTCCACTAATGTGGTTTGATGAACTGTTTTATAACCATCCTGACAAAGGTATTGCTTATGAAGAAGAAATGCAATGTGATACAAAAGTGGTTGGCCTTTCTCTCTTCATACATCAAGTCAAAATCAATGTAAAGGTTCTTGAGCTAACCTTTTATTTTGCCAAGTCAAAGATATATTGGAACTGTTTATAATACCTGGAGTGGAACTTGGCTAGTGAAATAAACGTTCCTAAACAGGGCTGTTGATTTCAAACTTCCTGAATGATCCAGGGGAAGGGGATCCAACCCTGATCACAGGGGTTCCTGTTTATAACTTTTGTGTTTGAATGTACATGTTATCTTGTGAAGTTTAAATTACCAAGTGATTCCTGTATGCTTTTGATATATGTATTAGTGTGAGGGACAGTTATTTTTGGTCATTTTCCTTTAGCCTTGGTTTGTTAGGTAGGGCAATCATTATTAAGCTAGGGAAAGATAGGCATTCATCTCCTCCTTTACCATTTAAATAAAATGCCGACTTGTGTGAAAACTCCATCTAAAGGTCCGACTAGCATTTCTGACTCCTCACATTTGTGTGAGGTGGTGCTTAAGGTTGTAAGTTGTGAGGACGGCTTCTGGGTGCGGACCAACTCACTTTCCTAGGAACACCCCTTTCACCAAGTGGCTTTGGCTACCTTGCCTTGGGCATTGACTTATCTGTCTTTCAGGATCATTCAACAAGAGGTACAATGGCATTAGGTACATTCTTGGAGGGTGCCCATCTGAATGATATTTTGGGAGCAGCAGACTGGTCATATGCCTCTCCATATACATATTTTCACTTATAGCCTTTGTTGCACCCTTATCAGATGATGATTTTGTGGCTGTGAACCTGCCATCATTCTGGCCTCTGCATTTTGCCAGGTAAGAGATGTTTGCAGTCTCACGCGCAAAGTTTATGATTCTATTAATTACACAAAGACTTGAAATTTCCATCTCTTTTTCCAGCATCATGGGGGAGAAGAGGGAGCATTGTGCTTGCCATTGGTACCTGTTCACAAGTTATTGATATAGCTGATAAAAAAACATCAACTTTTCAGTATTCGTTTTAGATATATTTTTCACGTAATACAAGGAAAATAAAATTGTTTTACATAATACTAGTAAATAAAAGTTGATAAATTTAAAACCACTCTAGTTCGATTGCTCAAATTCATCAAAATCAATATAACCAACATACATGTTTACTAACTGCCTTCTCTCTCGACTAGTCTATTTTGGCCATGGAATTCACCATAAAATCTAACTTCAAGAATTTAAAATAATTCACAATTTAATAGCTAACAGTTTGACTTTCTGTGTGAAATAATCTTGTCCACAGCTCATCCGGTGTTAAAATTTCAAAATGTAAAAAATGCTTTTTGAAATATTGTATTCGTATGTGTAATAATTTGACACATTCTGTGATCAGATGTCTCAACGTTTCACATTGTGTGAGACAAAATCGACATTTATCATCTGCTTGAGTTCCCATTTTTCATCGGAACATAATTTCATTAGTGTGCCACAAGTTGTCTGAAGCGTAGAAAATCAGATCTGTGTGTCATGCTGGGGGATTTCATTAAGTACAAGGGGAGAACACCACATTTGTTCATGTTAAATGAGTTTAGTTGAAAATCTTTATACAACATGCATTGCTCTTTTGTTCTGATCCAGTCGATTTGCCACAACCTTGTTTTTGCTTTATCTGGGTTTGTCAGCAAAAGGTCAAGTGAAATGTCCGCCTCTCTCATAATGATCTGAATCTCAAATCTCCATTGAGCAATACATTTATGAGTGGATTCCTTTACATAACCAGATACCTTTGATAGCAAGTTCACGATATTTCATTGTGAGCATGCACTTACGATACAAAGCACATAGTGTCCAAGTATAAATTGCAAACAATGATAAAAGACCTAGTTTGTATCTCACAACTGGAATGGGTTGGGAGTTAGGCAATTTAAGAACAGACTTTCAGTATTTGCTTTCGATTTTCTGCCAAAATTGGCTGCATCTATACATTTTGGATTCAGCGCCGTATACTAAAATGGGTGCGACTTTTTGCTTGTAATATGTCAACACAGGTATAATTGAAAATGTACTGAATGTTCCATTTATTATTTTGGCTTGTGACATTACTGAGTTAGTTTTCCTCTCAGTTTTTCATGGTATGGAAGATCATTAGTATGATTGTTTATACTTAAGCCAAGATAAGTATACTCTGCAACTACTGGATGTAATTGGTTCTGCAGGTGCCAACTTCGAAATGTTTGTCCTCTGCCCACAGGACCAAATTGTATTATTTCGGTTTTCTCAGTGTTAATGGTCAGACAGTTTCTGACTGCATATTTGTCTAGTGGATTCAGCAATAATTGCAACCTACGCGGATTCCTTGAAATTAACACTATATCGTCCGCGTAGAGTAGCCATTTAATTGTTGTATTGCCCAATTCCGGTGAGTCAGATGTTTGAAAAGCATTGACCTAAATCAGAAATAAAGACATTAAAAAGAGCTGAGGCAAAAGTACAACCCTGTTTGAGCCCCCATCTGCTCTTATTGGGGCACTAAGCAATCCAGCAGTGGCTAAACGAATCTGTACTGTCGTATGCATGTGCAACTGATGTATACATTTTAATATGTGCATTGGGCATTATGCATCTAACAATTTTTGGAACAATAATTTTCTTGCCACTGAGTCAAAGGCCATACGATAATCAACAAATGTCATGTATAGCGATTGCTTCCTATTTTGTTAGTTTGCTTTGATTGCATTAATGGTAAATAGATTAATACTGGTTCCCACTCCAGGAATAAATGCCATCTGAAAGGGGTCTCGTAATTCCCTTTCATCTTGCCACAGATTAAAATCTCTCAATAATAGTCCTGCAAAAATCTTCCCAGTGAATCTAGTAAGGCAATTGGACTGTAAGAGGCTGGATCAGACCTATCACCTTTTTTGAAGAGGGGAATTATCAGTGATTTTCTCCAGGAAGATGGAATATATCCTCTTTGCAGGACCTTTTGAGAGATAAAATAGAGAATATTTGCCCAGGCTTCAGGTTGCCGCTTTAGGACAGCATTGGATAGACCGTCTGGCCCTGGAGCTTTAGATTAGCTCAGATTAACTATAGGATTTGGTGGAATTTGACCGAGCATTCTTTCGCCATCTTTTTGTGTTTGTAGGAACTTTTTCGCTCGTAGCCAGTTTCTATAGAAACATCTGAGATGTCTAGTTGTGTTTTGTCTCATCATAAGTGACATTTCCCTTGAACATCTAATATCTCGTCTGAGTAGGACCTTTCTTTGTTTTAACTCCACATCAAATGCGAGCGTGCTTGTGAATGACCTGCTTGTCTGACATTTTGATTTCAGTGAAGGTTTACTTAGCTGTTTTATGGGTGCCTTCATCATGGAAACCATTTTGTATGCCCCTCTCCAATTTCGATTGGAGAATTGTTAGTTGCCTCAGACCATTTGATTTTAGATCTACCATTGTTTACAATGATTTTATCTTGGTTTTTAAGTATGTGTAAATTGCCTGGCCATGACCACGTTAAACAAAGTTGTTTATGGCCACTATGATCATTGTGCTGCACTTTTAATGAATCAGATAGGGTCATGAAAGCGTGATCGCTGTAAGTAAAGTCAATTGTGGCTTTCTGCAGGTCCGTTTGCCAAGTGTGATTTGAAGGGATATCTCCTGGAGTGCCATTAAGCATTATAAGGTGTCTTTTTTTCCATTAAGTTGTTCCACCTTTGTTTGATGCTTTGTTCCAAGCTGCTTTCTTTTGCTAAAAGGTGGAGATTAAAATCCCCAACAATGAGTGTATATGATGTCTTAACTTCCATAGCTATCGTTTGTAATGCAGTCTCGATTTGTGCAAAGAAATTGTCAACAGACAAGTCTATATAGCCCCAGTAAATATTAAGAAGAGCAATTACTGTCAATGTGTCCAGTGATCTTAACTAACTGGACATATGAGCTCAATGAGAGCCATGCTTCTAACTTAAGCCTTTGATTTCTTGATCGCTACTAGAAGCCCAGCCACTACGCAAACTCTTTTATATTGCTGACACCAAATATCTTACTTCAGTTTGTGACTTTACACATGGTATATGCCTGAAGTTGAAGCCAAAGTCACTATGGCTCATCTTTTATCTTTCAGGTTTGTGTGCAAAAGAGAAATGCAATCTCTTAATGTTGAGCAGAAGGCAAAGGTTTTAATGCTGACATTGAAAACCTATTTGACGAAAAATTAGGGATGCAGAGAGTGGAAAATGTGGGACTACATCAAAACAACTATTTTAACGTGGATCTAGAAATAAGGTTCTCACTAAATGCATATCCAGATTTTTTGTAGGTAGAATGTGATGTCTGGGGAGGGCTTTTTCGTACAGCAAATTATTAAGAATAATATTAAGAATAGTCTTCTTATTTACTGCACATTTGTTCAAAGGAGCGATTTTTTAAAGTGTGTGTTCTGACCTTTTCAAAAGAACATTTGACACAGAAGTACGGTTCAAATTGGCTTTCTCCTTTTCCGGATGGCTATTGGTGTTGGTGTGAACTCCTATAGATACTAGTGTTTTTCTACAACTGAAAATGATGCGTCTCCCTCTCCCTCCTAAATAAAAAGGTGAATGAGTCCGTAAACTATAGTGCATCCAGTGACTTCTATCTAGCTGGGATATTGGTCTTTATCTGTGTTCTAAATGATTTCAGTGATTTAGTGCCCAGCACTTTTCTTGTCGCTCTTTTACAATCTCGGGGCTATAGTACCCAGCCTACTGTGCATCTAGAGATGCAGAGACCTTGCTGTGCTACAGTCTGGGAGATATAGCACCTATCGCGTAATCACTGTTTATAGATATACTCAACTTATATCCATGTGACCCTACTGGGCTCTGAACTCACCTGGGCCTCTCGGCTCTCTCCGGCCTTTCATCAGTTCTTCCCCTAGTCAATCCTCCTCCTGCATCATACTTCCGTCCTGCTTCCCTTCTCCCAGAGCGAGTGAACAAAACACCTTTTATTGTAATACTCTATAGTCTCGTTTCTCCCTTGCTGGAAAAGCAATCATTATCTGTGAAGCTTTATAGTTCCTTGCTATGGGAAAAGGAATTTTGGCCTGTGGTCTTTTTTTTATTTACTCTGTTCTCATAGCGTTTGCCTGGTATCCTATTGTTGTCCCCCCTGGCTTGGTCTCCTGTTTCTGCGTAAAAGGGGCTGCAGATGCAAGGATTTTAATTTTTTACCCCTTTTCTACCCCTCTTGCTGAGAATTTCTTTTTGCATCTTGCAAGGTTTGTTTCCAGTGCTAAGTAATAGTCTGCAGCAATAAGTGAGACTGTCTTCATGTAGGTAAAGGGGTAAATTGCCTCCCTTGATCATTGCATCTCATAAAGGAAAATGTCACTTGTTGGTCACGAAACAAGGAGAAGACAGCATCAAAACACCCTGGGTTGTTTTGAAGTGACAGTGAGCTTCACTGCGCAACCCCTCCCCTACATTTAGTTTAAAGTGGAGTGCTGAGTAATGCTTCTAATATGTAGTTCAAAGGGGAACGCAGGGTTATGCTTCAGTCATGTTTTTTTTTATGCAAGGGCTGCTAAATGTCTTGTGACCTCACTTTTGCTCTTCAACGATCAATTATGCCCCTGAACATCCTGGGGCCAACCTCATAATTTCCATAATGGAGTGATTGATTACTAATGCCCCAATCTCTAACCCACTCTGAGGAGGCCTCTCTAGGACATGTGTAGAGGTACTCTACCGATCTCACCAATAGTGCCTTCAGGTAGCTCCCAGCACTGACCAGAGACCCATGTTCTCTCCAGCTCTTGGGACGAAGTCAGGACAAATTAGCATATTTTTGTTACCGTATGTTAACAACATTAGGGTTGCTGGTGTTGTATTTTTAGCCTCTTCTGAACTGGTTTTTCAAGTGCCAGAAGTTGCAAAATAGAGGTTTGATCTGCTCAAGCAGGTCCTACTTTGGTTAATAAAGGGTGTGACCTAACATGTCATGAACTGTTGCAAAGTAGTTCCTAGATTACTTCACTTAGTTTGGATGGAGATCTGAACGTTCACACACCTAGAGGTTTCAGTTTGTACATTGGTTTGTTGCTTCTCCAAGCCAATGAGGCTAAATTAATGGTTTAATGTTTGTCTCAGTATTCTGCTTATTGCTATAGCGCCTTACGCCAAGGTGCTTTCCAAAATTAATGAATTGTTGCAATAATTGACATGGTAGGAGTTGACAGGATACAACAGAATAGAAAAGAGCAAAAGCAAACCAATAAAGACATTATCATTTGCTGTTCTTATGGACCATTCAACTAGTCGGGCAATAAGCTGTGGAGCTGCAAGACAAAAGCCACACCATCCTCAACTAAACACCATTGAAGGGGAGCGGTGAAAAGTCTACAAGAACACTGCTTATCCAGGCACAATCAAGCAGGCAAGCAATGAAAAATTCAGAATAATGCAGGAAAGATTAACACAAATCCTGCAAATAGGCCACCTGGGTTAGCCAACGATAAGGCAGCAAACCAGCCTACAGAGTCCAGGAAGTCATAGCCACACCAGCTCATCCAGCAAGTACCGCTGCCCAAGACTCCAACACTCCCAGCAAATGTCCCCAGTGCTCTCCACAGACCCCACCATATAATCTAGAGCAATGCCCATCCTGCCGGGACAGATTGTGACTACTGCAGCAGCCTACAGCACCAAGACAGCCCGCCAAGGCAAGCGCAACCTCCGCCACAAGTCCACCTGCAGCCACCTCCTCCCTGCTCTGCACAGTGGAAGAGTCTCATCTTCCCAGGGTCTGTGTCTTGTGTCCCGAAGGCCCGCGTCCGGGTGTTCCAGAGACCTCTTGGCGCCACGGAGACCGGCATCTCTGCTGGCCAGATACCACCACGATAGCACAGGTATCAGAGGAAAGGACCCACCATTGTGCTTCAGTGGCAGTTGGATCTGTTCTCTAGCTTGGCTAACCCCTTTCCCAGCTAGTCGCAGACTGGTACTGGCCTTTCTTGGCTGCATGTCCCTACTGCCACCTGTAAGGGTGTAGAAGGAGGCTGATAAAAAGGTGCTATATTTGTAGGTAAAGGCTTTTATTCAGTGAAAAAAAGAAAAGAAAACCCATCTATCCTTATCGCTAGGGGAGGGAGGTGGTTTCCCTGCCTCAACTAAAAGATCAAAGGTGACGGTCAGGATGTCTCTAAGTATCCACCGTCTTGTGTCAAGAAAACATTACTTCTATCCCTTACACTAGAAACTATAACTAAAGTAGTACTGTTGGTTCCAGGAGAAGAAGTCCCTTCTCCTGGATTCAAGCTCCTGCTTTGTTGGAACAGTTTGGTTTGGTTCAAAAACAGTCATGTCTCACACGTTGTTTGAGGGAATTTCTCCCTTATCCTGATAATAATGTTCCAAATAATACTTTTCATGGGCTGTCAGGGGGAATGGCTCCCTTCCCCTGATAGAGTCCTAAGCACTTTGGCATTCCTTCTTGGTGGATCAGGAAAATGTCTCCCTTCTCCTTATGTCCAGTTTCAGATAGCCGGGGGAAAGGACTCCCTTCCCCTTGGCCTTTTGGACCTTCTGCTAGTCCGACTTACCAGGTGAATGACTCCCTTCTGGTATCTTATCTGTTCTTTTAAATAACATGGCGGAATGACTCCCTTCCTCAGGCCTTCTTGGACCTTACTACTAGTTTAGGCTAGCATGAGAGGACTCCGTTCTCCTGGTGTCTTGCTCTCGGTTCACAACATCCAGGAGGAATGACTCCCTTCCCCTCGTCTTCTTTCCATGAAGCTTCGCAGCTAGAACAACCAATTCTACGTTCACCTCTTCTTTGAATTGGTCCACTTCTCTGCCAATTACTGCCACGAAGAAGATGAATTGTATCTTTTTCTGGATTTGGGTCACAGACCCTGATTTCTGTTTCACCTATTCTTTGACTTGGCCCACTTGGTTCCCTTCCCTGTCAAGTACTGCCACAAGGAAGATGACTCGTATTTTTACTATGTGCTCTGTTGGGGTCCACAACCCTTTTCTGATGGTTGGTGGCCTCGGAGCTACCACCAACATGAAGAAGACATCCTCGGATGAAAAAGTCACTCTCTCACATTAGGATGTTTAACCCTTCTCTGGTGGTTAGTGGCTTTGGTACGATAACTGATAAAATGAAGATTTCCTCTAATACAAAGTTAATTCATGTTTTCTTTCAAATGAGGGGACTTATGTCTGCCTCTGTTTACACAGGTGCTGTTAATCGGTTGCCAAGACACTCTTGTGCTCCCACTGGTCAGCCTGCTCTCTCCCATGCCGTCTGGGATCTTCTTGCTGAGCTCCGGCCTCTTATGGGTTCTGCACTCACCTTTTTTTGGTCTTCTGCCGCGTCTGGTTTGCAGCAGTGGCTCTGCGGTCTTTGGCTTCCTGCAGTATCAGCACCTGTTACAGACCTTGCGGTGCACCTCCTCCTGGAGGCACTGGATCTGCCTTGCTAGCTTCTTGCAGTGTTGGACCTGCTAGAGACGTGTCTCCTCTTCTGATGGCATGGCGGTCTCCAGCCCTTTTAATCGCCCGTGCCGAACAGCTTCCACAAACGATGTTGCTCCGGGGACGGCTTGACATGGTTTCCTACCCTCCTTCAGTTTTTAAAGTCTGTATGGGCATGTTTCTTCCTGGAAAACTAGACTGCTCCTCTAGGTTCACTTGAGTGTTCTTTATGCATCCTCTTTGTGCCAGTACTTGCCTCTCAAGCATTCTTCATCTCAGTACTGAAGTCAGTCAATGGTATAGTGTCACAGTAGCAAATGAAAGAGTTAGCAAGTGGAGGTTGGTTAACAGGTGGTAAAGGACTTGGGAAGGTTAGGTTGGGGCTTTTGTGCCTAACTTTTTTTTTTCTATTGAAAAAATTGTTTTAGTTGATGTATCAATTTTTTCTATTGAAATATTACTGTCGCTTATTTACACGATGTTTTTAACAAGTGTTGGACATAATTGTGATCAAATATGCAGTTACAACCGAATGATCTTTAAATAACATGTTAAGAGCTTCAATTGCAATAGATTTAAAACCGAAATTGTAAATTGTACATTTGTGACTTCTTTCCTTATTTATCTGCTTTTTGCAGCAGTTCTCTGGTTAGCAATTAAGTCATAAAATCATCATCACATTTCAAATAAAATCATATAAAACAAATTAAAAGGATTGATAATACAGGGAGCTAGGGAATTGGAATCATCACATTTACAATAGTAAAATCATTGAAAGAGCACTATTTCATAGGCTGCAGGTCTAAGTACCTCTAAAAGATTTACTAGTCAGTAATATAAAAAAACGGCATATTTAAAGCAGTAAACATGAGCATGAATTTGGCTTGGTTTATTTCATTATGCAGGGAGAATCATTTTAGAGCTGTGCGTCGGAGATAAGCTTAAGTCAGCGAAAAACTGGACGGTGTCAATCAGAGAAGTATTGTTGGCATTAAACACTGCTGCCCAAAGTTGTTGTTGTGATCAGGTGTCTAAAGTGTTTATGAAGATACCGTTTCCTCTGATCAGTGAGTGTGTGGCATTCAGTTAAGAGATGTTCCGTGGTCTCAGTATTGTCTTCTAATTTACAAAATCTGCAGGTTTTACTTAAGTTGTCATCTTTATTATATGTTGCAATTTTAGCTTCAGTTAGTGACAGATTAAGACGAAAATCGCAAAAAGAACTCAGCATAAATTCGATCAAGGAATTTAGTAAGATAGAGTGGAAGTTCATTCAAGTATTTGATTATAAAAGCACCAACTTTGAATGCCACATATGTCCTACACTTGTCCCATGTGGCAATCCAATCATGTTGCCATAGCTTCATTTATGATTTGTCCGGGTTCTCTAGAAGTAAAGTTATTGAGATATCAGCGTTTTGTAGTGTTTGAGACCATGCTTTCTTCCAATCTTCCAGAGGGCCTGATCAAGGTGCTTCTGAAAGGGTTTTGAGAGCTGGGAATAGGTTGCGCGAGGAGGTTGTAGAGAGCAAATATTTCCTGTATGTAGATAACATTAACCAGGATACTGATGCAGAGAGTGAGGTTAAACCAAGCTCAAATCTAGTTAATGAAATTGGGGTATTTAAAGGGACTGGTAGAATTGCTTTCCAATATATACCCTCAATTATGTCCCGAATTCCACCGCCTGAGGAAAGGGACAAACACCTGGATAGAAGTCCCTCCCCATGAGAACCTCCTGCATTATGACACACCCAGGCGGACTATCAGGTAGCGGCCTCTCCTCTGGCCTCATGGAAAGTGTACCCCTGTCGGGGAGAAGTGACGACATCTGATGAATCATCACACACCCCATGAATGTATTGATAAGGTACTGTACCTCCTTTTTAGTTTCATTTAAGCAATGATTGCATATGACATCCATCTTGTTCTCTTTACTTCAAACTCCAACTGCCAGCGTGGGGCACACTCATGTTCATGGCCTCCGCATGCCATTTGTGCCTTTGACCAGCTTTGTCATTTTTACAAGCACTGCTCATCCTTAAATCTCCAGCCTTCTTTTCTAGTCTGGGAACAATACTCTAGCCAACTGTGCGCCGACTTTATGTCCTGCGGGCGATGGTAGATATCTTGAAGTAGGACTATTGTTTCCCATTGACCACTGCACACCAAAAGGTGCCTGTGTATGTTGCAGGACTTGGTCCATGTGCACTGTGCTTTCAAACAAAAACCGCAGAATGGCGTTAACCCCAATGGTTTACGGTCCCCGACATGTCAGTTGCATGTGAATTCTGCACTACCAATGGTACATGCACTCCACATCATGTCTCTATCTCATGTAGATAAAAATGGAAGAAAGGGTAAAGGCGGACACCACCAAGCTTATATGATAATTCTATTAAATCTGCAAATTCTTTATAAAAAGTCCATCAAAATCTCAGGAGCAGACAAGTAAAAAATCCCTAGAATAAGGATAAAAACTATACCAAAAAAGAGAAGCGGGGGGGGAGGACCATGGTCCAACCTGTTGCTTACAGTACATAAGTACTAAACTATAATCCTATTTGAGATACTCTGGTCCATTACTTGGTTTAACAACATATTCCTTTAAAAGATACAATGGGTAAAACTCAGTGTGTTTTATCCATCTTTTCAAAATGGATTATGCACTGCAGAAGCCAATGCATTTCGGAGTATTCTCCGTTTTCATGGCTAACAACTGCGGTCAAAGCATACTCTGACGTGATACTGAGTCTTGTCATCCCACCAAATGGTGGTTGTTTTAAAGCGCTGGCGCTTTAGATAAGTACGGACTCTGTGGAGAGTCAGTATATCAATATATGTGTGTTCACCTTCATCCACAAGGAGAAGGTTCTGTGGTCTCAGTTCGTCGTTCCGAAGATCGAATGGCTCCACGCATAGCGAAGAACAAAAACCATATAAGGTCTTCTCACCGGCACTCTTCTTCATGGAAGAAAGTCACTGCTTGAAGGGTTCTCCGGAGCCGTCGGTGCAGGTACCCTTCCCAACCACATCCTCCAGGAAGGAGGAATAAGAACGTTTTCACCCAAAGATGCTTGACATCATTACCAAGGCACTGGTGCTCCAGCCCGGCACCTGTGGCACAGGCAGGGAAGCCGATTAGCTTTGGCCACAGCGCTGATTGTTCCCACCATGTCTTCTGCGACCGGCAGGGTACCCTGGGGCAACCACTCCCACATGCCTACGGGCTCTGGCCTAGACCGCTCAGTGCTGGCTGGCTCCAGCCATGGTTGGGGCACCCATCGGCTCCATGGGAATATGTCCCACCTCCCAGAGATGCTTTCATGTAACAAATGCAACCAGGTTCCATTTGGGTTGGGACCCATGGGTTCTAGGGAAGAGAGGGACTTTCCCAGAGGAGTTCCATTGGAGTGGAGATATGATGGACCTGGAAGCTGACCTTCAAGGGGGCAGCGGTCTGGACACTTTCCCGGAGTTGGACATTGTGCCAGCACCAACACTAGGTAAACCTCAAGCCGTCCAGAACAAAGTGCAATACGAACTCTGACATTCTGTATGATGCTCCAAAGAAAGAGACGCTGCTGCCGTTCAATGTGGCGGTAGAAGCCTCAGTGTTGTAAGTGTGGGAGAAGCCTGCCTCTGTTGCCCCAGTGGACAGGGATCTGGTAAGCACCATCCTGCACCTTTGGACCCAGCTTTCCTCTCCGCCCACACATCACTGGAAAGCCTGGTGTTACATGCCGCTATGGCGAGCCTGAAGACCTGTACCTTTCCATCTCTTCCACCGGACAGGGTAAGCAAAAGGCTGAATGCGTGCGGCAAGAAGGGGTTTGCATCAGGCAGTCTAACGCTGCAAGCTGCCAATTCCTCTTGTGCCATGGTGAATCTCTTCTTTGATCACCGGTCGGCTGCAGTATGTGCAGCAGAGCACATTCCAGAGGGCGAGATGAGGGCTGGGTTTCTGTCCCTGGTCTCGGACGGCAAGGAGGCGGCTCAACAGTTACTACAATCTGGCCTAGACATGGCAGACTGCTTGGGCAGGTCCATGGCCACTAGCACTGTGGTCAGGTGCCATTCATGGCCAAGGTCGTCTGGGGTTTCTGCTGATGTCCAGTCGATCCTGATAGGGATGTTTTTTGATGGACAGAACTTATTTGGAGCCAAGGCTGATGACGCCCTCCAGAAATTCCAGTCGTATACAGCGACTGCCAAGTCCTTGGGACTCCCGGTCCAGCAGAGGGAGAGGTTCACAGTGAGGAGGTCTATTTGGATTTAGGGGACTGACTTAGTCCCACCAATTGGCTCCTATGACCTGCCTTAAATATGTAACAAATGTTGTTTGGCAAAGTATGTATAAAATGTTCAGCCGCGTTGACAGCTCACTTCATTCAGTTCAGTTCCACAGT
Source organism: Ambystoma mexicanum (assembly GCF_040938575.1). Taxonomy (NCBI): domain Eukaryota; kingdom Metazoa; phylum Chordata; class Amphibia; order Caudata; family Ambystomatidae; genus Ambystoma; species Ambystoma mexicanum. The sequence continues at coordinate 864,180,245 of NC_090933.1, read as the reverse complement.
GTATTTTAATCGTGCTTCCCAGCTGTTTGGATCCAATGGATTTGTGTTACTTCTTGCTTGGTGTACATTCCGTTTTTGGATTTCTTTTATTCCCTAGAGCTACTTCCGCTGTAGGTCCCCTGCTACAGGGGTAAGGGTATCCTTGTTCAGCAGGGAGTGGTCAGAGACCATGTCCAATGCTTGGGCCTTACAGGTCATCAATAAGGTGTATTGCCTTCCTTTTCTCCAAAGCCTACCAGACCACGGTCCACGGACCACCACCCTCCTTCAGAAGGATCCCATCCTTCTGGAGGAGGTTCATCAACTTCTGGCGAAGAACACTATTGAACTAGTTCCACATTCAGAACGAGGTAGGGGTGGTACGTCCCTTATTTTCTGGTGCCAAACAAGGACAGAGGCTTGCACCCTTCTGGATATGCGGCTGCTGAACTTGTGCCTTCACAAGGGCAAGTTCAAGATGGTCACTCTAGCCCAGATCCTGCAAGCCCTCGAGCTGCAGGACTGGTCAATTTCCTGGATCTTCAGGACACCTACTTATATGTGCTGATTCATCTGTAGCACAGGAAGTGCCTGAAGTTCGTGGTGGAAAAAAACATTACTAATTCAGAGTCCTGCCATTCGGTATTTCGTCAGCACCCATGATTTTCACCAAGCTGCTGGCAGTGGTAAAGGCTTGACTCAGAAGGGAGAGGATTCATGTCTTTCCCTACTTGGACGACTGGCTCGTCCGAGCTCGCTCACCGGAGCTAGTGTTGCAACATCTACTCGGTTCATGCACTCTTGCATAGTTTGGGCGCCCCATGGTGGTGGAAAGGTTTCTGGAGAACAGCTGCGCTGGGATATGGGTATCATAGATGAGGAATCTATGGCAGGATATCCATCAAAAAGAACATTACCGAGAGGTTAGTCATTTGTTAATCTCTATCTAAAGTAAATTCTAATCGTCACAATAATGGCATGCCAGAGAAAGAGCACATTGTGTGGAAAAGATGTGTTGCAACATTTTGGATAGTTTGTTTGCTAATTTTAAGAAAAAGCCATTATTTTCCTTTTTACATCCTTTCTAGATTGAGAAAGGGATTAGGGATTGTGGTTTTTTATTTTATTTTTTTATGGTGGCAATGTTTCATCTGTTAACAGTGAAATGTCAGGTTAATGACACAGGAAATGATTAATCAGCTTGCCAGATCAGTCTCTTGGTGAAACACACTGAATACATGTTTTAACAAATATCCAAATCGTTATGTGCGGTCTAATGTTACAGAAAACATGTATGTGTGCAGTTTTAACATTCTTTTTCTTTGCTTTTTTTACACAGGAAGTAGCCCTTGCTTTGCTGGCGATACTTTTAATTTTAGTAGTAGCCTATTCTATCTTTTATTTCAACATGACAAATGAAGTTGAAGCCGACCTTGAATTTGACCCAAACGAGAAGTAGCAGATCTTTTTTCCAGTTTTTGGGACCATTCTGATATGAACAAGTAAGGCTCAGAAGACCCCACTTGAAGGAAATATACAAACCCTGCTCAAAATGAAGAAGCACAACTTCCCTACAATTGTAAAATGTTACCTTGCTGTATGATATGCTTCACAAATTGATCCCAAAAACGTATTTTTTTTCTTTGTTATTTTTTACTCTGATGTACATCACGGACCAACAGTTTTAGCACATTTGCACTAATGAGTGAAGTGCCAACGACAAACCTGAATTTTAAAAATATAGTCCTAATAATAATGCAGAGGGGACATGGGTAGCCTTCCCTATGTCTGCTTATAAATTCTTATTTACAAATTTTAAATTTTTCTATATTAAATCGTCCAATAAAATGGGCGTGTTTTTCAACGCGATGCAGTTTAAATGTTTTTGTCACTCATTTGCTGTTAAGATTTGCACCTCAGACTCGCAACAATGTAAAACTAATCTGTTGCAAATGAATGATTCTGTTTTTAGAATGATGTGTAAAGCTGCCAGCTTTTCTATATTCAGCATGCAATCCTAACAGAACGAAGACATAGACTTTTTTTCTCGCAATGGAAAATTGGATGGTGAGCCCTGGTGGGTCTAAACGATATTATAGCATTCATGTGCAACCTCTTTACTTGTTGCCATACAATTCATCAAAAATATGATTGCAAAAACGTCACTAATTACTCTGCGTTTCGTTAATAAAAATGTGCTTTCCAGTTTGGCTTTAACGAGGCACAATTATTTTATTTTTCATTCACATTTTGCATGACCCAGCTATGTTAAAATGTATATGGAATTGCATAATGCTCTGATAAGTAAATTGGAAACCATTGGCCTCCACAAATGTGTGTTTTCCTTACTATCTAATTATTGGACCGATAAACAGAAGACCGGTTTTGATGGAATATGATTTGCTCTATTCTCCCATGTGTGATTGCCAAAGTAGATAACAAAGAAGAACTTGTCAGGATTGTAGTACATCCCTTGTTTTTAGGGAATTATAAGTTCACTGAAGAGCATTACTTCTAGCAAAGAATGTTCCCTCTGTCAACAAGTTTCATGAGAAGACTAACTTAATTTCCCAGCAAGGAAAAGCTATGCGAAAGGTATTAAAACAACAATCGCACCTCTTTCGTGACATAAACAATATTCAGACTGTACTAGCTGCTTGCATTAACTATTTGGTCCATGATTCTGATGGGATAGTTCCATTGCGGAACTAGCAAAGCCACTCAATGCATGTTTTACCCTTTAACAAAATACTGTGGATGTAAGTGACAGAAGGGTTTGTATTTAATTACAGGTATGCCATAACACATCATAGCTAAATGTTGTGGTGTCTATTGCTATTTTGAGGAGGGTAGGCCATTATGGGAACTACAACAGTGCCAACTTGGGTTATATGAGCCTTGCATTTCTGTTGTTCATGTACAGGACCATCATTTGTCACATGATTTAGGTTTTCATCAAAATGTGAAGGACTAGAGTATAAACTCCTTTGCAGTGTTTAGGCACTGCAGAGAGAGGTTTGTCTTTCCCACCCACTTTTATGTTCTCATGTGTATTACATATTGTGGCAGGGCTTTAGGACAGCCTGATTCTCACCAACAACCACTGAATGCACTTGACTGTTGTCATGCTTTCCCATCCATCACAGGATGGAGGCATTGGAAAGAACATTTTATTTTCACTACATATTTGAAATCTGATGGAGAAGCAATCTCCTTATTTTTGTAGTCCCACAGAAGTCGATAAAGTATGCTCCCGTTGTAGTCCGCATTAGCACCCTGGAAGGAGGCACTGGCCAATCAGGAAGCTCGGATCATGGGCTGTATTATATGGTACAAGCCCCCGTTCCAAGCTGCTTGGGTTCTGCTAGCCAGCGCCCCTTCCCTGCTCCATCTTCCCCCTCACCTCTTAGCACCCATGTAGTTTCCTATGCAGTTGCTAAGCATGTGTATGTTATTTAAAAAAGAAAACAAACTTCCCTTTGCTGAGTGGTGCCGGGCCGTGCATTGCTTTCCCAAAGTCTGTTTTCAATGTTGATGACGTCACCATTGGGGAGCTACATGGGTGCTAATGACAATATGCCCCATGTCGACTCTATCGGTAATGGCACCACCTCCCTCGTTAAGGGACCCTCGCTTTGCTCGGGCCCAACATGGTCGGGCCGCCACTTTCAGGCATATCGTCCCACTACAACAATGTGTGTCCATAGAATGCCTATATTTCTTACTGGTAATGCTGATTACTCCTAGACCTCCACTTGATCACAGTCTTCGCAAAGTGAGGTGAATCCCGCCTATGGGGCAGAACTCCTTGTTGTTTAAATATTTTGCAACATTTTAGGGCCAGCTGTGCCCGTACCTCCAGGTGTGGTGTAAAGAGGCTGAATTGCTAGGAAAATGAGTATTTGCCAAACTTCCCCAATCTGGGTCAAAGCTGCAGGTATGTCGGGATGATGGGCGTGGACTATTAGGAAGAAGAATGGGAGTAACGAGCAACATGTCTCGGGAGGATAGCTCGGGGGCAACGTGCTCGCCTTGGAAACAAGATGGCACGGGGCAACACAGGTTCGATTCCCCGGGTCTGCGCTTAGAAACCTCTGGGTATTAAGCATGTTATAAATAACCATATCACTAGGTATTAACACCATAACCACTTTCCTCAAGTGAAAAATGCCAAAGCATAAACGCTTTGCACCAGCAAAACAAAGAAAATGTATACAACAATGCTGCTATATTTGTGAATCAATTACTTAATAAAAGAAGGATATTTATCAAGTGAGTGAGACTTTGACATGAAATGCAGCAGTTCCAAAATCTAAAATGTGAACATGTTTGCCAGCATTTAATATTCCATAGATTCATATGCCGTTCGAATAGTACCCATCGCCAAATTGGGAATCCTCTGTATCATTAAGCGGTTTCAAGAGAAAACAATCTGCATTCACTTTACTGTTCTCTTATTGTCTTGGGTCAGTTACCTGTTAGCCAATAGGCAGTGCCTGGCTTAACTCCACCGCTGGGGGGCCAGCTTCAGGTTCGTTACCATATTCTTAGGGTTGGGAGTCCTCTCCAAAGTTCTCCTTATTCAATGTTTTCTGGAGGAATCGTTAATCACTCAGCTTTACTTTTACCATCATTTTGAAAGCTACAGATAAGCACTTTATTACTCTGGGGTTTAGAAGTTCTTGCACCCAGTTGATGCTCCCCTACGGGGACAAGTTCAACTGTGTTCTTCTAGGAATGAGCTCAATGCAGTGGAGTGTCCGTTCTACCCCTCCCCTGACTGGTTCAAAGGCCAAGAAGAGCCATTTCAAGACTTATTCCGCCTGCAAACTTAAAGTCCGCTAGGTGGAGGACAGACACCAGGAGTGTCTTTATTATTTGTACTCCAATGCCTGCTCCGCCTTCCAGTGTTTTTCTAACAAGATCCTCAAGAATAGACACAGGAGACTTGTGGCTTGGCTGGGCGAAGGCACTGTAGCCTCTGATTCAACTTCTGTGAAGCGCTGTGCTACACTGCGTCATAGCAGTGCCACAAAGCATACTCCTCTTCCATGAGATTGAGATTCCTATTAAAGTTCCTGTGGAAAAAGGATGAAGAAACAGTATTCCACCCATATTCTGCCAAGGTCTGATAAGCTGCCATACCTGAGAAGCCTCCATTGTAGCACAAACCTTCCACCTCGATGACAAAAACATTAGCGATGCCATGGTTTACGAACCTTGATGACGAACACATCCTCAAGCCAAACCACTCCTAAGCTCTCCACAACCCCTTTGTCAATGAAGACCCCATCATCTGCAAAGCTTAAACTGGCGACAACTCTGATGACTTCCTCTTTAACTACCACTCCAAGCCTCCTCCGTTGACGTCTTTGTTCACAGCCCTGTGAATGATCACATCTAAATCCATGTCCTCCATCCTGTCGACAATCCATTTGATGGATTTGTTGATGACCTTTCACTCATCTGCACCATCGTCTACATGCCCTTGATCAGCATATCCACGTACAGATTCTGCACCACTGAGGTCACCCAAAATGCCTAAACAGCCCCTGTTCACGCTGCAGTCTTATGCCCCATACATCTTGTCGGTACCTTCCAATATTCCTCCGGAGGGCATCCTGACGCACAGTATTAACACAGATTTTGAGGGCTGAGAAGAGATGTTTTATAGAGGAAGAGGTGGAGGTTACTAGCATGCCTCCATCACAGCCCCTGCCTCAACTAGTGCTTAGACGCCAGCACCTCCTCAGAGTAACCTGCCAGGTCCCTCGCAACCACGACCTGAGGGGCACTACTTATCCATGGACATTGAATCTACCCTTCAGACCCGTGTCGGAACTCCAGATGAGAATTCACACTGTTCCTCTTCCACTGGACCCAACGCCTGCTAGGCTGTCCTGGCTTTTGCCTCTGTACTATCATCGGCGTCTGCCTCCACTGGAGGCACAACCACCTGAAAATGTCTCCTAAGACACTGATTCACATGAGGGCATTCATCCAGATGCGGCCTCTACTCACTCCTTTAGTACTGACAAGTTACATGATCTTTCACCAGCGGATCGAGAACCGCAAGATCTCCCACCAGGGTACTCCTGTCCATATGAAATTGGCACTTTGCACTCTACCATGATTAAGAACGCCAAAATGTTCGCCCTTCCCAGAAAGTAAGGGTCCTTTACCATCGGATGGAGAAGTCACGATAAACTGTAGCATCCCCATCCTGAATGACAGCTGGGAAGACGGACTTGATAGGTTTTGATAAAAAATATAGGATAACAGGCAATGTCCCCAAATGTCTGCACACCCAACCCAACCTAGTTGTGATTCTTTGGTCTCTGCTGCAGCCAGGTAAAGGTTGGCCAATCTTTCATCTCCATGAGTTGTCCCTCCTGATTGGGTAGGCAGGCAGCTTGATGCCTTCGACGAGAGTCATTTACACGGTGGCTACCACAATCCAAGATGCAAATTCGCTCATTATCCTGGCCAGATATCACCAAGAACTAGGGTGAAAAATCTGTCCCATCCTAAAATTTCTTCCAGATGACAAAGAAGCTTTTACGCTAGTCAGGGAGGACTATGCCATCTCTGTTACAGTTGACATCACTGACATAGGATTCCTCCAGATTGGGAATGATGCTGCAGTAGGACCCCCAAGGCTGGCTGAAAGCCACAAATTTCAGTCCTGAAGTGCAGGTAAAGGTCGTCAATATGCCCTTTGATAGGTAATTCCTTTTTGGCAAGAATGCGGAAGATGCTCATCACAACCGATAGACACAGCCTGGGCCCTGGCTACGACAGCCGTTTCAGTACTTTTGTTTGAAACCGCCCTTCTCCAGGTCTGACAGAGACTACTGCTCTTCATACTGCTCCGACATGCAGGGGAACATCCTAAATGTCTGGTGAGCAATACAAAATTGTATCACTATTACAGGAGTTCCCACAGACGTTGCAGCACTCTCAGCCCAATGGCCAGTCCAGCAAGCAGACTTGGCTCCTGCACAGTGCCGCCCTCACATTTCAGCACCCCGTTGGGAAGCCACCTGTCTTGATTCATACCAAAATGGTTAAAAGTAACTACAGACAAATTGGTGTTTTAGTTGAACGACCAGGGCCATTCCCTCAAATTTGTTCAAAGAGTGCCCATCATCCCTGCCCCCTCCCGACTGAAAAACCAACTCCTTCATGTGCTACAGCTGGAAATACACTGGCTCCTTTCCAAGGAAGCTACAGAACCTGTATCGCACTCACAGCGGAATCAAGGCGTGTACTCGTGACATTTCCTGCTGCAAAAAGTCAGGCAGCTGGAGACCCATCTTTGACGTGCGATATCTAAAGAAATTCCTCAATTTCCAGTCATTCCGGATGGTCACTCTGCAGAAGATCCTCAGCCAGCTAAAATATTTTCTGTTGTCCCTCAACATAGAAGATGCTTATTTCCACATCCCCATCCACCACTGTCCTTGCATATTCCTGCTCTTTTTGGTGGCAGGCCACCACTTTCAATTCAAAGTCCTCCCTTCCGGCTTCAAATCTGCCATAAGGGTGTTTACCAAATGCCTTGCCCAGGCCAGCCAAGAAGGCCTGTCTTACATCATTGGGATTCTCTCTCAATTACGAGAAATATAGAAGCCCTTACCTAATATACATAAGGACCCCATAAGACTTAAGTATACTAGCAGTCAAGAGAAAAGTATACACCAATATTAGTGGAAAGATGTATCGCATCAGTTTAGCTAATAGATGTTTGCATGGTTTATTCACAGAGAGTAGTGGGTGGCGATTAGCGAAGTGGCAATACTCCACACCGCACTGCATCGTCTATTGAAAAAGGCCGGAAAAGTGAAGCTACACACAGAATGAGGCTAATTTTTACTAATGAAGAAATCTAAAGGGCTATCAGTTGTTGACACTAATCTTGTATGGGAGAAAGACTTCAAACCCCCTGCCCCCTCATCTTCTGCCGGCTCTGTGGTATTAGATTGTAAGGCTCTTAGTAGCATAGAACAAGTAATGCCTGCCTTTATAAAAAGGGGCAGGAAATATTTGAATCACCCAAGTGTACACAAAGGGGTACAAAAGCTTTTGGAAGGTTAACAAGGCTCTGAAGAAGTTCAACACATTTATTCTGCAAAAGATAGGAATGAAACAAGTTGGGCAACTAAAGGTAAAATTGTTCTCGATTGAGATCTACATACTAGTTGCGATATTTGCACATTTTAGCTGGTTCACACACTTGGTTCAATTCAGCACGGTGACATTTTTGCACATTGGCTTTTATAGTTGTTTTAATCATGTGTTTTTGGAATTGTATTGATATATGTAAGTCTGTCTTTTATGGTCGTAACTATACCTTCAGTTGAAATTGGCAGGTGATCATGAAATCATTTATCGACTATCCCATATCTAAAGAAATTGTAATTCTTTGTGCGGATATATGCTTGACTCTACCTATGCTAGCAGTCCAGGTTGGCTTTGTACAGATAGCAGTTGTTTTCCAGGGGTAAACATTCCTGCTGCTTTATCAAATACCCTGGAATCTCCTACAGTATATTTGAGTTTCTAGCATGGCAGACGTGAGATTTTATATCGCAATTATACTCCTTCCTAAAATAAACTGCAGCAAACATGGCAGTAGATAAATGCCTAAACTACGATGATAGATATGCCACTGAAATACTGGCAAATGCCTTGTTATGCAGCAACACTAAGGATCCTAACACCATGAACCTTACAAATTGGGATGAATTAACCCCAATGAAAAAAAGACTGATAACCTAGCTTCACAGCTTGAGTTTACTAGAATATCTCAGAAATGGCACATTGCCACAACGCTTGATTATACATGAAGAGCCTAGGTATTCCTGGATAACAAAGAATTTAGAATACAATGGAGTTGAATAGCAAACGAATGCGGGGGTAAGTGGGTTCTTGATCATTGACACAGCCAAAGAATGTCAGACAAAATAGTGATCGAATTAACTAAACTAGAAAAAATGTTTAAAAAAAAAATACTGGTCCCCTTAGAAGTCTTCAAGAAACGTTTGAACGAGATCAAGATGGAAATGGCAGAGTTCAAAGAATTTACAACAAAAGAAAGGATCTGGAGAGTGAAAAAAGATCTGAGCAACTTCAATCATGAAAAGGCATTCCCTTTCTCCAAAGAAAACTATAAATGCCAGGAAGAGGAAAAATGTCAACTACAGACAAAGAGGTATGTTAGATTTTGCAATAGATCCTATACATCCTACATCCCCCAGAGGGCTAGGCTTCTCATACATTGCACCCAAACTATGGAATTCACTCCCTGCCATCCTTGGAGCTGAATCCTCCATCCATGCTTTCTGTAAAAATTTAAGACCACTTTTTTTGAGCTAACTCGGTCAGTACCCCCCAATGTATACTGTAATATAAATGTAATATAAACATAAAGTAACCTGTGTACAGATATCTCATCTCTAGACTTTACACATGACAAATGTATAATTATGTTCTAATATATGCTCTTTGTATCAAATGTCACGTTATAATTATGCAACTAAGTATGTTTTTTCTTCTCTAACAAGTGCCACGATGCCTTTGGGCTGCTGCGCACTATACAAATATGCATAAATAAATAGCTCACTGAAGAGAGTTTGGGGGAAGAAAATGGATATCAAAAATAAAACGGATCTAGAGGAAGAAATTACAGAGGATCTTTCAACAACCTTAGACCAAGGGGAAGCAGAGGAAGAAGAGGACAAGATCTTTTTTAGGCCAGAGGCAATAGGAGTTAGAACCAAGAATAACAAGGAGCCACCAAACCTTGTAGTCGACTTGTCTAACTATAACCCTACTCCAACAGAATCTACAGTTTTGAATAAAGGATTAGGCTTTGTTACCACTAATAAACATGACAATTTTAAATTCAGAATACAATTTAAACCATGAATGCAGAAAATACAGCTGCGCCAGTTTATTCAGAATGAAACATACGTGACCACACCAAATGAATGCTGGTTAAAGAATCCTTCAGACTTCATGCCCCCTACACACAGCCATAGTGCTGAAGCTATAGTCGTTGAAAGAAAGAGTCCTGGCAGATTTGGAAAAAATGGCAAAGATAAACAAAAAGCATTTTCAAACCATTGCCAAAAAGAAGAGAATCCAGAGACAATCTGGCTATCAATGAAAAGAATCATAATACTGGGAGCCAATAAAGGTGGGGGAATAGTCTGATGGGCAGAGATGACTACATCAATGAATGTAAGACAACTTGATGATGACAATACATGCTATCCGAAACTTGACACAGACCCTACGAGCAGCAGACTCCAAGGTATAATTAAAACTAAAGTGGAAAAAGCTAACCGAGTTGGTAGCTATGTAAACAAGAGGCAATGTTTCTTATTAATGACACACCCAGAGTACCATTATTTTATATCCGCCCCAAAATCCTAGACAAACCATCAGGCAGGCCCATTGTCTCTGGGATTAATTCCATGTTGTTACCTCTATCCAAGTTTACAAATGTATATTTAAGATGTTTAATGAGACAAATGAAATCGTATGTGCAAGATACCACAGCTGTAATGCGTTTGGTGGAAGGAATGGCCTTTGATTCTGCACAAAACACACTGTTAAGTTTGGACCTCATATCCCGGTATGCGATGATCCCCCAAGTAAACTCGGTACAAATGTTGGAAGATCTGCTACATATAAAAAAATCCCTATCGGTACACCTAATTTTTGTATACTTTGATGCGTGAAAATGGCCTTGACGGAAAACTACTTAATGTTTCTTGACACATTCGATCAACAAATACAAGACACTGCTATGAGAGCAGCCGGTGTGCCTAACGTAGCCAATCTATATGTCAAAATGTTAGAGGAAACAAAGATTTATGCTAACCATAATCCTTACAAAAACAAAGTCAAATTGTGGAAAAGTGACATCGATGATGTTTTAGTAATATGGGCAGGTAACAACAAAGCAGAGGTCACTGGCTTTGTGGAGTGGCTGAACAACCAAGACAGATGTCTACAATTCACAATGAGCTGGGACCCCCCTACAAATCAATTTTCTAGTCATAACCATCTTGGCAGATATAGTTAAGAAACTGCCAGTTAATCCGTATGACAAAAAACAGAAAAATAATTCACTGCTGAAATGGGACAGCTTTCACCCGAAACACACCAGGGAGGACCTCCCCTTCAGACAATTTCTCCAGTTGAGAAGAAACAATTCTGGTAAAGCAGATTATAAAACGGAAGCAAAGGCCCTGAAGACAAACTTGCAAAAAGTGGATATCTGAAATCGCTCGTCGAAAAATCTTGTAAAAGAGCAATAAATAAGAACAGGGAAGTGATCCTCAAATACAGCAGTAAAAAGGATAAGAACACAGACAACAAGGTATTCGTGAGCACAAACATTGATCTAATGAAATATCAAAATCAATCTAAAAGAACTGGGAAATTCTACAAGAAGAGAAGACACCTCTAGGGCCCCCGGTGATGGCCTTCAAAAGAAGTAGAAATCTGAAAGACCAGGTAATAAGAAATGGGATTCGCCCAAAACTATAAAAACAAGTAAGTTTGCTGACCGTATCATGGGTGATGGAAAGTACTAGAGGTCATGTAAATGTAAATGTTGTGCCTCAACACAAAGGTCTAAGGAGATTGATATAGGTCTGAAGACCAAATGGCTGCAGACAGCATTGACTAACTGTAATACTGACATGGTCATGGATGCGATCTGGTGCCCCTGTCCAATGCTCTACATTGGAAAAAACAATAAGGACAGTTAAAACATGAAAAAGCGAACACAAGAGCTGCATCTGCAACAAAGTGAAAGAAGCACCAATGGTAGAACACATTTTAGCAAATGAAACACGGTTGTGAAGACATCAAATGGACAGTAATATATAAAATATCCAGGAGCAAAGACAGCAAAGCAGACAAAGAGCGACTATTTAAGAAAGACCATGAGCACATTTTTTTAACCAAATGTGACCAAATTGTGCTGAATGAAAACATTTAATGGCACAAGATCAAACAATGTTTCAATAGACTCTAAATACAATAGCCGACAAGATTGCTTGAGGAGTAGTCAGAACTGTGAGCAATATATGAATGAGAAATACAACTCGTAAGTTTGCTAAAAACAATTACCATATCAACCTGCGGATTGAAATAACGAACATCAAGAATATATACACTTCCATATGCTGACTGGAGAGAAATATGCATATAGCAAGGGATGGATGCCAGAACCGTGAGCAATATATGAAGGTGTAACACAACTCGGTCGAGAGTTTGTGAAAAACGATTTCAGGTCAAAAGCATTATGCAATACCATATTACAATTACAAAAGCAGGTTGGGGATTTCAAAACGAACTTCAAGACTGTATGCACTTTTGTATACCTATTGTAGAGACATAGTCATACAACAAGGGATTGATGTTAGATGTGAAATATTGCTGTCAAGATCTGGAATATGTACTGAGGAAGACACTGTAGGCAAGTATTCAGTATACAGAGAGTACATGTGTGTGTTTAATAGATTGCTGTGGCAAGAGACCATGACTGGGGAATGGTGGGGACACCCGTGGCAGACACACTGCTAAAAGTACTGCATATCTTGGAGTAAGCAGTTCTTTTATGTTGACTATGAGCCTCTGAGTCTTTAATAATGTATATGCCCAAAGACAGTGATGGCGGCAATATAACTAGAATGGTTTTTGAATGCCACCTTAAGGTTAGATCTGGGGCGGAATCAAAGAAGTTTATCATTTAAAACCTAAATAGTTCCCCCATTCGATGCAGAAACTGTAGGTCGGTACACCCATACACTTTGCATATCTTATCTGAGTAACAGAGTAAAGTGCTGACTAAACCATTTTGAGCGTTCACGCCGCATCGAACGAGAAACTAAATAGCCAACCTTGAGATCCCGTAGGAAGACGGAGACCGAGTTGAGACACGGTAGGCTGTGCTTAAACTCTGTTAACTCTCTGAAGCGGCGCACAGAATACCAAATGCAAAGAAAAATGCAAAGAAAGCATACCAGCTGACGAGGTCTATTATAACGGAATACAAAGCAGAGATGTTTGGATGCACTAAGGCACTGACACTCAGACAAGACATGCCCCATAAGCATTAATCAGTGAAAATAAACTATCCCATGAGCAGCCTGGCCAGCTTCCTCATCCCCCTCGGGATCTGTTTGGTATAGCCCAGTAATGCTGTCATTGGTGCCGGATCCACCGTCAACCCAGCCCGTTCTAACAGTCGATAATTGTGGTTATATAGCTACTCTGAGGAACGTACAATATTTATACCCAGATACCGAGTGTAGGTTCTGTGCCACTGTAACCCCTACCCATCTACAACTGGAGTCATAGCATTTGTGAGTGGGAAGAGTACCGATTCTGTGGTGTTAATTTTTAACCCATCAAAGTCTGCAAGAGCCATCACATCAGCCATAATTGGGCTAAGATTGTGTCACTGATCCATGACATACAGCACCTTGTCATCCACGTAAAGGGAGACTACCACTTTGTTTACTCAACTGTATCCCCCTGTGGAGATGACTTTCCCTGATTATTTCAGCTAAGGGTGGGTTCAATCGCCTGATCTAGGTAGCTGTTTAATTTCTGTTGTGATGCCCGAACATGTGAGGAGTATAATCGGCTGTAAAATGTACAGAATTCCCGGACTATATTGTGTCCTCTAATTTCTCTTCCCCTTGCTCGACCCTTACTGATGGAACACGACCCCCAGCTGTGTGTAACTTTTCGACTCTCGCTAGCAGCTTGCCAGGGCACTGCCCCTCTCCATAATGTTGCAATGCTGTTTTCCCTAGGAGGAACTTCACTCCCTTTTCTAATAGCTCCCCAAACAACTTCAGTTGTTCTTTAATCTCAGCCTGCCCAGTCAGCATAGCCTCAGTTACTGCAGTTTGCAATTGTCATATCCGAACCTCGCAATCTGTCAGCGGTTTGCGGAGCTGTTTTAATATTCCTGCTTCACTTCAGATACACTCCCCTCTGATAACGCATTTAAAACTCTCTCACAGCATTGCATAGGATTCCACGAACACACATTCAGTTCAAAGGAGGCATCTATGGCCTTCGATAACCCTTCGCGAAAACCGCATCTGTCAGGCCTTCAATTTTGAACACCCATGGCGGTCTTCCATTTCCTCTACCAGCCATCGTCAGGGTCAATACCAATGGGGCGTGATCCGACAATGTGCCTGCCGGGGTAGTCACCTCAGTTACCCAGCCCACCATTGTATTAGGACCAAAAAAATAATCTAGCCATGAGTCAGAGGAATTAAATGTGTACTCCGCTCCCCTTGGGTGTCTGGTCCTCCAAACATCATTCACCTCTCATGTCAACACATATTATGTAGTTTGCACATTACTTTTGATAGTGGTCTATGTACCCTCCCCGTTCTGTCCCAGTGGGGTTCTATGACCAAATTGAAATCCCCCGCCCATATAATGTCCCCCAGTGACATCTCCTCAAGTTGGCGAGTCATCCACCTCAGGGTCTCCACTGAGTCTTGATTGGGGCCATGGTAATTAACCAGGGTAACTGTTCAGCCATGTATAGTCCCATATACCAGCAGGGCTTATCCTTCCTGATCCTTGACTAGAGAGGTTAGGCGGAACCCAACTGTACTTCGTAACAGGATGTACATCCCTCTGGAATATGTGGTGTAGGAAGAAAAATAGCAGTGACATCCCCATCCCTGCACAAAATGTGTTTACCTCCTGAGTGTTCAGTGAGTCTCCAAAAGAAATGCTATGTCCACTAAGTGATGCTGCACATACAGTAGCACTTTACGACAATTAGACGGACAGTTAATCCTCTGACATTCCATGAACTACTTATAAGTATCTTAGCCATTCTGTATCAACAACATCCCGGTAGCCTCAAAATCGACCCACCCTTTAGTCTGTGATGCTGTACTATTCAGTCTATCAGTGTAGTAGAGTAACCCTCTGAACCACTTGCAACCCCAAACATCTAACCCTTCCCCAATTCCCCCTCCACCAGCAACCTCAGCCTGCCAGTTAACCCCTTCTCCTCTTACCCTTACAATGAGCATATGCTCACGCTTTAGGGCTCACCAGGATCCAGTCGCCCAGGCAACCCTTGTCCGTAGCCCCACCTGCCTAGGCGCTAATCCATTTCTATGAACTGTAGATAATCCAAGTGTCATACTTATGGGGAGATTCCAAGAAGGTACTCACCTCTTCTGGGCTATGAAAAATCGAGCCCGTCCATCATGCTCCACCCTACATATGTTAGGAAATAATGTAGCATATTTCATGTCTTTCTCATGAATATTTTCTTGGCATCTATGAAAGTTTTCCTGGATGACTGCACTTTATCCGAGAAATCTGGGAAGAGACGAATCGATGCACCATGATACATCGGGGATCCTTTTTCTCTTGTCTTTCGTAGGGCTAGGTCTCTGTGACTATAATTAAGTAATCAAGCAATTATTGGCCTAGCCTGGCTTGCACCCCTAGCACTGGTCTTCTTACACTGAGGATGCGATGGGCTCTCTCCACAATAAACAGCACTGAGAAATCTCCATCTCCCACAACCACCCATGGCAGAGTCTCCACCATCAACTCCATATTACGCTGGTCTGCTGCCTCAGGCACCCCTATGATTCTCAGATTATTCCTTCGGGAATGGGATTTGAGGTCATCTTGCTTATCTGACGGCTCCCTTATTGATCAGAACCAGGTCTCTCGTGGAAGTATTGGATCTGTGAAACCAGATAATATGGAGAAGCCAGGTTTATATCATTATAGAATCATTACCTATTGTTAGAGAATCATTACCCATTTAGGGATCCTGTTATCCATCATACACTCTGATTAGTACTGATTAGTCGTGACATGAACTAGTGACATTAGACTATCCACATTATTCTGCCACTTTGTATGCATTTGCAATTTGCTATAGAATGAGGCCTGTTATATTTGAAGTACCATGTAGAGGCACATGTTATATTTGTAGAGATATGTAGAGATATGTTACGTATTATGTATGCATTGTAGAGAGACACACATTGAGTGTGCACTTAGAATATGCATTGAGACAGTAGATAGCACTTGGTTTGAGTGAGTGAATGTGCTAAGCACTATAGAGAATGCATTTAGCTGGCTCTGAAGCCATTCAGAAGTTGTTCGTTCCGTGGAGAGATTGTTGACATTCCATGTACCAGTGTAACTCAAAACAGTTTTTTGGCAGGAAGGTCGTAACTTTGACAGAGCAACACATAGCAAAAGGGGAGTATTGAAAAGAAACGTGCATGGGGAATTAGAACAGACACTCACACAGAGCTATAGATGGGGTAATCAGACAGGGTTTGTCTTAGAGAGAGAGTGTGAAATATGGTGCGGAATGGAGTTGCTATTAGATTGCTTGCATTAGAAGCCTGTAAGGCTTACAGTTATTGCATTGCATGGTAGATTTGCACCAAAAGCATAAAAGGTGCAAATTCGAGATTTGCATTATAGTAGTGTTTGCATCATGCATTGCTATGTATGTATAAAGGTGTTTTTATTGTTGAATTGATTCATGTGTTTTCTTTGTGTCTTATGTTAGTGTGTCCATAGGAGTAACTTAGGAGTAACACAGTGCACAATTCCCCTAAAATACAAGAGCAGGGGCGGCATTAGTGATTCACCCCCATCAAGGTACATTTGTTGCAGTTTCCACAGATCCATCTTTGATAGAAGACACCCGACCCGCGACTTTGTCCGACTTGGTCCAGTCTTTCTCCATGGTTATCCAGTTGAAGTTGCATGTGATCCAATTTGCATGTCAGGGTGTCCATCTTCCCATCTAGGGACTGTAAGCTTGCCTGTACTTGTCCAAGCATCATCTTGATGCTGCAGAGCACTCTCCCCGAGTCCAACACTGAGAGCTGTGAGGTGCCGCGCAGTGTTGGTTGTTTGGCCGGGGTTGAAGTTTCAAATTTGAATTTCGGCTGTTGTTTACCGGCCTACTGTGATTATGACATGGCGCTGCCCCCAGGTATGACTCCTCCTCTGGGCATGTGTGCACCAGCTGTTCCCGCCAAGATACCGCACAAACAAGGGCTCTCAAATTCCTCCCCTCCTGGTTTTGTCTGCCTTCACACTCACTTCCACCCTTCCGGGGGTGACAGACTATCATGCTTGACTCGTGTCCCACCACTTCATGCTCTGGCACCGCCTGATCAAGGTCCAGTGTCGTCTCCATGTGTGATGTCTACACCGTGTGGCAACTAGGGGAAAAGGGGGCAATTATGCTGTGGAGTCTTCGCGTCTATTAGGGATCCTCTGTGTACAGGGACCGCACTCATTGACCAGCATCCAGCAGACAACGTCTCTGTCTGGCCCCAGATATGTGGCTCGGATTAAGGAAAGTCACTCACCACCTCATCTCAAGAAACATACGGATGTACTGCAGTTTATGCCCCTGACCCGTGTTACTCCTCTCCCCTGGGACCATGTACCTAAGGACCAGCCCATGGATTCGAAACCACAAGGGGTAATGTTTAATGTTTGGATCCCTTGTCTATCGTCGGTGTATTATATGCAGCACCCTGCAGGTAATAACCTGAAGGAGTTGTTTCGAGGTGGTGACGAGTTGAGAGCTGGAACAGTTCCTGCCAGTGATCCGCTTGCTCCGCAGCTTGAAACTAGGCCCCCGTGAGCTCAGTGAGGTAGTGGCCCGACACACCACGCCATCCTTCCCAGTTGGGTGGCCATGCTCACCTCGGCCCTCACTTGAATGCGTCACAGCCAAAGTCAATCGGGCACACAAGCCCCAGTTGTTCCGTGCTCGCATTCCCCCGGCCCTGATCGCTCTGTCTGAATCTCGCTCTCAGCCCTTCGCTGGATTCCGGCACTGGGTATTCCGTCTGTTTCAAACTGAAAACTGCTCTCCCTCTGATTGTCCCTCGGGTGGCGTGGGAGGCGGTCTGATGTCTTGATCGTATCCACACCAGCCTCAGGTTCTTCAGTGTCGTTTTCAACATTACAGGATTTCCTCACCGCCTCACGCTGGCTGCCTCAACCCCATTATCTCTGTATGTGGAACACTGCAGTACCGCAAAGTTCCTGTGTCTTTAGTTATGGCTGTGGCAGCACGAGTTCCATCAGGATATTAGCTGGATAATCACGGTTGAACGGGAGCTCACAGACCTGTGGCCATTTTGACGAACCCCTTTCATGACGTCTTTAAACGTTGTGGTAGTCTATTTGTTCCCCATTATGTGGGACTCTGGGTACATGTTTCTTCTAGCCGCTATATTTAAGAGCAGGAATAAGACGAATCCTCTCGCTTCTCAGGTGTCCGCCCTGTTAACCTCCCTCTTCTCGGGTGTCTACCCGGTAACCTTTATTTACTTATTTAATTATTCTAGAGTCATTATCCCCTTAAATATACAGTCTTCTCTACTTCTAACTATATTTTGTTTTTTCTCTCCTCCCTCCGTTACCTTTTTCCCTTTACTTGTTCTAAGGCATGCACTGTTTGCCAAAGCACCAAATTTTAGTTTCACTCACCGTTCGTGTTGTTCGTCTCTGGACCCTCGGGATCACTGCCTTTGTTACTGCCTTCTTCAGCTTTTTCGCCGATCAGCTGCCCGTATGAATGGGAAGGGATGTGTTGGGAAAACGGGTCCCTTCAGGCCCTGACCAGTTTTCTTGCTTATTCTACCATTGTCTACGGGGAGCTTCACGGTCTATTCAGCCGAATGGCAAAGGACTTGTGATATTGCCGAAGACCTAGAGTTACTTTATGTTGACGGTCAATAGGTTTCTTACTTCAATCAATAATCGATAGTCGATAAACCATCCTCTGCTACCAAGTGTACTGAGAGACCCCCGGCCGGCCCATAGAGTCAGGGTTTGCTCTGCAGCACTTTCAGACGAGATGGCTGTACCTCGAGATGGATGGGGGTGCATGGTCTCTTACTCCAACACCAATCAATAAGGACAACTCAATGGTTTGGCAAAGAGGAGTCCGTTTAATGACAAGTACAAAAAATGGGGAACCATGGAAATCGACAGCAGTGCGACAGCCCGTCTCACTTCAACTCCCTCCAATTTCATACAAAACATAACTTTTATACTCAAAACGCGTCATACTCTGACGTGTAACACTCATTGGTTAACATGCAATTCTATTGGTTGGAAAAAGGTAACTTTAATATAGGTGCTATATCTGTATATCGTAACGGAGTGAAGGGATTGGGTAAATACTGTCAGGTGGGCATCTAAGCCCTTCTTTCATAAATGACTACTGTAAACGTCACTACAAGTACGTCTCATTGGTTCTACTAACTATAGGACCCTAGATTATTTGGTCCACTGTGATTGGGCTGGGATCAACCCATGCATAACTCTCCACTTTGCCTAGCAGCACGTAGAATGGTCAGCCAGGTGAAAGGTGCCCCCCGCCCCCCAGCTACCTGGCCTTCCTCCAATTAAGGTTCCAATCAATCATCACTTCAACAAAGTGTCAATTATGTTACTGTGGTTGGCCTCGAAACTGCATCTGCTGTCTGGAAAGTTTTGATCTCTGTCTGGGTGGATGTCAAGCGTAAGTGTGAACTCGTGCCACCTCTCGCTCGGCTGGTCACATGCTAGTACGCCATGGATTTGCCTTGTTTCTTTCCATTTGTGCATTTGATTTTCGTTTCACCCTGCCACCTGCCTTCGCTTTCTTACCTTGATTCTTCAGAGGCAGGTTATTCTGTTCTTTGCTTTAAAGTAGCTACTGTCTACAGCTTCTATCTATGTGACCTCCCTGGCACGGGCTGCCTCTGCCGAGTTTCGATTCAGCCTTTTTCCTCTTGATGCTAGAATATGGAACTTCTTGCGTTTGGCCTGTAATCACCTGAGTTGGTTCTGATTCTTATGCAAAGTGGACCCACACTTATAATAGTGTGCTTCATTTTTAGGTAGATTATATACAATCGCGCTTGCCGCTCTATTCTTCTACTTAGCATAGCAAGCTGCACTGTTTTCTTTAGCTTCTTGCGGTTCCAAGCATGTGTACAGACGTAAACTGACCAACTGTCTTCATTTTGCTTGCAGCTTAACTCTCTTATGCTTTGATAGCTTTCTATCACTTCAAGCTCACAATTTCTTTTGTCAGGTGGTTTTGTCTTTGTGTCATTCTTGGTTTGTCATTTGTTCTATCTGTGAGTCCGTACGGGCTCTTGTGACGTCACAATTCACCCTCCATTAAGGATTTTCTGGTTTCTTCCTGTACAGTACTTAATCTTAATTTTGTTTCATTTGCTGGTAGGGTTTTCTCAATGGTTACCTTACTGCCCATGGTTTTCTGGTTATTGGTACTTCAATAGGTATTCTTCTAATGGGTACTGGGCAGAGCCCCACTGCGGCTCTCTGACGGTTTATTTGTTCATCATACGTCAGATATCTCGGTGTGAACGTTCCTGGTACTTCAAAATGGGTGACTGGAGTGCAGGCTATATTTGGGACCTCCTCTACAAGGTACTACCATACAAAAAGATAGGTTGTAGAAAACAGAAGCAATGGTGACCTAACCAGACGCTAGGGTGCAACTGCACCGTATGGGCAGATCAGTGTCAACAGTACCTGGATTCAGTTCTTGGTGGCCTGATGCATCAGACCCAGGTTCAAACGATGATGCAAGCTGATCAGGCTCAGTTTGGGCCTGTAGGATTGTGGAGGCCCTGGCCATAAGCAGGCATTGAGTAGGGTTGAATGCAGGTGCCCTGTGTGGTCGAACGATAGCGGTTCATGTGATGTAGGTCTGGGCGGTCCCAAGAATGTTTTGCAGTTGGCTAGGCTGAGTCGGGCTTTAGACGCTGGGAGAAATCAGCGAGTGATGCTCCATTGTTTTGAGTCAGTATGTGACAGTCGTCGAAGTGATGATCAAGGGTATGTTGATGTGCAGTCAATGAGGTGGCAGTTCTCGGGCTAGCTGGGCCGAGCAGTGTTCTTAACCCCGGCTAGAGCTGGCGAGTGACCCTCCAGTGATTCGGTTGGGTTCTGACAGTGAGCAATTTCTTTGGGCCTAGCGGGTTACGTGCTTCGCTAGGACACGATACAGTGTTGAGCTGGTTTAGATGTAGTGCAATAGTTCCACTGGTTGAAGGAACGCAGACACCAGCACCTTCCCTATTCTTCAGGATGTGGGATCATTGAGCGACCGGTTTGGTGCGATAGAACAGGGATCTTTGGGAGGGAGTAACTCTAGGTCTTCGGCAATATCACAAGTCCTTTGCCATTCGGCTGAATAGACTGTGAAGCTCCCCATAGACAATGGTAGAATAAGCAAGAAGACTGCAGTCAGTGCCTGAAGGGACCCGTTTTCCCAACACATCCCTTCCCATTCCTATGGGCAGCTGATCGGCGAAAAAGCTGAAGAAGGCGGTAACGAAGGCAGTGATCCCGAGGGTCCAGAGACGAACAATGCGAACGGTGAGTGAAACTAAAATTTAGTGCTTTAGCAAACAGTGCATGCCTTAGAACAAGGAAAGGGAAAAAGGTAACGGAGGGAGGAGGGAAAAAACAAAATATAGTTACAAGTAGAGAAAACTGTATATTTAAGGGGATAATGACTCTAGAATAATTAAATAAATATAGCTTACCGGGGTAGACACCCAAGAAGAGGGAGGTTAACAAGGCGGACACCTGAGAAGTGAGAAGATTCACCTTATTCCTGCTCTTAAATATAGCGGCTAGAAGAAACATGTACCCAGAGTCCCACATAATGGGGAACAAATAGACTACCACAACATTTAAAGACGTCATGAAAGGGGTTTGTTTACACTCCATAAAGGGGTAATGATTAGAGGCAGAGATGTGCCTATCTGGAGTCTGTCTAGTCTGTTAAAGCGTCTGTCTTACGTATTTTCTGTCGTGACGTCACATGTGAAATTTTGATTAAATAAAATGTTTGCGTGATTCAATAATTGAGACAATCGCATATGAATTAATGGTTTTTGAGCAAATTGGTAATATAACATTTTTGTGAAAATTTGGATTGGAGCTTGCAGTGTTTCGTGCTCGCCCATATTGTCACGAGTTGTTTAAGCCACACAAAAGCATTGGCAAGTGTTGTATAAGAGGAAAAGGAACAGATTTAAACATGGAAGACATAACTCCATTAGCACACTTATGCAAGCAATTGCCAAAACACGCACCCAAGCTAAAGAAGTATAGCACCGAGTGGGTCAAAGGTACTGCCCATAAGATGTTTATGCCATGGCCACAAAATGGGTCTTTATCTAAAGCCGTCTTACAACATATGACAACATATTTGCATGCCACATATACAGGCCAGAAGTTAGAAAAACGCCTTGCTATTCTTGAATTGTGGAAAATGTACGAACAGGTAAAGGAGGAAGAGCCGCCAACAGAGTGGATACTTAATGTATGCACTGAGGGGGGTGAGACGCCTACCGTGCCACCTGCCTCACCTGAAATGAAAGATGAAGGAAGTAAGGTAGAGTAATTATACCCGTTGAGGGAACTTAAAGCAGCCACGGGGTACAGCAACCACGCATATGAGTCACCTACACATTGCAGTGACGAAAATCCAGGGAAGGATAACGACAAGAATATTATCTCCACAGTCCCAAGGGACAAGGGGAGGTGCGATGATGAAAGTAAAGACCAGGCACAGACAAGTGCATCGCTCGACAAGGAGAGAGAAGGGAAGAAATGGAAAGGGAGCGGAGACAGAACTGATGAGATAGCATTCGCAAAGGATAATGGATGTGAGGACAAATTTTATTAAAATTCGATGGTAAAGGCATTGAAGACGCCAAACAAAAAGAGAGGTGTGATGAAACTGAGAGAAAGGGGAAAGAAAAGGAATTAAGAGACAAAAGGATAAGAAGAAAAGACAAAGGCGAGAACAGCTATATCGCGAGGAGCAAGAAAAACAGCTCGATCGCAACCCTAGAGCAGCCTATGATCGAGACAGACAGGAACAGCAAAGGTTAGAAGAAGACCAAAGAATACGTGAGAAAAGAATAAAAAGACGAAGAGATGAGGAAATACAGAGGGCAGATGAACGTAGAAATGAAAAGAGAAAAGAAGATAGGGTCAGAGAAGCGGCGAGGAGTGCAGAGAATTTGATGACGATATCGAACGTAAGCGAAGATAGAGAGCACGTGATCTTGAATATTTGGAAAGGGAGGTTAAAAAACCCGATCCATTTGTAGACTGGGAAGACATTGAAGAATGTTTTCTTGCATACGGTTCGGCACCAGGCACGTCTAGGGCGAATAATGATGATGACTCCGACACCACAAGCATCGGAGAAACGATCGATGGAATATATGATGAAATGGGGCTAGAACAAATACCCCAAGGAGAGGGGGAAGATGAGCACCTAGAGAGCACTCAACTGTATGACACTGATTATGTCACCCGGATTAGCAGGAATAAAGACCTATCCCTGGATAGACTAGAAATAAGTAGTAATAAAGAAGATACAAGAAGTTGCACGAATTGGGAACACACACTGCCCGACTCCGAGGGAGAGGAGCGCGAGGAAAGAGGAGGGAGACAGAACGAAGGACGTCTCCAAAAAGAAAGGGTTACGATGGTCAGATACTACCGAGTCCGCACCCACGCAGTCTGACCGACAAGAAGTAGTGTCTCACGGTCAGAGGGGGGTGTCTTCACCGCCCTATGTGGACAGACTTAAGGACATTGCCAGGTAGACGGTGATGCAGGAATATTACCCCTGCAATAGACAGGAGAACAATGAGAGAGGTTCAAGAGGGCTATGCATTCCAGTTTCCTCTACTAAAGAAGGGGGGATTAAGACCACAATATATTCCATGGCCACAAATGAATCGGGAAAACTTGAAAAGCAAGCTTCCAATGCTGACATCGGGAGCCGGAAAATGGATACATGAGTTAGAAAAAAATGACGGGGAAATATGTTAGCCATAGGGGGCATTAAGGGTCTCCTAATCACCATACTTGGTGAGAGAGCAGACAACGTGTGGGCACGGGCAGGGTACCCTGGTGTAACCACAATCAATACTGCACATGACAGAGCGCCATGTAACAATTGCAGAGCAGCAGTATGGAAAGTGCTACGAGTACTTCACCCAGACACTTCCAATATGGGAGAGCTATAATGACTCGAAAAATGAAGGATTCTGAATATCCATGTATTTATTTGTTAGATATACTTTTAGCCGAAAGACTTTGTATAACACAGACATACAACATATACAGGTCATCAATACAAAGGCTAAAATTACACAATTCTAAAATATAGCATCCAATACACATTAAAATTCATCATTCACTACATTTTAAAATCGCCACAATCTTTACATAAAAGATAACTAAGTAGTATAGTAGGTTAATATTGTTACCACGCATAAAAGACATCCATAATTCAGTTGTGTGCATCACGTCAATTTCTTTATTAAAAGATTTAAATGATTTGGTTCTGATCGCAGTCAAGCTTTCACAATTCATAATTAAGTGGTAAAGTGACTCATAAACCTCATTACCACATAAGCGACATTTCCTCATTTCCTGTGGGATACCAAGAATATCACCTTTGGTTGTCAATGCATTTGTCATATTAAATTTCATTAGAAGATAGGTGCGAAAAGTGCTGGTGCTAGGATATGCCACAATATATTTTGGAGGCATGATTCTGGTTAGATACTCTTCAAGATATGGACCACTATTCGATTTAGAGGCAACATTGGTTATATTTTGCTCATTCCAAAGCTCAAACACTTTCTTTTTTATGTCTCTTTTTAGGGAAACAATCGTTAACATTCCTGGAGTACTCCCAGGCAACCACTTTCTATAAGATGTTTGTAAAGTACCAAGAGTACCAACAAGCATATTGCCATCTAACGAAGATACGCTTGCACATACGGCACAATAATTGTCATTTGCTAGGGTAACCACCTTTTCATAAGACAAAACGCATTTGCATGTATAGGCACACCAGATACCTTTAATTGCAAACTCCAAATACAGATATTCTACACTAAGATTGTGTGGTAACCAGAGTAACTTCCTCAATAGTTTAGCCTCAAATATTACCATGCGTTTGACAAAAGAGTGACCCCATATCTCAGCTGCATATAAAATCATTGACCGTATTTTGGCCAAATAGATGTTTACAACCGAGGTGACAGAATAGCCACTGTTTCGACCGATATAAGTACTCCAGGCATTTGTGGACACAATACACCGATTCTGAAGTGGGACCATTGGAATTCCCAAGTGAGCTTCTGATCAACAATAATGCCAAGATATTTGTATGACGTTACTTGTTCCAGTATTTTTTAATCTAAATTCCACAAATATCTCTTAGGTCTTTGTTTTTTAGAAAAGACCCTCATTTTGCTTTTATCGATATTTATAGTTAGGCCATTGGTAGCAGAGTAAGCCACCAGGGAATCAAGCATATGCTGGGGACCTGCTGGGGTATAGTCCAGTATCACCAGGTCATCCGCATAGGCAAGCCAACCAACAATCACACCATTAACTTTCACAGGATTAGCATTAGTTAGATTAAAAGCATTCATCATATCGGAAAGGTAGAGATTGAAGAGGATTGCCGCCATCATGCACCCTTGTTTCACCCCACAACAGGTTGCTATATTTTTCGATAACCTGCCAGCAGCATTGAGTCTGATTCTTACCGAAGTATCGGTATGAAGCAGCATCAACATCCTCAAAAGACCTTGTGGAATTCCACAAGAGTTTGTTTTTGCCACAATTTATTGCGTAAGTTGGTATTGAATGCGGCAGAGAAATCAATATAGGCACAATATACATCTAGATGCAGTTTGGCCCAAGCATGCTCAATAGCAGATGTAAGTAACAAAAGGTTGTGCGTAGCACTGGATATATCGCGAAAACCTACTTGATTTAATGGTAATATGCTGGAGGCGGCGATCCATATTTTCAATTCTTGGAGCAAAACTTTAGTGAACATTTTGGAAGATACATCAAGCATGGTTAGCATTCTAAAGTTAGGCGGATTGTCCCAAGATCCTTTTTTGTGTACCATAAGAATATGGCTAGTTTGCCAAGATGGGGGAATCGCACCCAACCTACCAACTTGTTTGAATAACGGTAGTAATGCTGCACCCCATAGAGCAGGTTGTTTTTTGATTACTAGATTACAAACACCATCAGGTCCTGCCGCCCGAGAATTTTTCAGTTTGTCAATGATTTTAATGATATTGGATACAGATGCTTTACAGTCCCATGAGGCTTCCGGCAGCGGGAGGATGTTATTGGACAGTTAAGTTTTACCCAGTGTATCTTTGATGTATAGGGCCCATGTATCCTCAGAAATACAGTTAATGGACAAATCACGTTTGTTTTCTGAGGAGATGCCAAATGCCTTGGTTGTTATTAGACATAGCCATTATTGCAATTATTTTCCATAATTGTATTTCAGTTTCCCTTTTATGCGGCTTAACCCACTTTTTATAATTCGTTTTGAGTGTTTTAATGTGACATGCAACATTCTGGACAGATAGTGTTGAAACAGTTTTCTTCACTACCATTCTAATTGCATTACGGAGATGCTTCTTTGATTCTCTAATTATAATATCATTGCCCATCCTACGAGGTATCATAATATTAGTCAGTTCACCAGCAGATTTATGGGCCCTGTGTTCACATACATGTTCACGAATATTCTGCATTAGCAGACTAAATTGGGAAAGGATAGTGTTTGCAGTCATTTGACCCGAGGCCCCTTCCTCAATGAACACAGATAACAAATCAGAAACAACATGGGTGACATTCTCAAGGTTACGACTATGCCAAACTATTCTGTTATTACCTTCATTCACATAGATCATCCCATTATCATCGTAGTCAGTTCCAACATCACATTTACCCGGAAGTGTAAACAAGAGGCATAGTGGAAGGTGATCACTTTCTTCACGTTCCACGATGCCCATGTCCCTTATGGAATGGAGGCCCAAATTATTAGTGATGATGTTATCAACAATGGCAGCTGATCTTCCTTCAACCCTGGTAAATTTCATCATGGCATCACCTGGTGTGAGGCCATTTGGTTTGACAAGACAATGGCTATTGATGAGATAAGACCATTTACGAGCTTGCCTATTAGATTCCTGGATGGTTGCTGATCGCATCAGTCCGTCATTTTTCTCAGAGTTATTACCATGGTCACCAATTTTGGCATTCAGGTCGCGTAGTAGCCAGATTGAATGGCGAAGACTATACATCTTAAGAACAGCATCTAAAGTACACACATTTTCAGTTGTATGGACCATATTGGGTGGATCGTAGACATTAATAACTATTATGACTTCCAATAGCCAAGTTAGTTTTGCAACTAACACATGTTGAGTGGACAGAGGGAGCTTTACAATCTTCCATGGTGATTGAACCAATATCAACAATCCCCCTTTTGGGCGGCCAAGAGGGCCCTTAGTGGCTACCTGATGTACGGTACTTCTGTCATCTAATTGGATCTCAGAAGACAACCAAGTTAATTTATATACAAGATTTCCAAGAAGCTCAAAACGCATGAATCTTGGACAAAATCCATACCTGTGTTTTACCATATATTATGCCAAGAATTGCCAGAACCAGTACAGAAACAACTCAAGAAATTGGTAGGAGTTGAGGCCAAACCTTGGGCTGAAATGCAGTTGACTATCGCACACTATTGCAGACTATTACTGGAAACGAATCGAAAAAAGGAAGCAACTCGAAAGGGTGAGGAAGCGAAACTGGTGCAGAAGAAACTATCAAAGTACGCCCTGGAAGGAGCCATGCTAACTAACGCAGCTGAACAAAGCATGCAGCAGGTGGCGTAGGATCTTACCCACGGGAGAGAGGATTTAGGGGAAGAGGATGGCAGAGCAGTCAGGGAGGCTTCCAAAATCATCGGGAGGGTTTCAAAATGTGCAAAATGGAAACCCAGATATGTCAAATGGGCAAATAATCCGACCACCACCAGTATGTTGACTATGTGGAATGACAGGGCACTTGGCGCACACATGCAGAAAACAAGGCATGATGCAGAACGGCCAAGGGATGGGAGCAGGCATGGCGAATCCACCTGCAGTTGTACAACAGGGCGTTGCACAGAATCACATGGTGCAACAACAAGCGCCAGGAGCACAGCACAGTGTGCAACCTCAGAGCATGGGCAGTTTTCCGCAAGGACAGATCCAACAGGCACCGTTGCAAGTGTCACAGGCAATGAGCACAGGGCAGACCCAGAACCCTGGAAAGGGAAGCAACAATGGGAATGGGGAAAATATACAAGTGCACGATGGGCCAACATTGTATATGAACTAGGACAGCTCACTGGGAACCCTGATGTGCTCTATCCTATCAGTGACACCAGACACTCATAGGTAACCTAGGGTGGATGTCGTTATAGGGGGCAAGGATTATTCCTTTCTAGTAGACACGCGTGCAACACGCTCGTGTATACGTGAAGGCAAGTTTTCCTTGTCTGGTGAGGCCATAGATACTCAGTTGTACAGGTGCTCAGTCGAGTTCCCTTTACAAACGCACTCCCAGTCTCCATAGGAGAGTGCGAAATGAATGTACCTTTATTGTATTCACGTCAGACGCCAGTAAACATTTTGGGTCGAGACCGAATGACAAAATTGAACATGACAATTTCATTCACGGCGGAGGGCATAGTATGCTCCTCTCCAGGAATGCACTACTCAAATATATGTGAAATGATTAGAGCATACTCAGGACGCATAGCCATGAGGGCCATACCATGTGAGCCAGAAATGTTTGCATATGGCATGAGTGTGCTTATGGCGGGATTACCAGGACGTGCAAACAAAATCATGAGAACCCCTGATGAGTTTTTATGCAGACCAAGAATACCTATGCATGAGGAGGAGTGATGAGTATTTCCCTTGATGATGCACGCAGCTGCAGTGCGAGGGAAAGTTGTTTTGGTTGATGGTTACGATGAGGAGGGCAGACAATGGTGCGCAATTATCAGCATCGAAGGAGGATCTCGAGTGACTGACGTCACCGATGATGATCTGTTTGAAGAACAACCGGATATGGGAGAGACAATGGTGGAAGTGAGTCTCACCTTTTAGGTAAAGATGATTAAAAGAGAGCTACCTCAGAAAATGATGTTGGCACTAAAACGTCCTGAATATTTTGATGATGATATAGCTAAAGTCCGTATCTCAGTGTGGAGTACCAGACCCCATGACGTGGGTCTCCTGAAAGGGATGGGAGAAGTAAGAATCAAATTGAAACCAGGAGCAATCCTACCAAGAGCCCGACAATATCCCATGTCCAGAGAGGCAGATGAAGGGATTTCTAAGACAATTTCTGCCATGATGGACCAGGGCATCTTAGTGATGTCATAGTCATCATGTAATACGTCAGTTTATCCTGCCAAGAAATTAAAGGGGGGTCTTGGAGATCTTAGACCGATAAATGATATTGTTGAGGCCGAGTTCCCTTTAGTCCCTAACCAGTCTACAATCCTATGTAATATACCTGTAGAGGCAAAATATTTCACGGTGATTGATTTGAAAAATGCATTTTTCTCAATCCCGATGCACCGTGACTCACAAGATCTGACGTCATTCACATTCAGACAAATGCGTCTGAAAAGTACAAGGCTGCCACAGGGGTACTGTGAGTCTCAGTATATTTTTTACCAGAGTCCTGCAAATGGATTTAAACAACATTGCACTAGAAAGTGTTGTCTTACAATATGTGGATGACATCCTGATGTGTAGCACCACAGAAGAACAATGCAGGCACGATTCTGTTCAGCTATTGACTATATTGGCTGAGAAAGGATATAAAGTTGACAAGGAAACGTTACAATATTGTCAACAAGAAGTGCTGTACATAGGCCAGTTGATCTCACATGAAGGGAAGAAAGTGACCCCAGAAAGGGCTGAAGCCTTAATCAACATGGCTAAACCACACACGATAAAGCAAATGCAGAGCTTCTAGGCCTATGCAATTATGTTATAGAATGGGTTTTCGATTACAGCTCTTATACTGAGCCTTTACTTAAGGCCCTAAAGAAGGCCCAAATGACAAAAGAAAGGATTGAATGGTCTGAAGCCATGGAGGAAGGGTTTACTGAACTCAAGAGAGCAATTTGTACAGCTCCAGTTCTTAGAATTCCCAATTATGCCGAGGAATTTTACCTGTTTTCACACACAAATGCCAGGGTTATGACGGCAGTACTTTCTCAAAGAACCTCCTTGGGGTACAAACCCCTAGCATACTACAGTGGGAATCTGGACCCAGTAATGAGAGGCCACTTCCCATGCGAACTAAGTTTAGCTGCTGCAGCGTTCGCCATAGATAAAGCTACAACCGTTATGATGGGATGCTCCATGACGTTGTACGTCGAGCACTCATTATTTGCCATTCTAGAGAAACCAAAGGGCACATTGACATCTCGGAGAGCTTCTGCTTATGAAGTGATCATATCAAACCCATCGATTAAGATAGTCCGATGTAAAATAGTAAACCCAGCCATGTTCATTGCAGAGCCAATCACTGAAGGAGAGCCAACACATGACTGTGCGAATTATGAAGAATTCTATGATGAAATTCCCGGGGTGAAAGAAAATGCCTTGGCAGGAGGAGAGATCGTCTTTATTGACGGGTCTTCGAGAATCAAACAAAGTGATGGGCAGAGATACACAGGCGTTGCTGTGATAAAGCAGACAGCAAATGGAAAGTTTGAAGTGCTTCTTGGTGCACGAATACCATCTCATTATTCAGCACAGGCTGCAGAATTATTGGCGTTGATACCATCAAGAATCACGCAGATCAGGAAGTAACGGTGTACAGTGACTCTGCCTATGTGACGTCGACAGTGCACGCAGGCTTAGCGTGCTGGAAAAGGAGGGGCTACCTACGAGCAGACAGCATGCCAGTTCAGCGCGCAGCTTATTGGACAGGCTGATTAAGGCACTACATCTCCCAGTGGGCATAGCAGTCGTGAAATGCACCGCCCACACCAAGGGGACAGATTTTGTCTCTCGCGGGAACCAAGCAGCGGACACAGAAGCCAAACGTATGGCATCCAAAAGTGAGACTATCATGGAACTGGCGTGCACCAATCAAAGGATGATGGTTGCACGGGCGACATCGAAAGCCTATAACTATCTTGGGCAAACACAATTGATGGAGCTCCAAGGGCAGGCCCACAGGAAGAGAAGAACTTGTAGAAACATCAAGGGTGTTCTTTAAACCCCTCTGACAGCTTGTGGTGACAAGACAGCACTGGTAAACCAGTAATGCCTGTAGCCCTATTAAAAATAGCGCTGGAGCAGTTACATTACCCGGCACACATGACAAAAGAGAATCTAGCACCAAGGCTCACTGAAGACTGGTTCATACCGAATTTAGCGGAGCATGTTGCATTATTTATGGTGAACTGCATAATCTGTCAGCAATTCACCGCTGGGCACACATCAAAAGTAATGAGGAGTCCTCCCCAGGTCAAATGGGCCTTTTCAGCACTTGCATGGCGATTACGTCGACATGATTCAAGTAGGCAACGGGTACAGATACTTAATTGTGGTGTGTCCATTCTCTAGATGGATAGAAGCAGGTCCATGTACACACCCAGACTCTACCTGTGCGGCCAAATTTCTAGTGGGGGAAGTGTTCCCCAGGTGGGGATGTGTGAAGTCATAAGATCAGATATTGGGGCTCATTTTGTTAATACAGTGTTTGAGCAGATCAGCTTGCTGCTCGGTATAAAGCACACGTTCTCGTTGGCGTATCATCCAGAAGGTAATGGGATCTGTGATAGGTTCAACGGCTTGTTGAGGAGAGAATAGCCAAGTTGAAGCTTACTCTAAAGAAGAGATGGTTGCACTGCCTTCCATTGGCACTGTATGCTCTTCAGAACCAACCTGGCTCTGACCATCATTTTACGCCACACTAGATAGCCACAGGAAGAAGAATGAAAACTCCCCTCACACACCGAGACAGAGCTGCCCAGTCAACGGGAGAGGTTTTAGGATTCGAAATGCAAAACTATCTGAACTGTATGACCTCTTGCCTTACTCTAATTTCAAAAGAAATACATGAATTGGTGCACTCCTAATCTAGACTTTTTATGAAAGTAGTCGAGAACAAATGTCAATTTAAATTAAGGTGCGGGGTAGGAACTGAGATCCTGGCACAAGACCACCACAAATAACAAAAGACAAAGAGAAGGCTCAAGCTTTGAACCCTCCCGTCCCCTGCACACTGTTGTGTGTTGGCTAAACCAACTACTGTAAACTCGAAATGGTTAATTCTGTTTGTAAATAGAAATGGTACTCTTTCTGTATATTTCTGTATATTACTGTGTATTGTGTGTAATTTCCTTGTAATTAATTAATTCTGTAATTAATGTACTTAATGTAATGTAATTATTTGCTGTAACATGTTTTCAAGAGTATGCGCCCGGTTGCCCCTAGGCCTGGTTCTTTGCGCTTTATAAATAATAGACCAAAAGCAAATTTTGTAGAACACAAAAATGTGTATATTTTGTTTAAGGTTACAAATAAAATTTTCACCCCAAGGAGAAGGGGTGGCAGTGTGTATATCGAGATGCGGAAAGCTGCTTCCCAATAGGCGTCAACAACATTGGCTTGCTCAATCTGAAAAATATGGAAATATAATGATCAACGGGTGTCGAAGGGTGGTGGTGTGCACCCTATTATTGGCGTAGTGATAGATATCCTCTAGTATCAAAATATTACTCCTCATAAAGGGTGGCCATCATATCTTCCAATAGGGGGGCCAGCGTGGTCACTAAATAAGTATGGAGTGAGTCTACATCTAATATGGCAAAACCATCTGGTATACAGGTCCATAAGGACTGTTTAAATCCACCATTGAGACCCATTGTGGCTGGTCCCGAGAGTATCTTTGATCCCCTCTCTGTATATGTTGACGTTTTACTCCAACCTCTTGTCCAAGCTACAGCTACCTATTTGAAGGACACCACAGACTTTCTTAATTGCCTGAAGGAAATCACGGCTATCAGCACAGATTGCCTTCTTTTCAGTCTAGATGTCTGTAGCCTGTACACCTCAATACCACATGTTGAGGGGATTGAGGCGGTAGAATGGCTACTCCTTAATACAACAAACCTCAGAGGCGAAGCTGAATTCATCATTGAGTTACTTAACATCATACTATACAATAGTTATTTCCGCTTCTTAGGGAAATTCTATTTACAAACCTCTGGAACCTCATGGGGTCATCCATGGCACCGATGTATGCTAACACTTTTATGTTTAAATTTGAGAGCGACATTGTACTGGAACATCCTAAATGGTCATCATACATATTGATTTTGGAAACGTTTCATTGATGACATATTTGGAATCTGGTGTGGAACACATGATGAATTACAATCTTTTTTCAGTTACCTTAACTCAGTTCATTCGAGAATCAAATTCACTATGGAGATTGGCAATCCATCCCTCCATTTTTTGGATGTCAACTTGAAGATTTAAAATGGCAACATTACAACCAATATCTACCACAAACCCACAGATGCCAATAATCTACTACTTTTTGCAAGTTTTCACCCAAAAGCCATGCTCCAAAGTCTCCCATAGAGTCAGATTCTTAGGCTCAAACACATTATCTCAGAACCAGAAGGGCTTGACACAAAGTGTTCCAAACTAATTGAAAAATTCAAACAAAGAGGTTACCCAGATACAGTACTTAATGAGGCAAAGACCAGATCACTAAGCGTGACAAGAACGGATTTACTGCAACCTAAATCACGCAATGACGACATTCCTTTATTGTTCATATCCATATTTTCTCGCCAGAGTTTTCAAATCAGTAAAAGTATTAAGAAACATTGGTCAATACTACACAATGACTCATCATTGTTGAGACTGTTCCCTAAAGCGCTGATGATGTGCTTTAAAAAAAGAAAAAACCTGAGGGACAAACTGATCAAAGCAGAGAGACCATTGAAAGAAAATCAGCAGTTTTTGACCACTTGGAAAAAGGGCACTTGCCCATGTCTTAACTGCACACACTGCAACAATATCATCAAGGGGAACATGCTTTCCCATCCACAAACGGGCAAGAAAATTAAGATCCATGACTACTCAACCTGCATGACTCCAGGTGTCATCATACTATCAAGTGCCCGTGTGGTAAACTTTATGAAGGTCAAACAGCGAGACCAGCCAAGGAACGGTGGTCAGAACATAAATCAAACGTAAGATGCAATAGTCTACGATCACCAGTGGCAAGACACTTCAATTCTGAGCACCATACCGTTGCTCAGATCAGAATCCAAATCCTTGAAGTTGTAAAAAAAAAAAACAGAGGTGGAGATTATCATTCCATGCTCCATAGGAGAGAACCTTTTTTGGATTAACTATTTGGACACTGTACACCCCAAGGGCCTTAATGAAGAACATTCACTCGACTGTTTCTTATAAAGTTAATCCATTATGACTAGAAATATGTACACTACACTGGTTTTAAATCTTTATTGTGATTGCTTTATACTAGATGCTTTCTATTACAGCATCATGGACGTTTTGGCAAATTGATCGTACAACTATAGATTTCTCTATGTAAGACAAAAATGTATCTTCAAGTATTATATACTCCCATGTACAAAATATGAGACTAGATGTTTTGTTTGAGACTTCATGATTATGTTGGATTCATATTATGCTAATGGAATAATGGTAATGGATTATTTGTCTTGGACATTTATTCATACAACATTGACAGATTGATTGTAAATACGTCAATTTAAAATGTCCTTCCTTTATTTTTGCCCATATATACACCTGTTTAATATATCAACTTGTGATTGAGCTTTGAATAGCCTGTGTGGATACGGTCCTATTCATCCCATTGACCCTTAAACTCGTATCCAGACCGTGTTGACAGTTTCTGTTTACCAGCTTCCTTACACTGCAACCCATCTTTGTTCTTTTTTCATTTTTCGCTCTAGAGTCATCTTTCGACAGTTTTCTTTCCATCCTCATTTTATTTTCCTCTTTAATCCCCTTTTTTTTAATTTCCAAACGCCATCCCATGTGTTATATCTTGTAATTCATAAGGACACTTACACGTGTATTTACGTTCCTTTAAACATTTAAAGATGGCGGGCAGACTATTCCAGTTGAACATTTAGTCCCTTCTTCAGTTTCTATTATTGAAGTTCCCTGAATGGATAACTTGGTGCATGTACACAACCTGTTTTTTGCTTATAAGGGCGAAGCGCGTTACCATGGTAACGGTCGCCGATGCCTCGATGCTGAGCTAGAACCATTTTCTCAATCGCACGGCTACAGGTAAGAGCGATTGCTCCTGTAATAGATAGAGAATCCGATTAGGGATGTTTCATTACTTCATTATTATTCTACATGCTTGTTTATAGCACTCTTTTATTTTATACTTACCTCTTACAGTTTGGATATCATAGAACTGTTCGAAGACTGCACCTATCCACTGATATACTCTTGTCTCGCATTCATAACATGGTTTTCCCGACTCTTACCCCGGAATTTGGTCTAAACATGCCTGATCCATCTTTTTTTACTATCTAGGTAGGTATTCTATCTAGCTACCCACGTTCATCAATATATTTTTTACTTACTCCTGCCTATATACCTTTTCCATCTCATTTATACTTCTATAATATATTTCGTTTGCAGACCAAATTTTTTTGGAAGCAGTTGTGGAAATTCGGTGTTATTTGAACGGACGTCTACGACCACTCTGGACTAGCAAGCATTTTTCAAAATATAGTGTTCCTTGTGAACCTTCAGAAAGGATTATAATAATGTAAATTATGTATACCAGATGGTTTTGCCATATTAGATGTAGACTCACTCCGTACTTATTTAGTGACCACGCTAGCCCCCCGATTGGAGGTTATGATTGCCACCCTTTATTTAGACTTTGAGGAGTAATATTTGGATACTAGAGGATATCTATCACTACGCCAATAATACGGTGCACACCACCACCCTTTGACACCTGTTGATCATTATATTTCCATATTTTTCAGATTGAGCAAGCCAATGTTGTTGACTTTGTTGACGGCCACTACGCCTATTGGGAAGCAGCTTTCCGCATCTCGATATACGCACTGCCACCCCTTCTCCTTGGGGTGATAGACATTACACTCACATCATCATTTTCTTTATACTTTCAGATAAACCAGATCACTTCATTTATTTCTCACTTGTATGTTTCTCTTTCATTATTTTATTTATTTTATTTATTTTATTACATTTGTTATACGCCCAGACCCGGAGGTATCACGGCGTAGTTACAGACAATGGGATAATGCAATCTTAGAATAAACATAGAGGTGTAAAAGTATAACAATCAAAAATGTACAATAATAGGAATCAATAGTACACACTAATATACAAAGCAGTCAGGTAAAATAGTTGATTGGAGGGGATTAGTGCACTGGTTCAGTTAGAACTTGTTGAAGAGCCAAGTCTTCAAAAGGCTTTTGAATTTGGGGAATGAGGTTTCATTCATAATGTGGGTAGGTAGCGCATTCCAATGTCTGGGGGCCAGTGTTTTGAAGCTGCTGCCCCCTGCTTTCTCTCTTTTGTATCTGGGGGTTTCAAGGAAGGCGTTTTTGTTGGACCTGAGGAGTCTGGTCTGGGGCTTCATCATGACTGTGTTGTTGAGGTATTTGGGCGCTTTGTTAGCCCTGCATTTGTGGGTGATGCTCAGGGTTTTAAATAGAATTCTAGCTTGTATGGGGAGCCAGTGGTGGTCTCTTCTGGTGTTGGATATATGTTCAGATTTTTTGATGCCTAGAGCTGCTCTGAGGGCTTTGTTTTGCATGAGTTGAAGTTTAGCTATGTTGGCTTTGGAGGTGCCAAGGAATAGGATATTACAATAGTCTAGCTTAGACAGTATGAGTGCTCTGGCTAGAGTAACACAGTTGTTGGTAGAGAGGAATTTACGGCTGAGGGAGATGAGTTTAGAGGTGTAGGAAGTGGATGAGGCTAATGTGTTTACTTGTTTAGACATGGAAAGTGTGGCATCTAAGTACACGCCGAGGGTCTTGACTTGTTTAAGAACAGGGATTATGGTTCCATCGATGGTGAATGATTTAAAGGCGGGCTCAAGGGTGTTGATTTTGCTGGAGGAGCCTAGTATGAGGAGCTCGGTTTTGTCGTCGTTGAGACAGAGGCTGTTGTTAGCCATCCAGTTTTGGATGAGTGAGTAGATTTTGTTAACCAGGAGGGAGTCTTGTTCATGGTTGCCTGTGAGAGGAATGAGGATTTGGGTGTCATCGGCGAAGTTAGTATAGATGACACCCAGAGCATCCAAGGCTGCAAATAATAGCTTGGTGTAGGCATTATACAGAGTGGGGTATAGGCAGGAGCCTTGCGGTACACCTGCAGGGACAGACACTGGGTCTGCTGATTCTTTGCCAATGGATACTCTGGAAGTTCTGTCAGCCAAGAAGGATTTGATCCAGTTGGTAGCGTTCTGAGCTAGGTTGAAGTTGTTTGCTAGAGTGTTACAGAGTTTGTCGTGGTCAACCAGATCGAAGGCCGCCGAGAGGTCCAAGAGCATCAGAAGGCAGAGTTTACCTGCTTCTCTGGTGGCATCCATTTGGATCTTCATATCAAGGAGGGCTGTCTCTGTGCTATGGTTGGGACGGAAACCTGACTGGCGGTCTCCTAGTAGGTGATGTTGTTCCAGGTGGTTCTGAATTTGGCAGTAGGCTATTTTGTCGATTATTTTTAGGAGAAATGGGACCGTTGTAATGGGTCGGTAGTTAGTGGGTATTGTTGGATCCAGGGAAGGTTTTTTTAGAAGTGGTGTCACCCAAGCTTTTTTGATGCTGGTGGGGACTGTGTTTGTGAGGAAGGAGGCGTTAATGAATTCAGTGATGATAGGTGTGAGAGTGGGGGCGCATAGTTTCACTAGATGGGATGGGAATTGGTCTTCCTTGCAGTTGGAGGCTTTGAGTTTCATCATAGTGTCGAAAACTTCTTTGTTAGTCACTGGTGAGAATTGGAATGGGGGACCAGTAGTGGCGTTTGAGATGGTTGTTGATATGGTGGGTGGAGTTTTGTCAGCTAGGTGTGTTTTTTTACTATCGATTTTGTTTTGTAGTAGGAGGATTTTGGATGAGAGTGCGTTTTGAATGGTGGTGCACCAGTCTTTGCTAGCGTTTGAAGGTGCTGAGATTTGACATGGGTTTTCGAGCTCTCTAAGAATGGTAAAGAGTTCTTTGCTGTCTGAGGACGCGTTAGCAATGCGGAGGTTGAAGGCATTGGCTTTTTGAGTGATTATTGCTGATTTGTAAGTTTTGTTGGCTTCAGCAAAGGCTGATGCCGATTCTGGGGTGTTGTTTTTCTTATGGAGGTGTTCAAGTGATCTTTTAGTGCGTCTTAAGGCTATAAGTTCTTCATTAAACCAAAAGCAGGAGCGTTTATCAGGTCTACGGGTTTTAGTGGTGATGGGTGCAAGTAGGTCGATGGTTTGGGTGAGGCATTGTTGGTATTGTTCTGCTAGATAGGAGGGGTTGTTGGTGCCTAGAGCCATATGGGCAAAGGAGGCACACAGGGCTAGAGTGAGTTTGTCGGAAGAGAGCTTTTTGATATTTCTAGTCTCAAATGTTTCTGGTTTTTTAGGGGTGATGTGTTCGGTACTGGCATTGTCTATGGTGAAGTTAATTGCATAGTGGTCTGACCAATTGAGTGGTAGGATGGAGTCAATAGTGACTAGAGAATTAAGGGTGAGAAGCCAGTCTAAGGTTCTTCCTTTTGAGTGGGTGGGTTTATCTACCAGTTGTATGAAGTTCATCTCTGACATGGCTGTATAAAATGTAGATGCTTCTGAGTCGAGGGGGTCATTGTATCCTAGGTTAAAGTCACCGAGGACTATGCATTTGGTTTTAGGCTTGATGAGGGGCGTTAGGAGTAGTGGGATGTCCAAGTCAGGGTGTGTGTTTTTGTTGGGTGATCTGTACACCACTAGTAGGTTGGTGGTGCTTTTGGGGTTGGAGGTATACTTGACTAGTAGGAGTTCATAACCTTGTATCTGTTCTATTGGGCATGCTCTGATTTCCAGGGTGGTTTTGGCTATTATGGCAACTCCGCCTCCTTGGGTATTTATCCTGTCTGTTCTCAGGATGCTGAATCCTGGGGGAATAGCAAGGGCTAGAAGTGGTCCTGCTGCTGGGTGAAGCCAGGTTTCAGTGACCACCAGCATATCAATGTGTTGGTCTACAATGAGGTCATGGATGTCTATAGCATGGGCACCTAGTGAGCGGGCATTGATGAGTGTAGTTTTGAGGGTGGAGGTAGGGGCAGGGGGTGGTGTGTTATCTTTGATGGGGGAAGAGTCAGCGGTTTTGTTATTGGTTAGGTGTTTGAGTGATGCGTTGTGGAATCTTATGTGTTGGAAGTTGGTGGGCGTGGTGTTTGGTTTGATCAGTGTATTGGGTGAAGTGGTGAGGGAGTTAGCTCGTAGGGACATTTGGGTTCTAGACATGAGTCTATTGAGTCTTTCGATGCCCAGGATGGGTGTGGTTGTGTCATTAGTGCAGATGGGTATGGTGTGATTGTATGTAGGCGGGTTGGGACTAAGGCACGGGATGTCCGAGGCTGCTGCCTTCTTGATGGTGATGGGCATGGTGTGGGCCTGAGGAGATGGTATGGGAAAAGGGGGGAGTGTGGGGAGGAAAGGGGTGGGGCAGGGGATGGGGAAGTGGCGTGGACAACCTGGTCTAACTAATCCATCGCCAACCTTGATGAAGTGTCCTCTGGTGCATGGTGTGACATTAGGGACTATGCAAAAAGGGAACATGATGAATGTGAGGCGTGCTAGCATTATATTAGTGGGTGCTGGGTGGGTAGAGCTAGAGTTCAGTGAGCTGTCTAGGCACCTGGACTGGGAGCAATAAACCAGTGCAGGCAGGCAGTGCTCTAATGCAAACACAGCATCAGCCTGGGTAGCTAGTAGGGTGCGCGGGCAGTGGGTCATCTAAATTTGATTATAGTAATCAGGGCGGAAGCGGGGTGCACAGGCAGTGGGTCACCTAGATTCGATATTGGCAATTCAGGCACAAAACATAGCAGGGTGCACAGGCAGTGGGTCACCTAGATTTGATATTGGCAATTCAGGCACAAAACATAGCAGGGTGCCCAGGCAGTGGGTCACCTAGATTAGATATTGGCAATTCAGGTACAAAACATAGCAGGGTGCACAGGCAGTGGGTCACCTAGATTTGAAATTGGCAATTCAGGTACAAACATAGCAGGGTGCACAGGCAGTGGGTCACCTAGATTTGATATTGGCAATTCAGGCACAAAACATAGCAGGGTGCACAGGCAGTGGGTCACCTAGATTTGATATTGGCAATTCAGGCACAAAACATAGCAGGGTGCACAGGCAGTGGTTCACCTAGATTTGATATTGGCAATTCAGGCACAAAACATAGCAGGGTGCCCAGGCAGTGGGTCACCTAGATTAGATATTGGCAATTCAGGTACAAAACATAGCAGGGTGCACAGGCAGTGGGTCACCTAGATTTGAAATTGGCAATTCAGGTACAAACATAGCAGGGTGCACAGGCAGTGGGTCACCTAGATTTGAAATTGGCAATTTAGGTACAAAACATAGCAGGGTGCACAGGCAGTGGGTCACCTAGATTTGAAATTGGCAATTCAGGCACAAAACATAGCAGGGTGCACAGGCAGTGGGTCACCTAGATTTGATATTGGCAATTCAGGCACAAAACATAGCAGGGTGCCCAGGCAGTGGGTCACCTAGATTTGATATTGGCAATTCAGGTACAAAACATAGCAGGGTGCACAGGCAGTGGGTCACCTAGATTTGAAATTGGCAATTCAGGCACAAAACATAGCAGGGTGCACGGGCAGTGGGTCACCTAGATTTGAAATTGGCAATTCAGGCACAAAACATAGCAGGGTGCCCAGGCAGTGGGTCACCTAGATTTGAAATTGGCAATTCAGGTACAAAACATAGCAGGGTGCACAGGCAGTGGGTCACCTAGATTTGATATTGGCAATTCAGGTACAAAACATAGCAGGGTGCGCAGGCAATGGGTCACTAGCAGAATGCACAGGGGGTGAATGAGTAACCTAGAGTCGAGTTTAGTTCGTATAGTGAGGAGTTGCATTATGTGTGGGAACAAGGAGGTATAGGGTTCCAACTAATAGTCGATTATGCGGCACGGTAGCAGTAGTAGCTTACCTAGAGCAGGGAGGGCAGAGGTGCGGGTCCCATGCTCCTTTGTGCTGATCCAGGGCTGATTTTCCACACTGTCGGGAGTGGGGCTGATTCCGGGAGCGCCGCAGAGCGCAAACAGGAGCAAACAGGCTCGACTGGCCTTAAGAGGCCTTCGGATGGCCGTTTGTATTTAAATAAGAATACAAACACGCGTTGCCTAGCAACGTGGAGGCGTCTCAGCCTAGTTTCCGTGCCGCATCGCGCCCGACATTTTGGAAAAGGTAAATGTCGGCGCGTGCGGTCTTAGGGAGAAATTGGGGGCCAGGGGTGCCGTGGAGATGATGGGGTGCCCAGGCAGGGCTGGATGTAGCAACTGTTGGTGGCTGCAGGCGGGGGGGGGGCAGGCTGCTGCGTGGATGCAGGGTGCTCCGTGCAGGGACCTCCTCGCTGGGTCCTCGTCGCTGGGTCCTCGTTCCTGGTGGGTGGGTGTGGGGGCTCCTGCCCTCTCCACTGGTGGGGAGGTAGTTGGGGAGCAAACAGGCTCGACTGGCCTTAAGAGGCCTTCGGATGGCCGCCGGCTCTTCCGCCTGCCGGCGGATGTTTGTATTTAAATAAAAATACAAACACGCGTTGCCTAGCAACGTGGAGGCGTCTCAGCCTCGTTTCCGTGCCGCATCGCGCCCGACATTTTGGAAAAGGTAAATGTCGGCGCGTGCGGTCTTAGGGAGAAATTGGGGGCCAGGGATGCCGTGGAGATGATGGGGTGCCCAGGCAGGGCTGGATGTAGCAACTGTTGGTGGCTGCAGGCGGGGGGGGCAGGCTGCTGCGTGGATGCAGCGTGCTCCGTGCAGGGACCTCGTCGCTGGGTCCTCGTCGCTGGGTCCTCGTCGCTGGGTCCTCATTCCTGGTGGGTGGGTGTGGGGGCTCCTGCCCTCTCCACTGGTGGGGAGGTAGTTGGGGAGCAAACAGGCTCGACTGGCCTTAAGAGGCCTTCGGGTGGCCGCCGGCTCTTCCGCCTGCCGGCGGATGTTTGTATTTAAATAAGAATACAAACATGCGTTGCCTAGCAACGTGGAGGCGTCTCAGCCTTGTTTCCGTGCCGCATCGCGCCCGACATTTTGGAAAAGGTAAATGTCGGTGTGTGCGGTCTTAGGGAGAAATTGGGGGCCAGGGGTGCCGTGGAGATGATGGGGTGCCCAGGCAGGGCTGGATGTAGCAACTGTTGGTGGCTGCAGGCGGGAGGGGGCAGGCTGCTGCGTGGATGCAGCGTGCACCGTGCAGGGACCTCCTCGCTGGGACCTCCTCGCTGGGTCCTCGTCGCTGGGTCCTCGTTCCTGGTGGGTGGGTGTGGGGGCTCCTGCCGTCTCCACTGGTGGGGAGGTAGTTGGTTGATGATTAGTGGTGATTTTGGGACCTCCATCCACACAGGCTTTGGGCCTATCCTAGGAGCAAATATTGGCTG
This sequence comes from Ambystoma mexicanum, assembly GCF_040938575.1. Classification (NCBI taxonomy): domain Eukaryota; kingdom Metazoa; phylum Chordata; class Amphibia; order Caudata; family Ambystomatidae; genus Ambystoma; species Ambystoma mexicanum. Next base: position 864,137,560 of record NC_090933.1, on the reverse strand, counting down.
TTTAGGAATCTAATTATTTTAAGATGGATTGTGGGCAATTGAACTTAATGTGACGCAAACTAATGTAAATGTAAATACACTAGCATGATTATTATCTATATTTTGCAAACAGAGCTACAATTTTGTTTTCTCTAGCCTATAAACTTTTCAATCCTTATAGCATGAATGTACAAATACAATGTTTTATACACCATTTGTCTATTATTTATACATCTGTTTATAGTCTGTTTAGGCCTAAGAAGAAGAGGTTTTCATCCTCGAAATGCATTGCCAAATGAAAAACAGACTACTAGCAACACTTCTACAAATTATTCCTTCTTTGCAAGAATATTGTGACTGTTTTTTGCCTTCAAAATTTTATTTGTAACCTTAAAAAAAAAATATACACATTTTTGCGTTCTACAAAATGTGCTTTTGGTCTATTGTTATTTACAAACAGAATTAACCATTTCCAGTTTACAGTAGTTGGTTTGGCCAACACACAACAGTGTGCAGGGGACGGGAGGGTTCAAAGCTTGAGTCTTCTCTTTCTTGTGTTTTACTCTAATTTCAGACCAGCTGCATCGACGATCAACAGGGTGCAGCGCAGCACAGAACACAGAAGGAGACACTGCATCAGACTCAGTTCAAGGTCTGCATATTCCACTCGTCTTCGACGCCGTCTTGGTGAGAAATCATACATGGAAAAGGTGGGACGAGCCAAGGTTCAATGGACCGTTCACAGTTGAAGACGTTACTCCATCTGCTGTCAAGCTACAAGGAAGAGTAGCTTGGATCTTCCTGGGTGATATCAAGCCATACATCGGAGGAGGCCCCTGCCTGCACCCCACCGCGAAGAGGCTACAGACAGCGGGGAAGAACCACAGCTCGTATAGACGAGATCAATGACGAGGAAGAAGGACGCATGACCAGCAAAGTAAAGACAAAGAACTTTTTGTAAAAGGTTGTGGCTTCTTTTTGGACATTCTCGAAGTAAAAAAGGGGATAAGGACATAAAAACTACCACACTGTGCATCCTAGTTGCAGGGTAAAGAGGAAAATTACACGTGTAAGCCACAACATAGTCTGTTGACTTTGAACTTTGGACTGAGGCACGCTGAAGCCTTGATTAGGAAGAAATGCCAAATTTTGACTGAGGACACATAAATTGGAAGCAGATACATTACCCTGATTCCTTCCACACCGAGACCCTATTTGGAATCACATATGGTGTCCCACAATAAAGACATCACAAAGGACGTGGTCACCAATTTCAACCTAGTGCTAAGATCATACCTGTCATTGGTAGGAAGACTCACAAGTGTCGCAGACTTTCTCCAGCATTGGATCTTTCATAGATTCAGATGCTTGAATATTCCCCGTCGTCAGACTGGGAATCCTCGGTGATAAATTAAATAATAATAATTTTGTTTTATATATATATATATATATATATATATATATATATATATATATATATATATATATATATATATATATATACACTGCCACCTAGCAGTTCATGTACATAGCCCATTATAGCCTATGAGCCACTTCATTGTATAGTCCCTCCACCTCACTTTGGTCCTTTATGGCCCCAGCCAATGAGGTGGTAGGGCTTAAGCTCCGCCCCCGGCAGCCATCTTCAGATTTTTCACCGCAGTCTATCAGACACAGGGAATCCTCAAGCTCTCTGAGCTTTCTCAAATTCTTTCTACTTTTGTGTGGAATATATTTGTAAAATATATTCCATCTTGTTCCCCTTCTTAGGGGCTTTCTTTCCAATTAACCTTGGTGACAAAACTTGTAGTTTTCCTCTCAAAATCGTCGACTGAACTTCTCTTCAGAAATGGAGGCACCTCAGGCTGTCAGGAAGCCTTCCCTGTTCAGGGACTGCACGAGGTGCAAGAAGAAATTGGTTTACTACAAGGACCCCCACGAGCATTGCATTTATTGTCTGTACCCACATGACATTAAAAAATGCGAGATTTGTAAAACCTTTTCCACTAAGACCCTTCATGACAGGCATAGAAGACTCCTTTCATACCTGGAATCCAGGGATCAATCTTCGGACGAAGAGTCTGTCAGAACAGCTCCTGTCCAATCCAGCATTCCATCTGAGAGGCAAACTTCAAAGAGAAGGGCCTCTTCAGTGGAAAGGAGTTCCTCTCCCAAATCCAAAAAGAGGAAGCTGGAATTGATACCCTTTCTGCCTCCAGTTGACCTATCAAGCCAGAAAAAGTCAGCAAAATCTGCCTCCAGAGGTAAGGAGGAGTTTGCAAAAAACGGGGGGGCAGTCGTCGGCGGGTAAACCGCCCACGAATGAAGGGAAAGGTAAAGGCCCGTCATCGGCCATACCGTCGACGAAACCAACATCGACAACGACGACGCTTAAGACATCGTCGACAGTTAGATCATCGTCATCGGACATGTCGACCGCGAAGCAATCGTCGACGAGCAAGAAACACCACTCGTCCACGAAGCATTCCTCCATGACGCAGTCGTCCACGGAACACACTCCACATTCGTCAACGAAGCCCTCGTCGACGGGAAAAGGTCAGTCGTCGACGACGAATCCCTTGTCGACGGGAAAATCTCAGTCGTCGACGGGAAAAGCTCAGTCGACAGCGAAGCCTCCGTCGACGGGACAATCTCTGTTGTCGACGGGAAAAGCTCTGTCGACAGCGAAGCCTCCGTCGACGGGACAATCTCTGTCGTCGACGGGAAAATCTCAGTCGTCGACGAGGATAATATCATCCATAACGCCTTCAGAGGCACCGCAAATTTCGGCAGTTACAGAGGAATTACTGCCTCTCACTCTTGAAGCTCCTGTCATTACAAGCAATATCATTGAGAAGAATACTGTAACTGAACCTCTGGTACAGCAATTTTCACCTTTGGGGCACATGGCAGAACTTCCGGATATAATTCTTCAGGAAGAATTCTCTGATGCGGAAGTGGTGGAAGAGTCCATCGGTCCCTTACCGAAGCAATACAGCCCTCCTTGGCATCCGTCCACGGGAGAATCCGAATATCCTCATGACCCGGTGCTCATGTTATCCGTGCAGAGGATTGTAGAAGAATTTTACAAACGGCAAAGGGAGAAGCAAATTCCGATTAATCCCATTCCTAGAGAGTCATCCCCGATTCCAGGCACATCGGGTTGCTCTCCTTACAGGAGTAGACCGCAAAAACGGATGAGATCACCTGCTCGAAGACCGAGGAGCAGCACCCATAGTGCTTCACCTACAAGAGTCCCGTCACCACAGTCATCGCACAGACCGCGATCTCCGGACGTAGATCCCACCATGGTACCGTCCACCATCTCGGTATCTGACTGGCAGGAGGATCCTTTTGGTGAATTTTCGGAACCAGAAGAAGGAGAAATTACTCAGGAGCCAGACGATTGGGATGACTACGTCGTCGAGAAGCCCAGGAGGAGAGACTCGCCGGGCAAGGCCTCACCACCCGATGATCTTGTCTCTTTCCACACCATAATAGGTAAAGCCGCAGAACTGTTTAAAATTCAGGTTTCTTCGGAGGAAAGGCAATCAGTGCTCTACGAGCACAGGGACAAACGAAGGAGGACAGTGACCACAATTCCCCTCCTCGATACCATCTGGGATTCCGGATCCAAGATCCTATCTACGCCCTTATCGACTCCGGCGTTGGTGTCCAGGCCAGAAAAGAAATATAAAGCTCCGGATTCGGCACCGCTTTGTTTAAGGGGTCATACGAAACCAGACTCAGTTATTACAGTGGCGGCCAAAAAGAAACTCGCCAACCCCTCCTCACCGTTGTCGGCCCCACCGGATAAGGACGGACGTAAATTGGAAGCCATGGGCAGGAAAGTATCATCTTCTGCATCACTTACAATCAGAGCGGGTAATGCACTGGCCATGACCGCAAGATTCGATCGCGAGCTTTGGCTCCGCATGTCTAACTTGGCGAAACAATTACCACCGGAGCTCCAGGAGGAGGCAAAATCCATAATCGCGGATGGTGAAGTAACATCGGATCACATGATCGACGCAGCAGTTGATGTGGCCGAATCAGGCTTCAGACAGATGGCGCACGGCACAGTGCTCAGAAGGCAGGCCTGGATGAAGGCTACTAACTTTAGACCTGAAGTTCAGGCGCAGATACTAGACATGCCATTTGACGGCCAAGATCTCTTTGGGAAAAAGATAGATGACCATTTGAAGGCAATCAAGACAGACACTGACACAGCCAGAGCCATCAGTTCTTTAAAGGACAAAAGTAAGGACCATCGGTCTTTTCGTCCCTTTAGAGGTTCATCTTCCAAGTTCAGGGGATACAGTCGTTCCTCCTATGGTCAAAAAGCACAAGGCGGCACGTACCAAGCCAATAAATATCAGTCATCCAACAGATACGCCCATAGAGGCAGACGTGGCTCCGCCCAAGGGAAGTCGCAAGGCAAGCAGAACTGACGACCAATCTCCCCCCCCCCCTTCGCCACGCCCCGGTGGGGGGAAGGGTTGAGCCAGTTTTTCCAGCGCTGGCGGTCAATTACATCGGACAAATGGGTGTTACAGGTGATCCGAAAGGGTCACACCTTGGAATTTCTGGACCAACCTCCTTCCCTGCCTCCAACTCCCCGCAGAGTGCATATGCTAAGACAGGTCATGTCCGAAGTGCAAAAACTGCTCCAGAAGGCAGCAGTAGAGCCAGTACCCTATTCTCAGAGGGGAAAAGGTTTCTACTCCCGATTTTTCCTCGTCAGAAAGAAAAACGGTCAATGGAGGCCCATCTTGGACCTGAGGGCTCTCAACAAGTTCATCAAGCGCATAACTTTCAAGATGGTAGCTCTACAAGGGGTGCTACCTTGGTTAAACAAGCACGACTTCTTGGCCACTTTAGACTTGGAGGATGCATACTTCCACATTCCGATCCATCCAGCACACAGGCAGTTCCTCAGGTTCACAGTGGGAGGGCTCCACTTTCAGTTTCAAGTGCTTCCGTTCGGTCTAAAATCGGCGCCAAGAGTTTTCACGAAGTGCCTGGCACCGGTAGCGGCAAGTCTCAGGAGAGCAGGAACGGACGTTTTTCCATACCTGGACGATTGGCTGATAAAGGCAAGTTCAGCTGCAAAGGCTCGTTCGGCAGTGTCGAGGACGGTCAACCTTCTAAAAGAGTTAGGTTTCTCCATCAACCAGATGAAGTCCTGCCTCGTTCCCAGCAAGGTAGCTCTCTTCCTGGGAGCCGAGCTCGACTCAGCATTCCCAGAGTGAGACCATCCACAGAGAGAATAGCAGCGATTCTACGCTCAACTTCGAACTTCCTACAGAAAGAGACAACATCTGTACGCTCTTACAAATCCCTATTGGGCATGATGTCATCATGCATATTCCTCATACCGAACTGCAGGCTTCGCATGAGGCCGGTTCAGGAAGCTCTGGACCACCAATGGAAACAAGCTTTCGGATGCTGGGAAGACATTGTCCAGATTCCATCGACGTTGCACAAGGCCCTTCGATGGTGGAACGTTCCGAGGAATCTTCTACAGGGAATGCCGTTTCAAGCACCGACATCAACCCTCCTGCTGCGGACGGACGCTTCCTTATCAGGCTGGGGTGCTCATCTTGCAGACCTCCAAACCAAGGGATCTTGGTCGGCACAGGAGTCCCAGCTCCACATCAACGTGTTGGAGGTCAGGGCCGTAAGGTTGGCGCTGAAAGCCTTCCTACCGGTTATAGCTGGTCAAGTTCTTACGGTCCAGACAGACAACACGACCTCCATGCACTATACAAACAAGCAGGGAGGCACGAGGTCTCAGATTCTGTCGCAAGAAGCCCAACAGCTATGGGCATGGGCCTTGCGCTACGGGATACAGATCAGGGCAGAGCACCTTCCAGGAGTAGACAATGTCCTAGCGGACAGATTAAGCAGAGAATACACAGCGTCACACGAGTGGGAGTTGGACGACAGAGAAACCCGATGGATATTTGCCTTATGGGGCCATCCGCAGATCGACCTTTTCGCCACCAGGAACAACAAAAAATGCAAGAGATTTGCGTCAAGATACCCCGAGCACCAATCGCTGGGAGACGCGTTCTCAGTGGATTGGTCGGGGAAGCTCCTCTAAGCCTTCCCACCCATTCCCCTCATGTCGAGGGTACTTCGCAGGGTGAAAGAACAGGATTGTTCCTTGATTCTTATTGCACCCGATTGGGCACGGCAAGTCTGGTACCCGACGCTGAGACATCTATCCTGCAAAACCCCGATTCGTCTCAAATCACATCAATATCTACTGACACAACAGAACCGCAAGGTCCTCCACCACAACCCGACGAGCCTGTCCCTCAAAGCATGGTTCCTGAGCAGCGTAAACTAATGCACCTAAAGTTACCATCAGAATGCTGGGATATCATCAGGGCCGCTAGAGCCCCGTCCACGCAACTCACCTACACCAGAAAATGGACCAGGTTTTCCAAATGGTGCGAGACCTCTGCGATCGATCCCCTCACGGCCTCGGTTTATCAAATTCTGCCTTACTTGTTGCACCTGGCTAAATCAGGGCTCTCACTGTCCTCTATCAAGGTCCATCTGTCAGCCATAGCGGCCTACACAGTAACCGCGGAGACGCAAGCCTTACTCTCCTTACCAGCGATCAAGATCTTCCTGAAAGGGCTGATGCGTACTTATCCGCCTACACCTACACCAGTTCCGGACTGGAGCCTCAACACCGTCTTAACAGCCCTCATGCAACCTCCCTTCGAGCCCATACATAGATGCGATATGAAATTCTTGTCCTGGAAGACATCCTTCCTGGTAGCCATCACATCGGCCAGAAGGATCAGTGAGTTGCAAGCTTTGTCTTCGGAACCTCCATTTACCTTGTTCCATAAGGACCGCGTCATCTTAAGGCCTCACCCGAAGTTCCTCCCCAAGGTACTTTCGGAGATGTCGTTCACTGAGCGCATTGTTTTACCAACCTTCTTCCAGAATCACGCTTCGGAAGCGGAAAGGACATTACACTCTCTAGACGTTTCTAGGGTGTTGAGGTTTTACTTGCAAAGAACCAAGGAGTTCCGCTCCTCAAACCGGCTATTCATTTCCTTCTCTGGCCGTACCAAGGGCCAACATATATCCAAACAAAGCCTGGCACGCTGGGTATCGTCCTGCATTACCCACTGTCATCAGTTGAAAGGCGACCCTTTAACTAGACCGCGGTCTGCGCACTCCACCAGAGGAAGGGCGGTGTCAACAGCATTCCACGCAGGGGTGGCCTTGAAAGACATATGCAGAGCTGCCACGTGGAGCACTCTCCATACTTTCGCAAAACACTACTGCCTGACTGAAGATACCAACAAAGAAGAAACTGCAGTTGGACAGGCAGTGCTCCGCCATCTCTTTGTGTAAGGTAGGACCAGCCTCCTTTCCCACCTTTCCCGAAGTATGTAACCGTTGTGTTGCTGCATGGTAAAGGTTTGATCAGAAATATGTTTTTCTGTAACTATGCATATCTGTTTATAATGGTGGCATGTTTTAACTGCTTGGTATTCTATTCAAGCATCTGAATCTATGAAAGATCCAATGCTGGAGAAGTCTTAGTTACTTACCTGTAACTGTATTTCTCCAGCATTGGTATCTTTCATAGATTCACATGCGCCCGCCCGCCTCCCCTGAGAGGCTGCTCCTATGCTCGGCATCCATCATACTGTAATCTCTACGGTTCAAAATCTGAAGATGGCTGCCGGGGGCGGAGCTTAAGCCCTGCCACCTCATTGGCTGGGGCCATAAAGGACTAAAGTGAGGTGGAGGGACTACACAATGAAGTGGCTCATAGGCTATAATGGGCTATGTACATGCACTGCTAGGTGGCAGTGTATGTATATATATATATATATATATATATATATATATATATATATATATATATATATATATATATATAAAAATTATTATTATTTAATTTATCACCGAGGATTCCCAGTCTGACGACGGGGAATATTCAAGCATGTGAATCTATGAAAGATACCAATGCTGGAGAAATACAGTTACAGGTAAGTAACTAAGACTTCTTCAAGATCCTGACAACGAAAAAATAAAACAATTGCTTACTGTCATAGCCGAACAATTTACAATACTCCCTGAGTACAGTGAGAATGAATAAAATGTTCCCAACACAGGCGGAAATAGATGATCTCATCAACACACTGTTCTTTCGTATAAATGAAGACTGTCCATCTATTGTCAGGGGAACAACAGACATGTTAACATTCCTTCGAGATCCAATGAATACAGAAAACCTGAGTTGTCTCCTAAACAACATCTTTTTGGTTCCACTTCACACAAACGGACAGTGCAGACATTGTTTACATCAAGGAAAAAACATATGATCCTGAATCTCAGCACAGACTGGACCGATGTCTCTATCACCAGAGGACAGCAGGCTGGTGCATAATGTTCTGTTTCGCCTAATCACTGACTTTCCAGAGCTAGTGGGGAGACCAATCGATGTTGATCTCACATTCATCGGAGATCCAGCTAATATTGCACAAATGTGAAAGCTACTGCACGAAATTATGCTGCAAGTGGAACTTGCCAATTATCAGAGGAGTTTTCCGAGAAGGTCGTGAAGCCTTCCTCCGAGGGAAAGATCGAGGAAGGAGAGTCCAAAACTCCATTTGTTATTTTTCCCATTTCTTCATACCAATCAGTGTCCAGCATGTCCTCAGGACTGAAGCAGATTCAGGGGGTGGATTGGGATCTCACCTACTTTGAACATGCACAGTAAAAGGACACACTGAAGTATTACTTAATTTGATTTCTTTTCTATAGTCTGGCAAAGGAACTTTATCCTGAATTAAAAAACAATTGCCACTTGCAAGAAGAAGGGGAGCACCTTTAAACACCAGTCACTCAGACTCAGAACTTGAAAGAAGATATTAGATAAGGAAACAATATTGACAGTCGGCTAATGATCGAGATGGGGGCCCAGAGCAGTATCCTGGTCCTACCACAAGAAGAGAGGTACCCCAGCTTCTCTGGAAGGAAATGCTGTCGCCTTATATATCGAACCATAATGTACTTATGCATTGTATTTATCATCATTGTACTGTCATTAAAGATCAGAACTGCATTCTATATTGGTGCACAAAGCTTTCCTAATTCGGTACACTCACCTGATGATATACGCATGAAACCCACAAAGGCACCCAGACCATACATAGTCATTCCAGTCCCCAGAAGATCTGATGGTGGAGTGAGTGAACTTGAAATGGATGTGACTAGCAATGATACTTACACTCTTGTGGTAACGAATGAGCAGGAAAGCCGGAGACAAGGTCAGCACGAACTAAATGAAGAAAAATTACTGACAACTACACGCACACAAACACTGAATGTACACGAAACAGGCCTAGCATCTATGACTGCAGAACCACAAACTAAAGCAGCAGAAAGGAAGAGACTGCCTACCACAAAAACCTTAGAAAGACCAACAGAAGCAGTCATATCAGAAACCCTTAAGAAAACAGAAGCGGCCTCAGACAAACTCTCCGTAAGGACGCAAATGTTAGTAGACTTACTATTCTCACACATAGCCAGAGCAAGGAAACTGCATGAGGAACTGAAAAATAAAACCACAGAGACTGTATCGCCAAGCATATATGTTCCAACACAAGGGACAAGTACCAGTTCCACAGTACAGCCATATAACGGATCAGTGTCAGGCTGGTTGGCATGGGCATTTGCACGCAACAGAGAAAAAATGCATGAAGAAAAAGGAAGAGATGACAGACTCATGTCCACTCAAATGGCGCAGATGAGAAGGCCTGCACCTTGGACAAGGATACCTGAGAACCCTCCATCAAGAAAGAGCCATACAAAAGCATTCAGACATGTAGTAATAGAAAACTACATGAAAACACTAAGAATTAAAGAGAAGCATGCATGAAGACGACCATGAACTGAACGATTACCTGGATAACACAGCACACTTAGGAAACAACATTTGGTACCAGCACATGAAGGAAGTTGGGAGATGAAATTTCGAAGGGGAATGCTATGTTTGTGCTCTCTTACCATACATTATGGGAAAGTCAAAGATCTTCGTAGCTGTAGAAATTGATGTCCAGACAGCACGCTGTCTTTCACACATAGCCATGTGCAAGACTAGAAGCCAATTTATGGGAAGTGACACTTCCCTAATATGGGCAACTGAAACAGCCTATCCCGATGAAGATGATTATGTTCAGGACATCAAGACAAGAAACAGAGCTCATACGAGGAATCATGTGATCAGTTACGAGAAGCCTGAGGTTAAAGGAGCAGCAATAAGATGGGCATTAAATCCAAGACTAAATGTCCAAGGAAAAACTCCAGAGGAAGCTTGAAAGTGAAAGAACAGCACTCCAATGCAGATTTGGGAAACAGTGCTTTCACCAGACGGATGGGAAAAAGGAGTGGTGATTTGCCGAGCATGGGTGATCACTGGACTCGACAAACTGTTGATATTGTGCAAAATGGGTGCAAGCCATTATGGCCAAAACTTGCAAAGCTACTGACATGGGTCGAAGACAGAGGAGGACCCTTGCAGATAGTACCACTGGAAAGCCCAAAATTATGCTTTGGAAACAATGGCACAAGAAAGCTGGGAGAGAATCAGAACTGTGGACGAGTTTTTGATGCTCCAGGAATGGTTCACAGAACTGCAGTAATTATGGATCATTATTGGGCATGTGGATCTAAAGCATACATCAGACTGCCAATAGACTTGGTGGGCATATGTACAATTGTGAATGTCCACGTTCCAGCATTAGTAATCCCGAAGAGTGACCTGAACATTAATAGTTTCCTGAAAGCAGATGCACACTTGAGGAAGAAGAGCTCTGTGGAACGGATCACTCTGCTGAAGAGAGAATTACTTCTCGGCTAAATCAGAAGAAGCATTTCATGCAATCCCATATCAACACAGGCTGTTCAGCCTCACCTCATCAGTGTTCACGACAATCTTCATGCCAAGATTTCAAATTGGAGCAAATACTAAATGGTTGCAGATAACAAGATGGGAGTTACTGCAGGCGATCAACACGACCATAAAAAGATTCAATGCAATCAAGGAAGAGCTAAGAGCCATCTGACTGATGACTCTCCAGAACAGATATGTACTTGACATGATCAAAGCTATGGATGGAGGAGTTTGTACAAAAATAGGAGAATCATGTTGAACATTTATACCTTTTCACGACGAAGTAAATGGAACTTTAACGGAAGCTATAGGTATGCTGACAAACCTGCAGAACCAGATGATCAATGAAACCGATGAAGTTGATGATGACAGCTGGTTTGGATCACTGTTTTCATGGGTTCCAAAATGAATGGCGGATTCATTCAAGTTTTTGGGAGTCCTGCTAGTGATATTACTAGGATTTTGTGTTATCAAGATAATAATCTCACAATGCCAGAAAACTGTGAAGAAAGCCATAGGGATGAAGATTATGATTGATGTCAAACAAGGATGGAAGCCCAGACCTAACTGATGAAGAAATAAGAGACTTTTTGAAAGCTAGCAAGCACGCACCAGAAGGTACAAAGTTTCTCTATCCCAGGAAGCGCAGAAATTATGTGGGCAGATGGATTAATTGCAAACCAAATGGACAATTTCAGCTGATGGCATGGAACAAAGACGAACATGTAAAGACAGCAGGAAATCTAAGAGGAATGATAAAGATATGGACGCCAAAAAGACACTTCCAGCCATCATGTACAGAACCAGAAGATGAAGAGGGAATGAGCCCAAAAGATGAATACAGAAGAATCAAGTAAGATGAATCCAAAGGAGGAACTGGTCGATGAATTGACTAGAGGGGGGAGTGTAGAGGAGGTCCCAAATATAGCCTGCACTCCAGTCGCCCATTTTGAAGTACCAGGAACGTTCACACCGAGATATGTGACATATGATGAACAAATAAATCAGCAGAGAGCCGCAGTGGGGCTCTGCCCAGTACCTATTAGAAGAACAATACCTATTGAAGTACCAATAACCAGACAACCATGGGCAGTAAGGTACCCATTGAGAAAACCCTACCAGCAAATGAAGTGAAATGAAGATTGTTTAAGTACTGTACAGGAACAAACCAGGAAATCCTTAATGGAGGGTGAATGGTGACGTCATGAGAGCCTGGACGGACTCAGATAGAATAAATGACGAACCAAGAATGACAAGAGACAAAATGCCCTGAGTAAAGAGATTGTGAGCTTGAAGTGATAGAACGTTATCGAAGCATAAGAGTTAAGCTGCAAGCGAAATTAAAACTGCGAGGCTTGCTATGCTAAGTAGAAGAATAGAGCGGCAAGCGCCATTGTATATAATCTACCTCAAAATGAAGCACAATATTATAAGTGCCGGTCCACTTTGCATAAGAAGCAGAACCAACTTGGGTTATTCACTGCCAAATGCAAGAAGTTCCATATTCTAGCATCAAGAGGAAAAAGGCTGAATCGAAACTGCTGCTATCTGCTCCTTTCTGGATGATTGGCTCATCCGAGCAAAGTCAAAGGAACTCGCTGTCGAACACACAGTGAGGACCGTCCGCCTGCTCACGGAACTGGAGTTCTTGATAAACTATGTGAAGTCCTGCTTGGAGCAATCTCAGGATGCTCAGTTCCTGGGAGCCAGGCTCAACACAGTGGCGCACCTAGCTTCACCGTCGGAGGACAGGATAAAGGCAATCCTGGGCAAGGTACAATGGCTGTTGACCATAAAGGTTGCCAGGGTGAGGTTCATCAAGTCCCTGCTCGACATGATGCCGTCATGTAACTACCTCGTTCGGCTGTGCAGGCTGCGGATGCGGGCGCTGCAGGAGTTCCTCGATGCCCGTTGGATGCAAGCGGCGGGAAGCTTTGAGGACAAGATCACCCTCAGCGAGACATTCCGTTGAGAAATTCGATGGTGGGGGTCCGCATGCATCTTGCGGTGGGCACTGACTTTCAGACCCCAGCGCATCAGGAGACCGTGACAACGGACACCTCCCTGGAGGGTTTGGGTGCACACACTGGAAATCTCCACGCAAGAGGCCTTTGGCTCCCGGAGGAAAAGTCATTGTACATCAACGTCCTGGAGCTCCGGCCCGTGTTTTGGGCCCTCAAGTCATTCCTTCCATCCCTCAAGGGCAAGGTGGTACGGGTCTTCACCGACAACACCACCACAATGTTCGACATTCGGAAGCAGGGGTGCACCAGATCCCCAGCTCTCTCCAAGGAAGTGCAGGATCTATGGCACTGGGCTGTTGCCCAAAGGATGTTCCTGGTACCCTTTAATCTGGCAGGAGTGAAGAACACCATTGCCGACTCAGGCAGGGAGCTGTGCTCTTGCCATGAGTGGGAGCTTCAGCAGGATCAGGTGGAGCTGCTGTTTCGATGATGGGGCAATCCCCAGATCGACCTGTTTGCGACGGCGATGAACACCAAGTGCCGGAGGTTCGCCAGCAGGATTCCCCAGCCGGGGAGCATGGGGGATGAGTTCTCATTCCCCTGGGATGGCATGTTTCTCTACGTGTTCCGACTGCTGCCGTTGCTTCTGCAACTCATCAGTCAACTGAGAAGGTCCCGGTGCAGGATGCTTCTTGTCGCATCGGCATGCCTGAGGCAGATTTGGTACCTGGACCTTCTGGACATGTCAGAGTCCCCTCCAGTCAAGCTTCCGATTGACGCAGATCTTCTCGCCAGGGAAGGAGGCGAGATTCTGCACCACGACCCGTGGTCGCTGAACCTGCAGGCCTGGCTCCTGCAGCGCTAGAGTTTGGAGGAAACGAGATCCTGGTGGACTGCAAGGAGGTGCTTGCCAAGGCCAAGGCTTCCTCGACTCTCAAGTGCTACGGACATAAATGGAAGAGGTTCACCATCTGGTGCCGTGCACAGAAGATAAACCCTCTGTGGATTACGGCCCCTCAAGTGCTGCTGTACTTGCTGTCACTGGCCAAGGTGGGGCTGGCACACGCTTCTATCAAGATCCATCTGGCAGCTATCTCTCGCTACACCATAACTCGGGGGCGATCGTCGTTTTGGTCACATCGCCTGGTTAAGGAGTCAATGAAAGGACTTTTCCACTTGTTCCTGCCGGTGAAGGCTCCGGCCCCGGCGTGGGAGCTCAATGTGGTGCTGACTAGGCTCATGGGTTCTCCGTTCGAGCCTCTGCATTCAGCACCTCTGAAATTCCTTTCGTGGAAGATGGCGTTGGTGGCCATTACCTCCGCACGACGAGTGGGAGAGATCCAGGTCCTCTCCTGTAAGCCTCCATACTTGACTTTCCACGCAGCAAGGGTCATGCTGAGAACGCACCCCTCCTTCATGCCCAAGGTGCCGTCAGACTTCCATCTCAACGAGCCCTTGGTGTTACCTGTTTTATTCCCGTCGCTGGCTGAGAAGACTTTGCATTCGCTGGATGTGGCTAGAGCGCTGAAGTTCTACGTGGACCGCACAAAGAGTTTTCGGAAGACGTCACAACTGTTTGTGAACTTTGGCCCTATGAACCAAGGGAAGGCCCTCCCCAAGGCTTCCTTCTCGAGGTGCCACTCCGGCTGCATCATGCACTGTCACCGGTTGGCAAACCGACTGTTGCCTGGCCGTCCGAGAGCCCATTCGACCAGAGCGATCGCTGCAACTACGGCGTTCCTGTCTGATGTGCCCCTGCTGGACATTTGCTGGGCTGCTACGTGGAGGTCAATGCCCACCTTCACAAATTTCTACTGCGTCGACTGGGATTCCAGGGAAGTAGCCAGAGTCGGCCAAGCAGTGCTACGCAACCTGCTCGCTTGAAGGTGAGCCTGGTGAGGAGGTAAGAGATGCTTAATGTTGAGTTGTTGAAATGTCTAATGTTGCACAACCACAGGAGGTGGCAAGGCTCATATGTGTACTGCTATGTTTTCTTTTATTCATGAGCATGTGAATCCATGCCAGACCCCATGCTGGTGAAGGAACAAGTTACTTACCTGTAACTGTTGTTCTCCAGCATGGGTCTGGCATTGACTCACATGCGAAACCTCCCGCCTACCCCTCTGCGGCTCGTCTCTTGGTCCTACTGCCACTTTACGTGCTACCAAATCTGAAGATGGCTGCTAGAGGAGGGGCTTAGGTAGAGGGCAGTCATTGGCTGTGGGTAGTATGACCCAGAGACCGGCGATAGGTTATTAGGAGAAAGACAGTTCAAAAACAAAACTGTAACTGATTTTTTTCTTTTCCAGAGGATTCCCAGCCTGACGACTGGGAATATTCATGAGCATGTGAATCTATGCCAGACCCATGCTGGAGAACAACAGTTACAGGTAAGTAGCATGTTCCTTCTGCACTTCCCAAATAGGAAGGTGTGTTGAGGTAACTTGAAGGGTCGCCTCTAGTGAGTATCTCCTGGGCACCAGCTGTCTCAGCTTCAGTAGTTTATGTATGCAGCCAGCCAATCACCCAAATATTGCCTTGGGCTGGTTAGTGGGAAGAGCCTGCCTCTTCTTTGGAGATATTGGTCATCACCTTTATGGCATAGTACATTGGAGCAGGTTGGACCCCCAGATACAAGATGAATCCTCCTTCAAGTGTCTACAGAAGAATCAACTAAGAGGCAGGCATTCCCCCCTTTATATCGGTAAAAAGCCACAGCAGATTGGTTCACTTTTAGTCTTCTGTAAGGAGTCCAATTTGTACTGCTGTTTCATATTCTTCTTGCATGGTAATGTCATTCCCAGAGTGATTTTTCTGCAGGAAATGGTGAGAGGCACAAGAAGTTTGGCAGCTCTTGGAAAATCCAAGATGGTGGAACCCCTCTCTAACTAAAAAGTCCACTCTTGAGCTACGCTACTCTACCCACTTCCTCAGTCTGCCCACATCAAATGGGCTCTTTTAATTAATACCCTGTTGTGACTTCTTTTTCCCTTGCAGAGTCTGTCCTTTGAGGAAATGGATTCCTCTGTGCCACCTGCGGGTATTTTTGCTAGGTCCAAACGGACGTTGTTACAGGCAGATAATACACAGGAAGCTCTGACTAGGATGGTCACTAGAAACCAAAGTGGTAAATAAATGACATCAGATGGTTTTGGTCTAGACTTGTGTAGTCCCAGAGATCACCATGTCATACAAGACATGGCTTATATTTATTTATTTATTTATATTTGTCATCTGCCAAATGATGATACTGAGGTCCAAAATTATATAATTACAAGTAGGCTTTGGATTGCCCACAGTTAAAGACAGATCCTGACATGCTGGACTTTTGGTTCCATTGGTTGCTGTTACGGTTATATTGCAAACCACCAGGCAGCTGCTTAGAGGTGCAAGTAGACAAGCTCAGTTCAGTCACATATGTGCAATACAATTTTCTAGTATGGACTATTAAGAAAGGAGGGTCTCATTAGCAGACCTCACTTCATAGAAGGAGCTACCGGCATCATTTCAATGTGTTTAATTGTTGAGTTCACAATTGATACCAATAGTATTGGGTTGACTTTTCTGATCCCCGCCTCAGTATATTGTCAGCATATGTGTGTTTTTCACATCTCATGGATATATTACTGTACACATGAAATGTTTCTGATTGATTGGATTAATTGAATATATATATATAGCATTAATGTTGACTGTAGTGCTAATTCTTGTCTTTCACTTGCTTCTGTACATATTTTGAAGTGCAATTCGTTCATTGCTGTTAATTATCATTGTGTCCAAATCTTTCTTTAAGTTGTGTTTTTCACACATGACCATCATTCACAAACCTCCTCAATTGCATCACCAATGTATTCTTTAGTATTTTATTTAGATTAACAGTATTTTTCAATATCAATATAACTTTTAAATTGCTCCCATATTCATAGACCTCTACTTGTGTTTCCTTATTTGTCAACATTATTTACCTGCATCATAAAATTGTTAATTTCGTAGTCTATTAGTATGTGCAGAATCCACTAACCTCAGGCAAAGAATCATTTAATTAGTTAAGTCATCACGGATTGTGTATCCTTTTGGTGTCAAATCTTTTCTTTATAAATGCTTAATTGTTGTTTATTCTCCATCATACAGATAGCAGGGTATCCATAGGGTTCTCCCTGTGAATGTAATCAACCAATATTGGTCATTATTAATTCACAAAATCATGCACCAGTAGCTAAAAATCACAAGAGCACCATCTACCACTACACGTATGTTTTCTTACCTATCAGATGCAGTGGTCACTTTTCCATCGTACCGGTGCTCCGAGCCACATACAAGCGAATGTCTGAGCACCATTTTGGTCTAAACATAAATATCAATTAAACCTTATTTATCAGGCTGAAAACCTTCCAATGATGTGTAGTGCACTCTAACTTGACCCACATGTTAACCTGGGTGCTTGCTCACTATATATTGTACCAACCCCGCCTGACTAACCTCAAATATAGGCCTTTGCGCAGTATTTCTGATTCTGCCTGTACACTCGGACCCGTGTATATAGAGTGATGTTACTTGTTTGTGACTGTGATAACTGCTGCATTTACCGAAACTCGAATCTAGGTTTGCCTATAGCTAGTTTAAAAATGCAATGCTTAGGGCGTGCTTTATAACTGCGATTGTTATGTGTAGACACGACTCTGGTTCCTGCTGCATTTATTGAAACTCAAATTCAGATGTGCCTACAGTTAGACTAGTAAGCCTCTCAGGGCTGCTTTATACCTGTGACTGCTATAAATACACATCTGTGAATCTGGCTATACTTACTGAAATTCGAATCCAAGTATGCACATAGCTTAAGATTAGATATTTGTTCTGATAACTGTTTAGACATCTGTGGACTCAGTTGCATTATACGATTTGAACCTAGGTGGGTCCATAGCCTAAATTCAAGTAATTGAACCGGGTGTTAGCACATCTGAGGTCTGTTACTCTATTTGTGGAAATACATTCAGTCCATTCTGACCACTCACCTAGACACAGACACACTGTACAACACATCCCACACCATGCACCTGATAACTGTCCAACTTAGTACACTTGTGCACCTTACTCACATTAGTGATACCCTATACAATGTCTTCATCAGGAGGTATATCAGACACCTTCAAAAACCACCTACCACCTCCTAAACCAGTCAGCCATCAGCATATCCTTCCACACCAAACTACACCTTGTAACGTAGCTCTTAGAAATGTTAGACTACGGGCACGACTACCCAGAATTTTTGATCCTCTTATCAGATATGAGACCAACATCGTCCGAACAAAAACTGCCCCTGAACCTACACCTAAATCTAACTACTATAATCACAACAGCCATAATAACCCACATGTAAAAAGAGGTAGAATCATTAGCCGCCCAACAGGCCCACCTCCTCCAGCCAAGTCTATACCTAAACTCAAAGGTGCCTTAATAAATGCCAGATCACTAGTCGCCCACGCTATAGAAATATCTGAAGCCTTCTCCACTGAAGATTATGATTTCTTAGCTATTACTGAATCTTGGCTCCATGAGGCATCAGGCCCAGCACTGTTCTTAGCCATTCCAAACAACTATACTATACTCAGAGTGGATAGATGTGAAGCTCGAGGTGGCGGCCTAGCCATTATTGCCAAAACTAAGCTTGGCATGAGACTATCTCCTTCACCTGTCACTGAATCCTGTGAAATAATGTCCATTAAAATACCCACAGCCAACTCCCAAACATTGAACATTCACTTGCTATATAGACCCCCTGGTCCTATCAAGACCTTCATAGAAGACCTATCCACTATTCTTTCAGAAAACCTAAAAGATACATCCCAAAGATTACTGCTTGGCGACCTTAATATTGGTTTCAATGACATTAATGACCAGCGAGCCACAGCAGCATCTAACATTCTGACAGAACTGGGCTTCACCCAAAGAGTGAATGAGAACACAGGCAGAATTCTAGATTGGGTTGCTGACCATAATTGCAACATCTCTACCCTAACTATTTCACCCCATATCTGGACAGACCACCACCTGATATCCTTTACATTAGATACTAAATCTCCCACCCCACAAAAACTCTTTGTGCCACCTATACTTAACAGAAATAAAAAAAATGACAGTAGACAAATTACTCCCTGGTATCTTGCCTACCCTCAATACTTTACCTGCTAATTTAGATCTTAACCTCCTCGTTGAAGAATACAACAACATTATGAAAAAAACTCTTGATAACATCGCCTCTTTAAAACTCAGAAATAGTAAACCTCATAGTCATCTGAACAACTGGTTCACCCCCCATCTTAAAAATCTCAGACTAGAAAAAAGAAAATTAGAAAATACCTGGAAACTTTACCCTACTCCAGAAAACAAACTGAAACTAATCAACATTTCATCTCAATATAAGAAAGAGATCCTCTCGGCAAAACAAGAGACTTACAACAATAGAATTACACAAGCAAACTAGCATGAAAGAGCTGTTCTCCATACTCTGAGAACTTGAAAACCCTATAACAGCTCAAGATAATTGTGTCAAAGACAAAACATGGTGTTCTGAAATCCAGCATGCGCTAGCGAACAAAGTCCTAAACCTCCAGAGGAAAATAGATTTAAAGAAAGTCATTAGCTACCGCCTCACTGCCTATAACTACAGAACCTTCCAAAACCAAAGATTACACCCAATTTCACTTCTCTAAAGTCTCCATAACTGAGATTGAGAAAGTAATACTTGGACTCCAACCCTCCAATTGCAAAGGCGATCTATGCCCAGCACACTTGATTAAAGATGCCGCTAGGGATCTAGCACCATTTATCACTAAGCTGATCAATGCCTCCTTCTTCACTGGCCCTATTCCCAGCAACCTAAAGGAATCATGGGTACGCTCACTCCTCGAAAAGCAAACTTTAGACCCGGCTATACCTACCAATTACAGACCGATTAAAATGGTGCCGTTCTTGCTGAAGATTCTGGATAGTGTGGCATACATCCAAATCCAGAACTTCCTATAATCTATCCAGCTATTAGGCTCTCGTCAATCCGGCTTCCGTCCCCTACATGACACTGAAACTGCACATATTGATCTTAAAGCCCAAATAGATAAACTAAGAGACAATGGAAAACCTGCATTACTTCTCCTATTAGACCTATCTGCAACATTCGACCTAGTGGATCATAAAGTTTTATGCAACCACTTGGATTCAGCAGCCCACTTCTCCAGTGAGGCAATAGCGTGGATTCAATCATTTCTCAGTGACCGTACCATGAGGGTCTTCTCACCTTCTGCAGCTCATATCCCCATCACTTGTGGAGTGCCACAGGGCTCATGTGTTTCTCCAACATTATATAATATCTTTACTAAACCTTTGTTTGATGACTTGGACCATCTGGGTATCACCTACACTAATTATGCAGATGATACCCAGCTCCTCCTCCTCCTACTTACCGGGAACTACAGTGAGGACCTAGCAATTGTGAACAGAATCTACAGAACGTTCATGGTCTCTGCCTTAAATATGATAAAACAGAGCTTCTCATCTTGGGTACTACACCTCTTCTCAACAAACTAGGCGTGAGCTACTCTTCCTTCATCATCGATGAGAACCTTATTCAAGTAGCTAAGGAAGTAAAAACGTTAGGTCTATACTTAAACTCCACTCTATTATTCACCAAACAGGTGGCCTCATCAACAGCTTATACATGCAATCTTATTAGAGCAGGAAAACAAGTGTTATCCCCGCACAGTTGCATGACCTTAGCCTTGATTATTTCCAAACTAGATCACTGCAATGCCCTTTACATTGGAGCGACCAAATGCACTATCAACAAAATACAGATACAGTAAAACAATGCTCTTCGAGCCGCACTGAATGTCCCTAAGAGAGAACATATCTCTGAAACAAGAAGGAAGCACAAATGGCTCTCCACCTATGAGAAAATTAGACTTAAAACCGCTTCCCTCACATACAAAAGTCTAAATAACAAATCCCCACAATACCTAGCAGAAAGATTCTCTAGAACAGCATCTTCCAGATTAACAAGACTAGCAAACACCAATCGCCTTCAGGTACCCCGATTCAAACTCTCCACTATTAGAGGCTCCAGCTTCCCTGTCAAAGCAGCCCAACTGTGGAATGAGCTACCCACTTCACTGAGAATGGAACAATCCTTCTCTAAATTCTGGCATAATTTGATCAGTTGGTTAATAGAGACAAATGACAAAAGAATGCACAAATCTGTTTTTGTTGTATATACCTCTTATCTTGCTTACAACTGTTATTCCTATATCGTTAATTTAAATTGTTGTACTGCTTAATCTTTGCTCACTATTGACACTCTGTAATTTGTAACTTTTGCACCAAGCTATACGTTTTCTTATGCTCTTGTGCCCTTATACCCTCGGGTCTGGCGCGCATAATAAATACTAAACAAGCAAACAAAGGACTGTTAAATGTGTGTGCCTGTGTGCCATCTTGAAATTGTCAGGATTGTGTCTGCCTGAAACAGACATGGTGAAAGGACAAGTGCATTGCCTGTAAGCAATGGACTATGAACCTCAAGTGCTAGCCGTAAAATTTTTCAGTGCATGGATATTGGAATGAATATAGTAGATGTTTGATACATTGCATATGTAAATTTTCTGACAATGTGTAAAACAATTGGCATCGGGGTAAGTGCATCTGTGACATAACGCTACTCTGGCAGGTAAAAATATATGTATCGTCATGGGGGGCAAGTTGTCTTTAGGTACAAACTTGAAATGCATCCATTTAATTCAAGCATTCATAGAAATATTTTTAGTGTGGCAGCACATACACAGCGATTCAGTATAGTCAGATCCATTCCCAAATCCTTGCTCCATTTATCCTTTCTCCTCCGCTTCACATCGTTAGGCCCTGGGTTAAAATCAATGTCCAGTGCAGCGGTCCGCCCTCCACTTCATACATTTTCTAAAAGTTACAATACCTCCATGCTCAAGTAGCATAATGGGAATTTGGGCCTAATCATCCAAACAGTCAGCGTTTCTGGACAGGTCTTCCTCTGTGCATCACCCATTCAGTACCAACATCCTAGAAGGATAGCACTTTCCCATCTTTATACCTCAAACCAACTGATTTTCACCCTCTTATAACCAACGATCCCCTACCGGATGCCAGCAGAAAATCTTTACATATTTAGTTGTGCCACAGATGTGTATCTAGACGGAAAGTGGAAGCTGTGACCTGCCGAGCTATGCAAAGACTGTATAGTATGGTTATAGAATCTTTAGCAGCCCGAAAAAGATTAAAGAACATGCCTGTGCAATATTGGGAATCATTCTTCCCAGTAAATCGAAGTGTTCCTCATCCCACCAAGTAGCTATATGTTAAAGCTGGATAGATTGGTAGTAGTAGGAGGTCAGGTACCCCAGAGATCCCATAGTTCATAAGGAAACTTCAGTGTAGACCATGCAATGCAGGGGGTGAAACCCTTCCAAAGCAGTTGTAGTAGTTATCAATCTACTGTCTTGAAGAAAGACTCTGGGGTAATTGTAGGCACAACTCGAGGCAGGTATAATAGCCTGGGGAAAGAGAACCATCTTGGCCACTGTTATTTTCCTCATAAGCGTAAGACAAAGTCACAGTGCCAGCATTGCATCCAGCTCTTCACTATTCCCGAACACCATGAGGGAGCAACTAATTATGTCCTACCATGTCCCAAAGAAGCAAGATACTCCGGACTGCATCTCCCAAAATGCATTCTTTTAAGAAATTGAAAATGCAGAGCAGATTCTGGCATGTCTTTCAGCAGTTCAGGAGAAGATATGTTATGGGGAAACACTAGCACATCTGGAGAGACCCCTTAGTCAACGGGTTTAGAGCCTCTGAGGAAAAACCCTACCTTCTGACAACCCACCCTCTTAGCTGCAGTGCTTGTGAATGAGAACTTGCTAGAGGGTTTCATGTGCCTTGGAATGGCCTTTCAACACCAGAAACCCACAAAGTGAACCTGTGTGCAAGGGAAATCCAGGCGACCAGGCTGGAGGAAAGCAACAGGCACAGTTTTACAGTAACGTGCACTATAAAACTCCCTACAAGTGTGATTAATTATTATTGGATCACTTGTGAACTCTCCTTGTATAGGATCTGGTAGACTTGTCCGCACCCTCCTCTAGCCGCAGTGCTTTAAGTGAAATGCAAAATCGAGGGGGTGCTCTGACCAGGGGCATGGCCCAAAAAGTGGTAGGTGTGGGCTAAAGGCAGGAGGTGGCCTAAAGGATGGCATGTGGCCTAGGCAAAGACCAGCTGAACCCATAGCTAACACCTTTATTTGGGGGTGGGTGCAGGCAACCTACACATTTGCAAGCAATTTTTTCTTTGTATTCCGAATACATTTTAACCAAAACATTTTCAATATGCCCAAGCCATAACTAGTAACTATTTGTCAATGCTAGACCAAAGTTTAATAAACCAACTGTATTACTTCTAGGGACTTCCAAGTTTGGTTGGTGGACCACTGTAAGATTGAATAATTATACAGGATCACACACACTGGTGAAGTCAGGATTTACGAACCCCATCTACAATGTAGGTACTTGACCAGATAAATGCAAGATCTAGTTAGTTCAGCTATTTGGTCATGCTTAGCTTCCCAGGGCTAACATTTTGTACTTTATTGAGAAATCTTGAAAAGTGGCCAAATTGCATAATAAAAGAGCCTGGAAATATGACTTGTTTCTCCCTCTTTCCCATCACCACATCTCTCTCTCCATTCTTCAACTGTCTGTTTTCACTCCCTCCCTTTCTTTACCTCTCTGCCAAACCCCAAGACGCGGTCTCTTTACCTGTGATAAATGGTATGGCACTGAGGACTGTGATGATTGATTTGATAGCTTCACTTTTCCCCAGGGGGGAGAGCCATGATGCTAGGAAGATGTGCGGAGGAAGGATAGCTCAGGGGCAACGCGTTTGTCTTGGAAGCAAAACAACACAGTGCAACACAGGTTTGAATCCCGATCCCACGCTTAGAAACCACTCACTGGTATTAAGCACGTTATAAATTAATAGAAAAATAAAATAAAATTAACCTATAATCTGCCTAGGGGTGGAAATGGGCGGGAGGAACTCCTGGAGAGGAACTCCCTTCCTAGGGACAAGGACGCGAGTAGAGCAACTGAACCCTTTAAAACCCAACTCCCCCAAAGGTACTAACATCACCTAGATCTCGTTTACCTTGGTTCATGTTAAAGACTGTGGGCCTCATTACGACCCTGGCTTTAAGGGTTTAACGACGCCGTAAAAGGTGTCGGCACCGTTAAACCCTTAACGCCTGATTACGAGGTCCCTTTGCGGGACCCGACCTTAACGGCTGGTTTTTCCAGCCGTTAAAGTAGGGACCCGCAAAAGGACTTTGGTGCTAATAACGGTACCGCAATTTGCGGTACCGTTATTAGCGCCTTCCCCATTCCCATTGAGCCCTATGGGGGAGGGCAATGGCGGCATGGGGAATTGCTGCCCCACCAACCTCGGAATGGGGTGGTAATTCCCCATTCCGCCATGGCGGACACCGGCATGGACCATGGTGCTAGTAGCACCATGGTCCTCCGCCTGGGTCGTAATGAGGCCCTGTGTGTTTTTGTACAAGATCAGATAATCTTAATATGATAAGTACTGGGACCAGAATGATCCTGTGAACGATACATTTAGGTGAATACTCAACCAGCTGTAGTCAATGAGGCTGAAGTTACACTAGAGTGGATCCCGCTATTTCAAGACGTCATAGACAAATGACTGAGAGCAAGAGTGAGAGGAAAATGCAGAGGAAGACATCCAGGCTGAGACAGGTGTTGAAATTGAGAGAGAGACCAAGAGCTCAGCAGAAGGGAGAAGCAGGCTACTCAGAAGAGAGACATGGAGGGTGTGGTTTGAGGGATCGCACAAGGATGTGTTGCAGGCTGACTAAGTACTGGTAGAAGTAGAGACTGAAGAAGGTGTCCCACTCAGCCAAACATAACAAAAGCAGAATCTGGGGGATGGTGGATGAAAGTAAGACAGAGAAGAGTTGATACAACGCCCCGGCAAAAGTAACAGATGATATTGGTGAGATGCCCGGAAAGCATCTTACCAATTGGCCGGGAGCCAGCCCAATGGAAGGACGAAGAGTGCTTCACGGTGGCATGACCTGTGGTTGGTGGAACTTGCGTCTCACAACTACGCCAAGTTCACTATCCCAGGCCTGTCGCATTGAGACAAAATGAGCCTGGAGAAAATCCTGACCGGAGGTGTATGCCTGAACGGTACCGAAGGGACAGTTGAGTCTGTTACCACCATCAGAACAGTAAGCACTACAGGACCTTAGAGACAAGCGCCCAGAGAGAATATCTATATACCGCCACAAGATCCACGGCAAAACCAGTGGGACATCCTGATGCCGAGAGCAGGTAATGGGAATTGCTACAATCGGGCAGGGAGCCAAGGGGAAATTGAGAAAGTTATTAGAAAACCTAAGAAGACACCACAATAAGGAGATGGCACTCACCTCATTGGCTGTGAAGTAATTCTGTCCTCAAAAGCAAAACCCTACTGCCAAAACCATTTTTCAAGGGGTTATCATCTCGAATGTGGACAGAAGACCCAAAACCCTTAAGAGGGTTTTCGAAAGTATCATTGACGAGAACAGAGTGTATGTGAGGACTTTCGAGAAGACTCTTTGGCAAAGAAGTAGCACCCCAAAACACGCGCCAGCTGAAAATCCTCCTGCACACCCCATGAACCATCTTGGGGCTGGTCTTGAAACGAAAAGCCAATCATCACATTTCAAAGGGACAGTTCAGACATGCTTTTCGCGCTATTGTGAGAAGCCCTGTTGTGTTAAGGGCTGTTGAGGCTGCGAGGCTGTGCTCCTGGATTTTATAGTGCAGATTGAAAAACTGAATCCTGCTGGCAAATTCTGCTAAGTGGTCAAGCAACTCCCACACATACCAGCATTCCATTTTTACTAGCGTGATCGCGACATTGCACGAAGCCCTGTTGTGTTAAGGGCTGTTGAGGCTGTTTAGGGCTGTGGTGGGCAGGTGAGCACGAGGCTCTGTTGTATTTGGTTGAAACTAACAGCGTCTCATAATTTGATCATATTGCCTGTTGAAGGTGTTTGGTGCTAGGACACGCGTTACTGTTTGAAATCGTTTGGCCAGGCGGTTTTACTGAGCTGTCTAGTTGCTGCCTTTTGGTTCTTTTAAACATTAGTGCTTGCATGTTGTAAGCACATACATTTCACTTATACACCTTAAAGACCAATATGCCTTCGAAACTGGAAACTCTTAGACTCGTGCAACGTTTAAAATGCACTGCGCTTAAGGAGAAACATATTAGTTGTAGGATGAAAAGTGCGGCGCCTGGAGCTCCAACTAAAGTGCGCTCGGACATACGCTGCTTTTATGCGGCGGGTGCAAGCAATGCACTTTTGAATGAGGGGACGAGAACACTGTAGCTGTTGCAGACACAAAAGCCCACTTACAGGGCTGTATGCATACAACCACAACGGACAATAATGTGGTGTCTGTGCCTGCAACGCTTATGCTGGAAACACATGGCAGCATTCAGACTTTGCCATTATCGGAGCAAGTTGCGCCGTCAGTAAGTTCAGGTGTTAACATACTGCCTTTGAAAAGCGCAATTATTGTTCCGGTTATAGATGATCTAGTTGTGATTGACTCTCCAGTAATAAACAAAAGTCTTATTTTGTCACCTGATTGCGATCAATGCAGCTGCTAATATTAACCATACAATAGTGAAGGAGAGAACTGTTAAAGAAAGTACTGGTGAAATGAATTCTTCACACTATTCCACACTCTCACAATCACCAATCATGTTCCCAGCTACTGTTCCTATTTCTTCACCTTTGTCAATACGTTCTCTGACCATTCACCATTGAGAGGATCCAACAAGAATAGATCTTTTGCTGCAACTCCAGTAGCTGATGCGATATTGCAGCTACTTTAGTGGCCATGAATCTAGCGCTCACCACAATGCTTAAATTATATGAGCTCATGGATGCAAAGTTGCAGTCGCAAACAGCTATACTTCCTATTATATCCAAGGAACAACTAGAGACTAATGTGATCCTAAATAAGCTCTCTCTACAAACACAATCATCACAAGTAGTGTCTGGGGACTGCCGAAACTTGTTGCCCTTATTCCAGCCTGTCCTAAATTGAGAGGAAGCAAGATGACTACTGCAAGCTCTGTGAGTTCTGGCCTCTCCCACGCTGAGGTCTTGGATTTTGCTATGACCTGCAATTGCACTCAAATCGTAAATGAACATGTGCTATCGCATGCCAATGACATTGACAGTGTGTCTAACACAAATGCACTCACTCCTACGGCTTTAAAGACAGTAGGACCAGTGGTTGATTTTGATATGTTCACTAAAGTTGTTATTACAACACGGAAACACGGAAACGGAAGCAAAATAAGGTCTTGGTGACTGAGAAAAAGACCAACAATATTAAGAAACCTTGTTTACCCTCTAGTGCAGCATCTAAATGTTTTACTAAAAGTTTACCACGACCCAACAAACAAATTATAGATGTGAGTGCTGCAATAAGTAAGAAATACTTGAACATCAACAAGAAAAATGGTAAAAAAAAACAAAAAAAGAATTCACCTACACCAACGGACCCTGTACTTTGTGAGCTATTGGATGAAATTCTGGAGGCTATACAAATACAAATAAATGACACATACAACGTTTTGAACAGTGCATTACTGAAACATCCAAATCACATGAAAAAAGGCTTGCTGGTATGGAAAAACTAATGTTTCACTTTTTTTCTGGTCCTGGAACTGCTGATCAACCAAAAGATAATGCAATTATGTCTGTTGTACAAGGCCAGTCTAATATACATCTACAAGATGCAATGAGGTCGGAGAGAAACCAGTTTATACCTATTACAAATGAGAAGGAAAAAACCCACTTTGAGCAGAATACCAAATCGATGCAAAACGCTCTACAATCTTCTAAATATCTTCCTTTACATACACTAATAATACAGTGTAGACCTGATCTACATCAAAGACGTCTGTTCTGAATATTCAAACTGATGTTTTCTCTTTGGAGGACATAACCACAGTTATAGACCGGGTTGATTTTTTAATGAGCTCTAGATTATGTATTTGATCGGGTGCTATTCTAAATCTTATATGGCAGGATAAGGATGACATTTTTAATTTGGGATTCACATTGACTTATGAGTCCTATGAAAATTACATCATCATGGTGGACAATGTCAAAGGAACCTTGACACCAAAGTTGCAACAAGCAAGTGACAACATCAACAGAAAAGATGTTGTAAAGTCACTAACTAGAGCCCTATCAAAGTCGAGTGAATACCCAACAATGATGTATTGAGGACTCTTAGCCACTAAGATCAGATTCCAGGATGTTACTATCTCTCTTATCATGGAATACCCGTGGACATAGCCATCTCTTTGATAACATTTCGAGTGGTTTAGATGATTTTGACATAATAGCATTGCAGGAGACGTGGTTAGTCACGCTACTTGGGTTGATGAGAATCGAGTGGTTATTCCACACGGCTATAAATCCAGTGAAAGGTCGCCATATGGCTGGACTACTGGCAGTTAAAAAATCTAGTGGTCTCATTCGCACTAATTGGGCAACTCCCAATCCTTATATTCAATTGGTTAAAATTGTAGTTTCATCATACATTATTGCATTTGTAAACATATATTGGAACCATCTGGCAATCACTGAGGATCTATTTTTGAAATCAATATATTCAATTATGAACTTGATTATGGTTGATACATCTCTTACAGCTATATTCATTGTGGTTGGCCTTAACTTACATGATTTATCTAATACAAAATAATCACACACTGAAACTGAACGCAGATGGTCTGAATTTATGGCAAACAGACAAATGTTACTCCTAAATGGTGCAGTTGAAGGAGACTTGCCTGCCCAGTCAACTTGGCAAAGGCTATCACAACATGCAATTTTGGTCTACATCTATGTTGATCGAAATACTTTTTCCTGTGTAAACAAATTTTTTATCCGAAAACAACATGAGTGACCATGAGCAGCTAACCATGTCCTGGAAATGGAACATATCTGATGCACTGTGGACAATAGACATTATGAGTGGTCAATTCCAGATTAATAGTAGATGGAACCGCTTAATTTGGCATGACGACAGGCTACAACACTTCCATGAAAAGTTGGAAATAAACATGTCCAGTAAAAATAGGACTTGAGGAATTGTGATTATGTATCAATGCTACACTTATTTGCTGAGGCCAAAAGAAAAAGTGACAAACCCATCTTTCGACATAAACATCAATATGACTCAGAAATTAGATTGAGGAAAACTCTTCTAAGAAAAGAAATAAGGAGTCTCACAACCATCAAACCTCATAATCTTATATTCCTAATTAAGGCAGTTAAAAGCAATTATCAACATTGGATCAGGTCTCGTAAAGCCATTTTGTTTCAACAGGATGGTGAAATGCTGCTCCATGCCCTTGCTTCAAAAAATTCTGGAGCAATTTGGAACTTGTTACGTGGAGCCACTCTAATGCCACAATCCTCCCTCCAAATAAATGCTGTGCTAGAATCGGTATGGATAAATCATTTTGCAGCGTTATATGCTAGCAAAGATGAGAGTCCATACATAAGTAGACATGATAGACCATTCAAGAATTTGTTGGATTTTGATACAGATGATATAAAATTATTTATAGTTAAATGAGTGCCTCGAGGGCCCGACAGCCTCTCTAATGTCACTGAAGGCACACCCTGATGTGTGGGCACAAATACTTTCTCTAATAGACTGTGAAGTTTGTAACGCAAATGAAATTCCAGCTAGCTAGCGCAAGTCTATAATAGTCCCTATTTTTAAAAAAGATAATGGCCAATTCCCCTCCAGCTATAGACCAATTATTTTGCTGGATATTTCGGCAAAAATGTTCTCGCTTATTATATTGAGACAACTAACTTTGTGGATTAATTGTAACAGCTTGTTTGACCCACATCAGACGTGTTTCATTTCAGGAATGGGTACTTCCATCAATCTCATCTCTATAACAGCAATCCAACAACGAATCATTAAATCAAAACAACCTATATATATGGCGTTTATCGATTTCAAATCGGCCTTTGATTCTATCAGTAGGTCGCTAATGTTGAAAAAATAACAACTGTCGGATGTCCAGATGTTTTACTCTCCGATATTACAAAGTTACATACAGACACTACTATACAGATAAGATTAACAACAGATGGCAAATTATCACTGCCTGTCCCGACGTATCGTGGACTTAAACAAGGATGTATCCTTGCTTCTACTATTTTCAATTTTATTTATTACAGATATGGGAGAAGTATTTGCATCTGAACAATCTGACCCCCCGAAACTCAGTGTTTCACCACTTCTGTGGTTATTTTACGCGGATGATTTGCTTTTACTATCTAAAACGCTGATTGGGCTACAGAAACTTCTAATTGCCCTCCAAAAATATGCTATTACAAATCATTTGGAAATCAACATTGAAAAAACTAAGATCTTATGTTGTTTTCTGAATTCACTGAGAAGAACACGAAAATTCAAGTGGCAATTAAATGGTAACATTCTTGAGGTTACTGATCAGTATAAATACCTAGGCACAAATATTAACAACAATATTATGGATCTACCATATGTAAGATCCATAGAAACAAAATTGCAAACAGGGGCCTTGCAAGCCAAGGTTATTCAGGTGAAAATTTACTATCTCTGCTATAATTACATTTTATCTACAAAAGGCCACAGCAATTGCACTCTATGGCTGTGACACTAAAGCACCTAGGACGGAGCAATTTTGGTCAAGAATTGAGGGTATTTATTGGAAAAGAGTTCTTGGCCTACCTAATAGTTTGCCAATGTCGACATTGAGATATGAATTAGGTCTACCGTCATTATTTGTGATGTATTCATGGCGAGTTTTAAATCTCTATAGAAAGATGTCCATGGTCTGTGATAATGGGTTGTTAATAAACAAAATAGCTATGTATATGTTAACATCGCATCATACCTTTCCATGTTTGTGGAGGAATCATGCGCAACTTGTAATGGATGCCACAAATATCACAATGGATCTACTAATATCTAATCCAACGAAAGCAAAAACCGAATTGTGGGAAACCGATTGGATTCATACAATAGAACAGTGCAATCGGTACACCTCGTTTAAGGAGAATCCATTTGAATGCAAAACAATGGGGACTCTTGAGCAGTATCTTTTAAAATTCCCTGCTGTCAATTTGAGAACAACATTTTTGCGGTTTCGCCTGAATTTATGTAACACAAAACAAATACAGGCACGTAGAAGGCTTATAATAGACTCAGATAACTATTGTCGATTTTGCTTCATCCAAAATCAGAAAGAGACTATGCAACATCATTGTACGGAATGCACTGCTCTATCGTTGAAATGTATTTATATACACTATTGACATCTAATGATTTTTGGACTAAGCTGCATCATACTCTCCTCATTAAGGTCCAGGTAGTGATTGCGAAATGTATTACTCATATTGGCATTGACATATAATATACTTGCCGGTGAGTGAGTTTGTACTATTACTCTTGCTTGTATAACAGTTGTTAAATAATGACTAGAATTGTTGTATTTTATATATTTTTATTCCTTTTTTTACATTTCTATTTTATTTGTCTTAGTACTTTATTTTTTAACTGAAAAAATATTCTGGATACATTGATGAACTAAGAGAAACATTTATTTTTATAATGTACAGTTTTTTATGTAAAAAGTTTTGTTTATTGAAAAGTTGAGTTTCAACTAAGTAATAAGAATAAAAAAAAAAGACCTGCTTTTTGTCGACACCAGACCGCGTCAAGAGCCCAGCCCTTTCAAATCTGGGGGGTTCGTATTCCTTTCTTAAACAAGGAAGAAATAGCATCCTTGTCTTTGCCCTCCCTTTGTGAAAAGAGGAAGAAGCAGGCGAGTATTGAATCGCGTTGTAGCACAGTTCCTTGAGCAGTACCATAAGAGGGTGGTACTGGAGAGTCTAGAGGAACTCGGAAGCTTCTTGGTCGTCCCAGTGGGGCAGGATAAAGAGTATAAAGAAAGCAAAATGTGTTGAGACTGCCTTGAAGGAAATACAAGTTTTGTTGAAACTATAAGGAACACCACAGAGCCAGCTAGGAGAAGGGAGTCATTCTCCCTGTTGTAATGTAAAGCACTGGATGTAAGGAGGGGGTTAACAGAGGGCATTTTCAGTATGGGGATGATAGTAGCATGTTTGAAGGCTGAAGGAAAGATAGCAGATGAGAGACAGGTGTTGAAGAAGGAGGTGAGGTAGGGGATGGGGATATGATCAGAGGGGCAGCTGTAGGGTTAGTTTTAGACAGGAGGAGGGACACAGAATGAGTGATGGTGTGAAGTTAGACATGTGGGAGGAAGGGATGGTATGCGGAGGGGAAGGAGGAGAGTAAGAGGGGGAGCGTAGGATGCTTTGGCAAAGAGAGAGTATCTTAGAGGAGGAGAAGTCGGCCAAGTCAGAGCGAGAGAGGGAAGAAGTTGCTGAGTGGTCAGGAGTGGGAGGGGAGAGAAGGTAAGTTAGTGTTTGAAAGATTCGAAAAGGGTGTTAAGCTTGAGAGTGGAGAAGGTTTGAAAGTAGGTTTGAAAGTAGGAACTCTTGGCTAAGCTAAGGCAGGAGTCATAAAGAGAGTGGTAAGAGAAGTAAGAGGATGGTTAGCGGGCGAGCAGTGCTTAAGGCGACAGAGAAAGCGGCGCATTGAGAGAAGGTGAGGGGAAAGCCAGGGTTGAGCGGGTTTGTGGGAGGGGTGGAAACAGGAGAGAGGGTGAAGTTGATCCAGAGTCTGCCCTAGAGAGTGAACCGGGCCAGAGGGGAGAATAGAGATTGAGAGAGAGTCGCAAAGGTCACGAAAGAGTCCAGAGGAAGGACAGGAAGAATCCAGGTGGATGTTGAAGTCTCCAAGAAGGAGGAGTTGAGTGATTGAGACTAGGAGGGAAGAGGAGAGGTCCGCCCACTCAGAGAGGAAGGAAGAGATCTGACCAGGTGGCCGGTAGATAGTAGCCACAGTAAGGGAATGGCTAGGAGACAGAGAGAGAGCTTGCAGACGAGGCATTCTAAAGAGGAGTAGGCCTGCGTAGGAATGAGGTAGGCAGGAATCCACTCTGGGAAGATCACGGCTACACATGAACGGTTGGACCTGGACGCGGAGAGGATCTTGTAGCCATCAGGGAGGAGAGTGTCAAAGTTTGTGGCAGAGCTGGCCGTGAACCATGTGTCGGTGAGACCGAGGACTTTGAGGTCAAGTTCCACCAGAAGGCGGCAGATGTCAGAGGAGTGTTTGACAGCAGAGCGAGAGTTAAGAGTGGCAATATGGAGAAGGTTGCCATCCTTGAAAGACTCCCGGGAAGGGGTACAAATCAGAGGTACGCCCCGCAGAGGTGTAGAAGCAGCCTTGGGAGGGGGGTCAGAAAGGGAAGGAGCAGAGGGCAAGGTAGCCAAGGAGGAGGCAACGGGGGAGGCGAGAAAGCTGTGGATGGGGGAGAGGGGACAGAAGAAGAAAGGAAATGTATGAGGCGCCGGAAGCGTCTATCGAAGACGATAAGGTTGGCCTGAGGGCCTTGGACCAAGACGGTACCATTCACATAAACATTAATGATGACCTTCGAAGAGTGGAAGGAGGCCAGAGGGCCTCCCACCGGGTGCCACCATTAGTGGGAGAAGAAGAGAAAGGAGAGAGCACAGAGACCATATGCAGGGTCCATAAGTCAGGTGAGGGAGCGACAAAGAGGATGTCGGTGAAAGTTTGCTTGGAGGAGGCACTGGTACAGGTGTCAGCGATAGGGGGGCCTGGGT
The DNA here is from genome assembly GCF_040938575.1 of Ambystoma mexicanum. Lineage (NCBI taxonomy): Eukaryota > Metazoa > Chordata > Amphibia > Caudata > Ambystomatidae > Ambystoma > Ambystoma mexicanum. The sequence continues at coordinate 864,103,776 of NC_090933.1, read as the reverse complement.
TGGAGACCTGGATGTCCTTTTTAAACTTCTTGCTATCAGATTTAGTGAGGAGAGCAGCATAGTCGACAGAGAAGCAGTTAGAGAAAATAGGAGAGACAGAGAGCACCAAAGAGTAGGTAGGAGAGGAGCGCAGAGGAAGGGAGAGGGATGGGGAGAACACTAGGGAAGGACACAGGGCAGGGTGCAAGCAGATGAGACAGAGTGAGGTGAGACAAGTTGAAACAATTGGACAAGACGGCAGACACTCAGATTTAAAGGACAATCACAATGTAATTCTAAAACAGGGGAAAAACACACCTACGTTTGAGAATCCTGAATAGAGAGAAAAAGGCCTAAGTTTCACAATGCAATTTTTAATACTTTCAAAATGCAATTTTTAATACTTTCACAATGCAATTCTGAAACAGGAGAAAAACACACCTAAGCCTGAGTGTCCTCAAAAGAGGGAAACACTTTCTTCTAAGAGAAGGGTCAATTCAATAAAATTTGAATATTTCACTTTAAAATATGTTCATTCACTGTGCATATATTCAAGGGTGCCTGCCGGCTTTTGATTTTCGCTATGGGGACAAAGGTTCCCACACAGAGAGAAGTGAGAGAGCTGTGCTCATCCCCACCCACATGTTGCAGCAGGAATATGAAAAAAGCTGTATGATTTACAAGAAGGTATAAAAGTATAACATCTTTGCAACACTTACCTAACCTGCTGCAGCATTCTGTTATAGGATCCCCTGATATTCTTGCACCCGGCAAACAGTTTTGGCCTCCTCACCTCCCAATCAAGCCTCAGGGTGTACATTGATGAGATTCCCTTCTCATTTGGTAGTGAGCAGCACTTGATAAACAGTTATTATCTGCTTAGAGTTTATTTCTTTTGACAGTAAAAATAATCCTTATCTCCACCAAAGTGAGTGCTCCCGGCAAATCCTTTTTTCACACTACGCCTTATCTGCTAAAATGAGAAGTCTCTACAATGTGGAACAGTCTTTTTCACAAATCAAAGTCTTCAAGGGAAGAAAAGAAAGAGCATGGATGGGCAAAGAGTGCCTGAAAAAGTATTGCATAATTTACTGCAATAATTTTGACTTGTAGAAATGTTAGATATTACTGGATTAACACATTCATCTTTATTCTCCTGAAAGTTTTCATAACATCTTGCCCTGAGAAACATTGCCCTACTTATGCACGCAATAAAACAATATATGTGTATTTATACTGGAAAAAAAAACAGTTATCCGTGATTTTTTGAAGGGGGACAAACTGGAAAAAACAGAAAAACACAGATTCAAAAAATATTTGAAAACACTGGAAAACACCCCTGCAAGTAAAACAAAAGATATCCCTAAGACAGGAAACCCTAATTATAATATACAATGATTAGCAGTAAATCATATTTGTGGTTCTTTATGAGCCATTTTACTTTGAAATTGTTGCTATTGAGCAGTGGCATTTTTTATGGCAATCTGAAAGCTTTCTTGGAGAAGATCTTGTAGCCATGTATATGTGGTGTGGTCCAAAAGCGATAGAGAAGAAAGACATCATGCTTCCTAAAATTATTTCAAACGTGAGTTTTGCTCATGAAGCTATTATAGCCTCTTGGTTTCCAGGAGGAGAGGAGAAAGAGGGGAGCAGTTGGATCTAGGTGGTAATGTACTGATTTTGTTTGTAATATATCACAATGCCAAACCCAGTCATTGCCACCTTCTTCTCCCATATGTTCATTCCAACATTTGAATGTACTTACCAGTTTTTGTTGTGGGCATTCCAATTACCGAATTTAAACACCCTTTATCTGTTCCTAATTTTCTTGAAATTGGGTTTCCCTCATGTTGCTATGGACTTGGCCATTACTCCAGTTAAAAAGGCAGTAGCCAAAATGGAGACACGATTTTACTTGATTTAACATTATGTTATACATTATTTCGAATACAAACATAGGATGAAGTGTACTGTGTTCTGAATGAAGAAGTCTACTTGCTCAATATCCAACAAGTGTATTAACTTCAATGAGAGTATTTCATGGAGAATGCCCAAGACTCTAGAGTCTTTAATGGGGAATACCATGTCTTTGGGGGGTAGGCTACTGTTGGGAAGGAAATGAACCTTCCCCACCCCTCTAGGCGCTTTAGAGTGAAACGAGTCCTATAGATAGACGTGCGATGTACCAGGGGGAGAGGGCTGTGCTAAGAGACCCTGCACGAACACAATATTGCATGCAATACAGACGTATAGACTTAGTGCGCGCATATAAGGAGATGTCATTTTTTGTAGTTATTGTAGATACATTCAGTCCTGCATGGCTGCGCGGTAAACACAGGGCCGACAAAGAAACCCGAACAGGCCCAGATGCTAATGGTAGAAGGACCTGTGCTACTAATTCCCATCGAAATTTATCTTTGTTTCCCAACTGTTGCAAATACTTGTTATCCCAAAAAGGAATGTGCCCTGCAAGGCTGTGAGACAGCACCAGGCACCTCAATGTGCCAATTCATCACAGCCAGGCCAAAAGCAGACCTCCAACCCCCACCCAGCCCATCAGGAGTTATGACACCTACAACTTACCCAGTCCAAGACCCCTGAATTCCAAAATAGTAGGTGACCTCAGACCACCAACAATAAAACCAGTGGTCATAAAAGATCTGAATCAACACAACCATTTCATCTTATTCCATAATGACACTCTTTGTAATATGAGGTAAAGGGAGAAATAAGTTATAGTCCAAAGCGAGGGTGGAAGCCTTGGGTGCAGAGAGTTTGATATGAACTGAGCGGAGAATATGTGGGTCAGCATGATCGCGATCCTCTCCCTGTGCCAGTCCCCGAGTGTTCCCAGGTGCACACCATAATGATAGAGTAGCATTGTCTTATGAGGAGCATGACCTTCATTCCCTGGAGTGAGAAGCCCAGCTGGCCTCATGTGATGGAAGACGGACGGACGGACGGGGTTGGGGCCAACGGGGTTGGGGCCAATCACAGCCTGGCATCCCACATTTAGCAGGCCCATGTATAGGGTCTCACAAACCAGCCATGCAGGTTTCTACTGTATGCATGACATAGTAATGATGATGTGCTGCCTTATAACCGGTTGTATACTAATTGACCTTGGAGAATTGACCTAATTTAGAAGGTCAATTAGGACATACATGCGGGGGAAACCCCCCACCGAATCCAAAAAAACCCACAACCCCCCACCCAATCCCCTTTTATCATTTATAATCCAAAACCAACCCAATACATATATGAAATAACTAAAATAATATAAAGGTCAATTGTGCAGAAGGTCAATTAGGACCATTATAATTAGGTCAATTGTGCAAAAGGTCAATTGTAAAAGGTCAATTTGGGTAATACTTATAACCATCTGCTTGTACTTATTTTCAGCAGAACTTTCCCATGCAGCAGAGTTCTTTGCTGGCCTACCCTTTTTTTGTGCGATTAAAACATTTTCTGCCAGGAATGTACAAGGGCGTGCCTTCACTACCCACCCAAAACACAGGGATCCCACATGGCACCAATTCAATAGACCACTCAAATAAGGCACGGACAGTGAGCAACGCTGGAACATCTTCATTCTCCTACCTCTCATTCCAGACTAACTCTGCCTGCTTTGCCTACCCCGTTCCCCATACCTCGGCTCCCTCCCTGCCCACGTGGCAATGTCCCCAACTTCAACAACGTCACAGGGACCACATCCTTCTCTATCAATATTGGTTCCGGGCCCAACAGTTTATCACCGGGGGAAAACCCCAGAGTATCCCCTTCTGATATATTCCTCATTCTGTTGCTGTGCTCGTGTGTGCCTCATAATACTCCTTTATTTGAGACAGCGTAACTCTCATTCTCTAACTGATCTTTTGGGAGGTTGAAACTGCACGAAAGGAGTCTTAAATAAATGTTGTGAACCTAGAAGTTTGTCTGGTGCCAGTAGCTTTTCGATATATCAATTTGTCTATTCATCACGAATGAGGGGTCTATGCCCTCCTCCATTTCGTGTATGTTCTGTGTTCTTTTCCAAATACTGATGAATATCTTGGTTTGTCCCAAACATGTTATTTGTTTCTTTCATTTGTCTTTCTTTTAATCCATGTTAGACTTTTTCACCAGTGTCACTTCTCCCAGAGTGATCATTAGTCAATTTCTTTGGATTATTGGGAGACCTGAAACATTTTCTGCAGCTTTTCCATTGTGATCTTCTCTTAACCACTCTTTCCTTCGGTTAGACGGCGTAAGCTGTTTAAGAAGGATTAAGCTGTTTCATTATTTTGCTTTACTTGTGGGAGTGATAGTATGTAGCGAATTTGAGGTACAAATGCCCTTGCCACCATTCTATTGACGGTTTGAGAAAATTGTGTAGACCCAATTTTGTAGTTCAACCATTTAGTCAGCGCCTGCCTTTATTTTCATTGATGTGGTGATGAATAGCATCTTTGCCCATACTGTTGACAAAAATTCCTGGCTGTAGGTGACAGATACTCGGGAGCAGAAAACGAGAAGATACGGGAGGGTCGGATGTGCTCATTAACTCCTCTATACGCGCATTTCTGTCTGCCACATTCGATAGCGGATCTGTATGTTTTTACTTCTAAACTTATATTAGCAGGTAGCCTTGCCAAGGATTGCAGGACTAGGCTAAGGGCACTGTTAAGAGGTAGAACCCAGAAATGCTGTAATTCCATGCACATTAGGTTACTCCAGACATGGAAAAAAATGATGGAAGAGTTTTGGAGAGATTATAGGGACCCCACCAACTTTTCCACCCATAAAAGACTCCACAGTTAATCTATATGCCTCCCTTCGCAAGCTAAGACATGTACCTATGAATGAGGAATTTAAAGGAGTCATTTTGCCACCTGTTCTATTCGTTAGTTTCCATCGAGGCACCTTGTTTAAAAGCATTTCATTATTTTAGTGTCTACGATTTCATTTAGGATATCCTATTTTGCAATGTCACCACTCTGTTTGTTCAGCAAAATAATTGGTATTTTTTCCAGTAAGCAGTGACTGTTTACAGTTTAGATTATTCATTGCCTTATTCTCTCTCTGGAGTGAGGCGGAGGACCCTTTCTCGTGTCCCCATCCGGGTGCCTGCCACCTCCTGTTTACTCTACAAATTACATACCAAGGAAGGGGGCATATTAATCAGAGCATCCATGAGTGCCTGTAGGGTGAACAAACACTGATCTTAAAACTTTGTTTCCAAAAAAGATCAAAGTAAAGCATTTTCACCTCTGTCCTTTCCATACATGCTAACATAAGCACCTGGCAGGAGATGTTGTCAAAGAAAGCTGGAGAAATGAAATTCCCTGAAGGATTGGATTGAGGTTAGAATTATTTTAGGCAGGAGAATGTGAAAAATAGTTATAATTTTAATTGAAAAAGCAGAATTTCAAGCCTAAATCGGGAAGGTGTGACAATGGCAACTATGAACTGAACTTTGAAAAACAGAACATTGATTCACTGGTAGCGAATCGAGAGACCTAGAACTCATGTGAACACATTTTGGCAATACAGAAACAAGCATGAAATTCTTTTGTTCGTCTGGTGAGTCATACAGAAAGATAATCTGCAAATAAATTAATTTGTTTTATATCATATGATCATGTGAATTAGAGTGCATATAAGAGGGTCTTAATTGTGTTTAGAGTCCACAGGAGGAGGCGGTGACATGCATTTTGAGAATAATACAGTTTCACAGCGCTGAAATCATACTGACCGGCCTCTAGGCACTGTATTTCGTGGTACAGTTTGAAGAGGCACCTTATGACAGCACAGATACAAGGTACTGCAACAGATGGCTACACGAATACAACAACTCCCAGAGATAGTTAAATGTTTTTTATGATCAATTCAGCAAAGGGCCCTAATGGCCGGCCCCCTCTCTCTAACCTAGGAAGGGGAAGTCCCTCGGCCCCAGAATGGTATTAAGAATGGGTAACCCTTACTATCTACAAGCTTTCTGTCTCCTGGAGATGGCTTAAAGGAAACTGCCTTGCGGACCTAGTTTTCCAAAGGGAACAATCAAGGTTTCTACTCTGTTTTCCCCAAAGGAATGACAATGTTTATGCCTTCTTGGCACTCAGATATGCCCCCTTTGTGGTCCTTCCACACTCCGTTATCCCTCTCCCTAGATCTCTCTCCCACTCACCCTTATCGCCTCCTAACCTACCCACATCTCTCCTCTCTATCCCTCAGACTCCCTCCTCTGTCCCCCCCATGGTGCTCTCTGCTCTATTTCCTTATGTCTTACCTCCTTCCTCCTTTCTTACTCACCACTACTCTCTCTGATCCACAGTATTACTTCCCTCTCCTCTTTGACTACTGCTCTCCCCTTTCCACATGACTACTGTGTCCCCTCTCTAAACCACTACTTCTCTCCCTCTCTAAAGCACCACTACTCTCCCCCTTTCTAAACCACTATTATCCGGTTTCTACACCACTACTACTCCTCCCATACCCTATTTTACAATCACACTCCCTTTAAATCTCAATCACCTTCTCACTCACACCCTACCCTCTCCTACCACTGCACTCACACACATGATCATTCACGTCGTCCAGTACCACTTCATCTCACTAAACAATACTTCACTTTGCACGCAGCTCGAGTAAACCTCCTGCACGCTCCTTTGCACCATCCTTGCTCTGCCTGGTCTCTTGGTCTGTCTCGTCTCCACTGGCCTCAGCCAAACAACCCCCAACTTCCTGTCTCCTAGGTCTCTTTCTCATCCTCCTTTTCTCCCCATTGACTAACCTTCCACACTGCTTCACAGGGCCAATCTTTCCCTGTTCTCCCCTCCCAAGATGTGGTACAATCATCAAAAGCCATAAAAAGGGTCTAAGCCCCACCCCTTTCTCCTGTGCAAGTCCACCAGGGTTTTTAATGGCAGCCCATCGGGGTGAGTCAAGCCCTACAAATGAGGGCCTTGCAGAGCTGTCAGTCCACTAGTTTAGCTGGGGAGCTGTTCTTTTAGTATCTTGCAGATAAATGCATATGTCTTTGCAGCATAACGTATGCACAGCCCTCTGCTGTTGACTGTAGATCTGTGCCATGCAGCAAACTCTCTTCAATAAATTGCTAGTTTAGGCTTGCGGGTGACTAGCCGCTTGTTGGTGGTTTGGTTTGGCTGGTTGCTGGTTATTCTGGGATATGTCATTTTCTAGGGGAAATAGAGAAAAACTGGCCAGCTTCATGCAAGATAGGGATGGGGTGACTGACAGTGGCACGCTTCAATAAAAAATACTTACTTATATGGGTGGGGCCGGGCTCCCAACCCAAACTGTTTGAGATGCAGGGCGGATGAGGGAACATTCATACATATCCTGTGGAACTGTCCTCAAATCCAATGATACTGGCAACAATGCTGCACCAAACTGTCTGAGACACTAGGTAGAGAGGTGCTAATGGACCCTAGGCTATTACTGTTGGGCATACCGATGAACATGTCACTAACAAGTGGGAAAAGCTGTTTATTTTCACGGCAGCTAGACTGATTAAGCGGAACATTGCCCGTCTGTGGGGCTCACCAGAGAAACCAGTACTGGCCCAATGGATTGCTGACATGGATGTATGTGCTGCAGTGGAGCACCACATATACAAAGTGCATGGATGCCCACTAAAAGCCACTAAAGTGTGGGGCAAATGGGAAGAAGGGAACTAATAGGAGTTTCTAGGACATTATTAAAGAGGAGAGGCCCAACCACCTGGACCGATTTGAAAATATCTAGCTGTTATAATGTACCACTGAATCTGCACTCCTGGTGACGTTTTGTCAACTGTAAGGAGGTGCATGCATGTTGTATGGTGTTTCTATGTTTTTAAATAATAAAAAGATTTATAAAAAAAATACTTACTATAACACATTTACAGATGGCAGACGCCTTCCCATGAAGGGTGCCTGTACAAAAGCATAAAGATGAGAACAAATAGTGAGCCAGTTATTGAGGGTGTATAAAATGAGGACATATACCGGGAACAAAACAAACAGAAACAAAATGTATATAAGAATACCATCGATTTACATATGGGGTGATTGGCAGTGGCGCTGTGCTCAAGTAAACTGGCACTATAAGAACGGAAAGGGGTTGTGGGCCTACGAATTGCCACCTTACCCCTCCGGGTAAGGATTGGCTCTGGCTCCAACCCTGGTAAGCCAAACAACCCATGCTGAGAGGGGTCCCCTTCGCCTTGCTGACCCTGTCACTACCCTGTCACAGTACATTCTGCACGGTTAAACTGACTCATTAAGCCTTGGCCATAACACCACAATGGTGTAACATTAAGAACTGTATTACAGTGTGTTTGTTCAATTGTATTAACCTGTATTAGTGGGTGTGTCCAAGATGGTGACCAAGTTGTGCGGGGGGGGGGGGTGGGGGGGGTCCACACATTCTGTTATTTTCCTGGCGGGCTATAATAGGCTTCTTATTGGGACAGCAGGAAGTCACCATTGGTCTACTTACAAGGCAGGTGCTTACATTGTTGTGGCTCTTGATACTATACACATGGCCACTGGGGGCTACAGAACTGGTGCAGCGTGGTGTTCTCTGGGTTCTGGTGTGCTGTAGGACCCATGGTTTCAGCTGATCGTTGTTTGTAGCATCCCAACGTGATGTTGCTGGATGCCCCCGGCAATCGCTTGCTGTTTCATTCTCTTAAACTCTGGTGAGTTGGTTGTGGTTTGTGTCGTGTAGTCTAGCAGCCAAGCTCTCCACATACATCATGGCCCCCTCAAGGATTAATTTGCTTAACTGGAGCTGTGCGCTTTGGACTGGAATCTCTGGCTCGCCTCTCCTCTGGGGGCCAGAGGAGCTGGGGAGTGATGTCCCAGACTGAGCGTTGTTGTGGATCAGGCAGACACTAGACCACGCACAGTGACTTGTCTTGGTGGGGGAAAAGTGGCAGCATATTTAATTTCTCACTTTACTTCCTAAAGGCACTGAATATAATAGCATGCATCAACAAAGGTTGTCCATATATTTGCCTATAACACAATGGGACAATCTTGTACCATGTAGTTTGGGTTCTCAGTTGTGTTTGTATTCCTGGGAAGATTAAGCAGTAGCATAAACTGTGCCGCAAATCTGAAGCAAAGCTGATTAACACTATTGAGTACGTATTTACACCCATGAATGGTCCCCAGGTGCCAGAATGGCCAGCATGATAGCTGAACACAGCAGTATTGCTACTGTCAACACAGGTGTTTGGAGAATTATGCAAACAATGACCATAAGCATCTTATGCCAGCATGAAACAAGGAGTTATCTGCGCAAATGGAGATACTTGTGGAGAATATAGCACCTATATGGCGGGACATGGACAAGCTTTGCAAGCACACAGTAGCTGCAGAACAAAGTCTCTCTAGTGATGAAGACATTGTTCAGGCAAATATCTGTGATGTAACGCACCTAAAGACCATAGTGAGAATGTAGCAGAAATTGAAAGCACTTGAGGATAGGTCAAGACGTAACAATGTATACTTGCTGGAATTGGCCAAGGACACACAGGGGTTGCATGGAGAAATGTTTGGAGAGCTTTGTTCCATCCCTTAGTTTTAGAGGTTGAATGCCTTAAATGACTACTAGTGAACAGAGCACACAGGGCTCCAACAAAGCAGCCTATACAAGGCACAATATTCATCATTATGAAACTCCTTCGTTACCAAGATAAGCTTGCAGCAGCCCTGAATTGAGGTGACATTTTGTACAATGGCACCAGTATCTTTGTATCCTGACAATAGTGTAGCCACTCAGAAACTACATCAGACCTTTGACGGAGTGATGAAATACAGTATGCTTTACTGCTGCCAGATTGCTTATAGATCGCTATAGATGACAAGTGAGCCTGAGGCAGCTTTGGCTTATGTATAAACATCAACGCAGTGTAGAGGGAATGGAAAGAAGTGATATGCTAGTTTGTTGCTGTGTGGAAATGTACCCGGTCAGAGGTTCTAGCCTCCAATGATGTTGCCATGCTCGATTGAGATGGTATCCTGGAATTTGATGGGCATTAATGGTGAAATTAAAAGACAGAGTGGTTGTGTACCTTCGCAGGGGAAACATGAAGATAGCATTGATGCATGAGACACATTTTATGTCAAACACCCCTAGCTGCTGAGGGCTACATGGGGAGGTCAGTTATTTTACTTCTTTTTCTCCACATCTGCACGTGGTGTGGCAATTTTAAGAGCCATGGGACACCTTGGTCCAGACTTATCGGCGTGCCATTGCGGGGCACTGATCTGTGTAGCTGTGCCCCTTCCTCATCTTGGCATCTATCCAGCAGAGTGGCCTTGCCCTTTAATCTCCTGCGGGGTGCCAACCTGTGCTGCCTTGCCCCCTCCGAATCCGGATGTCTCTCCAGCGGGGTTGATCCCCCCTCTCATCTCATACGACACGCCTCTCCTCCGGCTTTTGACCAGTCAGCTTGTGGCTGTGATCGCCTGTGCCTCCTGGCCTCATACTCCTGACCGACTCCGCAGCCGGGCTCACCCATGACCTTCCAGGACCAGTCGACGTGCAGCTGTGATGGCCTGTGCCTCCTGCCCTCCTACTCCTGATGGACTCCACAGCCGGGCTCGCCCGTGACCCTCCAGGACCTGTCAGTCACCTCTTCTGAACTCCCCACTGCATGGGACGGCGTGGTGTCCATGCTGGTCTGTGCACACCAGCCCAACGGCTCCTGAATTCCACCTCTGCCAAGCACACCCGTGTTTCCCTCAGTGACTGGACCTCTGCTGTGGCCTGCTGACCCTCACTACCTTGGGTCTACATTGCGCCTGGATCCATCAACGCAGTGCCTGGTTCCCTTGGCCTGCACCCCGCACTGTGTCTCTGTCCACTGTCTCTGTGCGTCAGTTATCCCGCAACGACTTGCGCCTTGGCTCAGCTCGCCGTAGTGTCTGTTCCTCGGAACCTGCTCCATGCCTTACTTCTCTTGGCGAGTCGCTGCCGAACTTCGAATTTGACTGCAGCGGAGAGCCCACCTGTATGCCGCCCCCTCCTACTCCTGGCATCCACCCACCTTGGATCTCACCAGCATGTCCTACTGCCTCTTTCTCCCCACAGTCCCCTCTACTCCTGGTCTAACTGCTACGGAGAGCCCGCCAGGACACTGCCCCCCCTACTCCTGGCATCTACCCCCTTGGCTCTTACCAGCATGTCCTGTTGCATCTTTCTCCTCTCAGTCCCCTCCATCCCTGGTCTACATTGCGCCTTGGTTTAGACTGCTAGCTACTACGGGCACACTCCCCTATTACTGGGCCTCCCATCTTCTTTCCCAGTGTTGTGCCCAGTGTCCCACAGCACCTGCAGCTCCTCTCCACACCCACATTTGCCCTGCCGTGCGGTGTTTCCGCCAGTACGCCAGCGCCTGCTCCCTGTTAGCCCCACTACTCGAACCTGCTCCCTGCTTCCCCTACAACTGCACCTCCTCCAACTCGTTGTGTTGTTCTTCTCCTGGGCTGAACGGGACGCCCAACGACCCCATCTGCACTTCTTCAGCTGATCCTCCCTCCTGCAACTGATTCACCTATTCTCCTTACCCTCGCCCTGCAGTGAGCTAAGTCTTCACCGTAGCCCCACATCCTGTTACATTGGGACTGTCACGCCTGTCTCCCTGCACCTCAGTCCTTACCCCACCTTCTTACTCTCCTGACCTCTCTCTCTCCCCCAACCCCTCCCCCTGGCCCTTCCTCCAGTCCCTCAGCCTGATCCTCATGACCATCTCTATGCTCAACCTCCCCTCCACGGCCTATCCATCCCCCCTCTACCCACTCTCACCGTCCCAACCTCATTTACCCCCCCATCGTTGAGTCCTCCAGCATCTTCAACGTTGCCCTCTGGAATGCAAGATCCATTTGCAACAAGACCGCAGCTGTCCTGGACTTGTTCCTGTGACTCAACCTTCAATTCCTCTGTATAACTGAAACCTTGATCCCCCCTCTTCAACTCTACTGTACCAACTTCCCTTACCACCTCCTCCTCCTCCTTCTCTCATGTCTCCAGCCCTTCGGGCCACGGAGGCGGCATTGGTCTCCTTTTTCATCCTAAATGCCTAACTTCCCCCTGACCTACGTCTCTCCCTGTCTTCCCTTCCTTCGAATACTTGTATAAATCTTTCTCCTCCCCTCACCCTATTTCCTTTCTAATTATCTACAGGCCACCTGGCCCCCTCTCCTCCTTCTATTATGACCTTGATCACCTCCTTTTCCTTCTCTCCCCCTACCCCTCGCTTTCATCTCCCCGCCTCCCACCAACCCTCCCCTCCGCTAGCTATTCTCAACTCCTACCTTCTCACTCCCCTCCCCACTCCTCCAACCCACTCTTCTGGCTCCACTCCCGATCTTATCTTTGTCTCCTCCTTTTCCTCTTCTGTCTCCACCCTTGCCAATTATCTTTCTGATCACGCCTTACTCTAATTCTCCCTCAATCCCCCTCCCTCTCCCCTCTCCCCTCTCCTCCTCTACTTCCTTCTCTCGACGGGACCTCCGTAACTTTAACCCTTCTCTCTTCTTCGATACCTGTTCTTCCTCCCTCCCTCCCTCCCCTCTCTTTCTGACTTTTTCTCTCTCTCGGCTAACAAAGCTTTATCCACTCTGTCCTCCTCCATCTCCACATATCTTCCTCTGGACTCTTTCGTGACCTTTGCGACTCTCTCTCAATCTCTATTCTCCCCTCTGGCCCGGCTCACTCTCTAGTGCAGACTCTGGATGTTCTGATCTCCTCAGACCTTCCCCTTTCTATCTCTCTCAACACTCCTCTCTCCTGGAGTGATCACTTTCTCCTTTCCTCCCAGCTCACCCTCTCTACCCCTCAGGCCAAGCCAACTCCATAACTGCCACCCACCTTATCGGTCATCCGACCCATGAAGCGCGTGTCAGTTGAGGCTTTCGCAGCCACTTTCTCACCCCCCCATCCCCTATTGGCTGACTGACACCCTGACACAGCCCTTTCCATGCTCCACTCTGCTATATCTTGATGTTCTTGCCCCTGTCATGAGGATCTGCCTAAAGCCCAAAGCCAAGTGCAACTCTTGGTATGACTCCGACCTTGTCACCCTTAAACGCAAGTGCAGGGTGGGTGAGAGGAAATGGCGTGCTTCATGTACATCCTCTGACAAACTGGCCTGCCGCCTGCTCCAAAGGCAATACTGGATCTCTGTCTGCACCAAGAAGAGAGTTCACATCCAAGCCTGCGTCACTGCGGAATCTAACAACTCGGCTGAACTCTTTAAAATCTGCAAGGATCTGGCCAATCCTGCCACAGTCTCTACCTTTGCTGTCCCTTCCCAGGCCTTCTGCACAACACTGGCTTCTCATTTTCTCTCTAAAACTCAGGACATCCTGTCCTCTCTCTCCTCCTCTCCCCTTCCTGCCTTTACTCCCTGCTCTTCCTCTGGCCCTTCTTCGCCACCTCTCCTCCCTCCTGCACTGCCTTTCCCCTTTTCTCCCCAGACAAGGTTTCTAGACAAGTCCGATCTATGAAAGTCTCGTCAAAACAGCTTCGTCCCTGTTCCTCCAAAACCATCAAGGACCACATTGACTCCCTGGTTCCTGCCCTGGCCGACTGCAACCACTCCTTCACCACTGGAGTCTTCCCTTCCACCCTGAAGCACTCCCTTGTGCACCCTCTTCTTAAAAAACCCTCTGCTGACCCATCCTGCCTGGCTAACTATCGCCCAATCTCCATCACTCCTTTCCTGGACAAACTCTTGGAAAAGCGGGCCATCTCCCAGCTCAATCTTCACTCTGAATCTGTTGGTTGTCTCCATGATCATCAGTCTGGCTTCAGAGCTGCCAGAAGCACGGAAACTGCTCCCCTGAACATCCTTCTCTCCAACCTTGATTCCAACACCCCCTGCGTACTCATCTTACTTGATCCCTCCTGTGCCTTTGACACGGTCAACCATGCCATCCTGCTCAACCGTCTCTGTGACAACCTGGAGATCACTGGTCAGGCCCTGGCGTGGGTGACTTCTTTCCTCTCTGATTGACCTTCCCAGGTTCAACTTGGGTCCTTCCTCTCCTCTCCTCTATCTCTATCTCTATCTCTACCTTTGGTGTTCCCCAGGGGTTTAACCTCTCTCTTTGGCTGTTCAAACAATACCTGGCACTTCTTGCCCACCGCATTGCCACGCTCTGCCCCAACTTCCAGTGCTATGTAGATGACACTCAGCTCATTTTCAGGCTACCCTCAGCCACCGCTTCTCCCTCTCTCATCTCTGACTGTCTGTCCACCATCTAGGAGTGGTGTGCCTCCAATGATCTCTTCCTTAATGCAGAGATTCTCCTCATCAGCTCACCCAATCCCTCCTTTCCTGTGATTCTCTGGGCGGTCTCTCTTGGCCCTCTTCCTGCTCCCACCTGTGAGGCTAAAAACCTTGGGGTCATCTTCAACTCCACACTCTCCTTCTCTCCTCACATCTCTGACATCTCTAAGAAGTTACACTACCAGCTGCACCTCCTCAGAGTTATTCTTCCTTTCCGCTCCTTACCCCAGAAGCTCACTGTCTCCAGAGCTCTGGTTCTCTCTAGACTGGACTATTGCAACAGCCTCTTTCTAAATCTGCCTGCTTCTACTCTCCACCCTCTGCAACTCATCCATAACAGGACTGCGAGACTTGTCTTTGGCCTCAAGCCCAGGGACCGTATCTCTCCAGGACTGAAATCTCTGCACTGGCTCCCAGTGGCTGTGAGGATTGACTTCAAAACCCTCTGCATTGTCCATAAGGCCTTTTGGGGCCTAGGGCCTCAATACCTTCAACTCTCTCTTCCTAAATATCTTCCTTCTCGAGCTCTTCGCTCATCCGCTTCCAAATCCCTCAGTGTCAGTTGTTCTCCAAGCAATGAGTTGGTGGTAGATCTCTTTCTTCGGCTGGGGCCTCCCTCTAGAACAGCCTCCCTGAAACTTGAGGAGAATCATCTCTGGTTCCAGAAGCACCTCAAAACCTTTCTCTTTGCTTCTGCTTTTTCTCCTCCTCTCCCCTGCTGACTTCCTGGCTGATATTGAAACTACACTGGTTACCTGGCCACCCTCTGATCTCGGGCAGAGGTCCCTTCCCCCACCAGTCGCACTCCTGCAGTGCCTTCCTGGCAACCCCCGCACTTGGGGACTGTTTTCTGTATCCCTACAGTCCCACTACCAGCACTTGACACCTGATGTCTGCACGTACCCATGCACTTGCCGCCAGCTGGCTATACTTTTCCTCTTGTTATTTTTTTTATCTCATGTACTGCACTGTCCCCTCCCCCCGCACTTCCCCCCTTCCCCTTCCCATGCACTTGCGTGATCTGAATGTCACCTGGCCTAGTGGGATCGTTGTCTTCCCTCTGTTCCCCCTCCCTTGCCTCGTCACGCCTTGAAACACTTGTGTATAGGAACATTATACATGCCTTATCATATTATATCATATCATAAAAGAGCATGGTGCTTTTAAAAAAAGTTATACAGTGGGTGGACCGAGCACAAGCCAGCATAAAGACTGCTATCAGCCGCGGAGTGGACGACGAGTGGCAGTCCTTCTCCTGCTTCCGGTTAGAACCTCAGGTGCCTGCAGTACAGAGTCTTTCCACTAGCTTCATACAGTGGGTGCACCCAGCACAAGCCAACATAAAGACTGCTATCAGCCACGCTGTGGACAACGAGTGGCAGTCCTGCTTCCTGCTAGAACTTCTGGTGCCTGCAGTACAGAGTCTTTCCGCTAGCTTCATACAGTGGGTGGACCCAGCACAAGCCAGCATAAAAACTGCTATCAGCCGCAGAGCGGCGGCGGAGTGGATGAGTGACAGGCCACTCATGTCTGGCAGGGCTGGCAGGACTGTGGATGTGGTCATCACCTCCAAAGATGAGGAGGAGCGTCGCTGTTTGAGGAGCTTGAGGACGCAAGCAACTGCGATCACGCCACAGCAAGAAGACTCCTGCACGTCGGCAATGCTTGCCATGCTTCAAAGGCCCTCTAAGCAAAAAGGGGTGGTGAAAACCTTACATCGAGATCATTGTTCCCCATACCTGCCTTATTAGAACATTTGTAGGTTATCTCCCTTAACATGCTAAATTCAAGCATCAGTGTGGTTATGCCACATCTGGAAACATCAGTGAACCCGACCAGAGACTCACAACAAGAAATAACATTTTTCACCTCGGTGACGGAGACGCCGCCTCAATGGTCCTGCCTGATTCCAGCCTTGGTTTGCGCCTCGGCCCCGCCAGCTTACACCAGGCTCCGGTGGCCCACGGAGGGGGGGCACTGTTTGAGTGGGTGGCTGGTCTGGGGCGCAGCGTTGAGCAAGGGCCTGTGAACAATGGGGTGGAGGCGCAGGGCGAGTGTGCTGCAGCATGAATTAGCGCACTTCTGACGAGCAGTACGGAACTGAAAAGTGCTCCGGGTGCGGAATCAATAACTGACAAGATGACAAAGTTGCAACGGAACTTAACAACCGTAGCTGCACAGGTGCACATAGATCCAACGCCCCGGCAGCATTCCTTTGCGGAAACCTTTGACCCCTTTTACGGGGACAAAATAATGAAAGTTCTGTCAGACCAGAAACATCAAGCTGACTGGGTAAACACAAAAAAAATACAAAGACCGACGTAAATCTCAGGCCTTGGACTAATTAAGAAACTTAGACCACAACAGAAAGGCCTATGTAAGAAAAATGTGTCCAAGGGGGGCTATTTACACAGAACTACGTCCTTAACACAGGGCCATCTCAATCCAAACCCCTCAAGAACTAGAACAAGGAATGATGAGAGAGAAATAAGAAATTCTCTAACACATTTTTTCAAACTGCGCCCCAATGCAAGAAACTAAAAAAGATCAGACCACTTGGAACTTTCAGACATGGAAATCCTGGAGGCAGTTAAAGAATGTTTTCCGCTCTCCGATGGAGAACGCCTCAATAAAAATGTCCAACGACACACTGCCTCAGCATAGTAATGAAAAAAGGCTGAGTGAAACTATAGAAGAGCAGCCAGAAAAAGGAGAAGAGTTTTTAGATATGGCAACGCCCTTAGAAAAGGACTTGTTATCAGTAGCCCAGGAAAAGGTAAAGCAGTCTTCATCAACCTGCCAACCAGCCTTGAATTCTCCAATTCCATCAGCAAACCTGGACTCCTCCATCATTACACTGGAAGGGCGCTGCCCAAACTCGATGGCCCAAAAGGCCCCTTCAAGAGTAAGCAAAACCACAACCGAAAAAGACCAAAAAACTGGTAGTTAAGGGGGACCAGCCCTACTAGTTATTCACCAAATAACTAGCGACCAAGACAATAACACAATTACCGGAAAAAAGGAACTTAAAGTGCCCAAACAACAAAGAGACAGAACTCAGGTCTGGGACCTGAACAATCAGCAAGCAAGACAAATTGAAGACCAGTTTATACCTCCTCCACAATCAAGTGCAACCAGAAGATACTCACTGGACACATATAGATCTAACAAACCTCATTGATCGCCATTTACGGCCTGCCAATCAGAATCACCTACCAAAAAACCTTCCACAAACGTACAGTCGCCGAGCCAAACAGAAACTTCTACCAAGAAACCAGCTATTTTTTCCATAATATCAGTTGTGACAATTGCTCTATTTCGTCACTGGGGATGGGCCCGAGATGGCTAGGCTGGATGCCGGCTCTATACTGCACTCCCTCGGCTAAGGTGGTTGCCAACAGGGCTGAATCAGGGAGCTTATCTCTGGGGAGGGGCACAAGGCAGGGATTTCCTCTATCCCCCCTAATATATGCATTGGTCATGGAACCCTGGGCGATTTCGGTCCGTAAAGATGAGGCTGTAGCTGACACTTTAAAAGATCATACAACCATACAAGCGGTGATACACACCAAGTTAATCTTTCTTGAGGCCTACGTCATGGCTCTTGAAGCGAAAACCATATCTCTGCAAGTCCTACAAGGACAACTTCCCATGATGACAAAAGAGGCTCAAAAATGTATAGAAACAGGAACACAAACAACAATATGGATAGACCTGACAGAAACAACCCAGAAACTTTGATGTCCAGCTCCTACCTTGTTAGCAACCTAGCCCTTAAGATAATCCCTTAACTGCGAGAAACAAATGACCACCTCAGCGGTTCAAGCGGTCAGAAAAAAGGCTTAAACTCAGACAACAAAAACAAGTCCATCACTACTGGGACATAAATGAAATCTTTGATTAAAGCGCTAGGAAAGCCAAACAGTCCAAAGATGGAACCTATTTTTCAGTTCAATAGTGCCTCAATGAGAGCCCAGGATCAAATAATTACTAACATGAACCTTAGTCAACACTTGATAGACCAAACATCACTTGAAAAGAGAGATGAAGCGACCCTTATCTCACCTCACCATGACTTAAATGACAAGCTAAATGAGAATTTGGATGAAACCGACGAGAACCTAGCGAGTTCTTACTACACGCTGGAAGCGATATGTAACTAATTAACTAAGAAGAAAAATTGGGGATGCTTAGTCCTCTGCAACCAAGGAGAGACACCGGTGAGCTTACGCCTATACCATCCATCAAGGACTCAAAATGGCACAGAACAAGAAGAAACCAACAGATAGACCGTCAAAAACTGAAGGACGATACGAAAGATAGAAAAAAGAGCATTTACGAAAAAGAGACGACAAGAAGGCAGACCTCAGAAGAAAAGAAAGTCAAGGGGATCCATTATCCATCTAAAACCCAAATCTATAACGAGAAGCCCAGAAAATGGGAACAAGCAAAATGGAGACTACACTTGCAAGGACAACAATGATAATGTTACACTAAATCGTAGCTCAGTGCTAACACTCTTCAAACATTTTCCACAACTTCATCACCTTAAATCGGACAATCTCCTTATAGTCGAACCTAGTCATAAACACCAGAAAGCAAGGGCCTATCTCTACATTGCTTCTTCAATGGTAAAAAGGCACATTAAGAGGAAACACCAACGCCTTATTAAAAATGTGGTTCACCTTGACGCTCTCCTTGAGAATCTGTTTGACAAACGAAACAACTAATGAACCAGATCATCCATATAGAAGTGCAAAAACACTATCTGATCGCCATATCATCCAGCTGAAAGGCCACTCGAGAAAGGATTTGACATGCGCACCGCAAATGAGCCTTCGGCGGAGCAGTGATATTAGATCACGGAGGGTAAACTATGACTCCCGCCCCAGTACTAATAACAAGGACAGGGATGACAATAGGACGCCGAAACTGAACACCCCTCAGCCGATTTGGAGCTCTGTGTCCGGTACAGTTGATCTGCCAGTAACTAAGAAAAAAAGTGAAGCATCAAAAAACATCAAGATCATAAGATCCATTACGCAAACAATATCTGCAAACCAGACTACAAAAGACTTATTCAGGAAAAGCACGTTACCACAAGGATTGTGGTCCTGGCTGCCGCTAGTCTTAACAACACAACGTAATAAATAGCAATTCACTTCCACTGAACACATCGGTGAGGTCATTCAATGGCCCGAAGGGTCTTCAAAAACAATAAGGTTATGCTCATAGAACACAAGTGGCCACGCCCATCTCCAAAAGCCAGGGGACTTTCAACTTTATTGGTACGACCTCTTGTGTTTACAGGAGACCTGGCTGACGCGGCAACCCACTTTGAAGGGATACAAGCTTACTTTGGCGCCAGCAAGAAAGGGCACTCTAGGCCGCCCCTCATCGGGTCTACTGATCGCCTGCAGAAACGCTTGTGGAATCTCTCTAAAGAAAATGCTAGTCAGCAATCAAGCACTCCTGATGGTTAAGGCAGACTGGATAAACCAAGACAGCCCAAAGGACACCAGCCACAAATCAACGCTAATAATAGCGAACACATTCTGGAACCCGGCCGCCATGGACAATTTAAATTACTTGGAAACACTAGAAGAAGCAATTGACGAGGCCTTGGCTGTTCACCTGGCACCATACTTTTTATTATGCGTAGACCTAAATGCGATATGCACCTCGCAAATTGACACTTTTCACCCTTCCTGCAATCTATCAGCAGCTGAACCTAGAGGCTTAATACTGATGAAACTGATGAAGTCAAGAGATTTGCACAATTTACACGAGGTATTCCCTGATATTAATCGATACCCGACTTGGGAGCGTGACAACTCGAAGGCCACCATAGATCACATTTTCGTCTACTACAAGTTACAAAATCTTTTCAGGTCACAAGAACAAATGCGAGTGAACACAACCCACTGTCAATGACATGGAGCACCTCTGCTCCTCTTTTCTCTAAGATGCAAGCACAGTTGGAAGTCAACACGCAAGGTAGTCGATTAAGACTGTCATCAAAAGCAATTAGAGACATAGGGCCTCATTACGAGTTTGGGGGTAGCCATGCCCTTAAAAAGGGCATGGCTACCCCCAAACTCGGGTCCCGCAAAAGGGGATTTACCGGGCCCTTCCGACCTTGGAGGGCCCTGTGATCCCCTTTTGCGGAACCCAGACCCGGTACGTCCCCATTCCCATTTGAGCCCGCATAGGGCTCAATAGTAATGGGGACGATAGCAACAATAGCCCCGTTAATAAGGTGGCAGTTTCAGCCACACGCTACTGCTTGCGGGTCTCGCTCTGCACGCCTGGTCTGGCCAGGTGTTCCAGAGCAGCACTCGTGAGCATACTCGGAATGTTGCAGCGAGGTAACGATGGTGCCGGTAGCACTACCGGCACCGCTGTTGCCTTACCGCAACATTCGGAATGAGGCCCATAGACTCCAGATACAACATGATGATTCAATCTGTCCAGTCAAAACAAATTGACTATGTGCCCTTCCTAACAGTTTATAAGAAAGTGTTATCTAGGAGCAATCAGCCGGTTACACAACCGAGACACGTTTATGATAAAACTTTAGCAGACAAGCGATGCAAACTGAGAAAAAGCAAAAGAAGAGCAAGAACCTTAGGCACGGTGGAAGCAATTTTTGAGGCCGCAGCAGCAAAAAAAACAATATAAAATTTGGGTAAGAGGATACTGTCTTAACCTCTACCAGCATGATGGCGAAAACATCTTAAAGTCCATAAGCGGACATAAAGCTAGAGATTTTTAGACGCTTATAAAATCAGCTACTCCTGCCTCAGAAAACATCTTGACTAACAGCATCGGCGAACAATCTTGGAGATTGTACTTTACAAACCTTTTTGAAAGCCCATTAAATAGTCTGACTATACCTACAAGTTCCGAGTCACAAGCATGGGTGAATCTAGACGATCCAGTGGAAACGTTAGAACGGATCAAACAACTAAAGCCCTTGAGAGCCCCAGGCCCATGTGGGGTAACAAACGTGGACTTAAAAACCGGCCCTAATAAATGGGCAACATTGCTGAGCAAAACCTTCTGAGATGCACAGATCTTGAATCTGTTCCTCCATCATGGAAAACCGCAACAGTGACCCCGATTTTTAAGAAAGGCAATGAAAACGATCCAGCAAACTACTGCCCAATAGCACTGATGGATGTAATAGGGAAAGTCTACGGTTCTCTCTTGCTAGACAAATTCAAAGAATGGGCCAAACACGCGCCATGCGGCGACTTCCTGCAGACTGGCTTCAAGAAGAACTTGGGAACAGTGGCAAACATCTTCCTATTAAAGGTACTAAAGAACAAAGTACTGGAAGGGGGACCACGTATATTCTTAGCCTTGATAGTCTTAACTCAGGCGTTCAACAGAGTGCATAGTTCCCGCCTATGTTCTAAACTAACAGCTTGAAATTGCACTCCTCGACCCCATCAAGACTCATACATGGACACCAGCATGAGAGTACGCTTAAATCAGTATGGGGTTTATCATCAGAGATTCCAACTTGCATAGGAGTAAAGGAGACCTAAAGGATTCAGACACAGAAGAGCATTCCCTCCTAAAATGAGCAAAACATTGATTACCTGTCTATTGTATGCAGATGACTTGATTTTATTAGATCATACGCCAATCGGCCTTCAATGTCAACTCAACAACTTACTCCAATACATCCAGGCAAATAACTTGGAAATCAGTGAAACAAAGACTACGTTTTTGACGCTGAAGACAACAAGGAGGAAAAAAAGAGAAAATTCATCTAACCTTAGACGGGAACCAAATTGAAACAGTTCAAGACTTTAAATACCTGGGGGTCATACTGGACAGCTCAAAGAACAATGCATCGATGCAAGAGGCACTAAAGGCAAAGCGAAGCAACTGGCAACACAAGGAAAGGCCATAGACAAGAAGTTTAGCCGCTAATCCATGGTTCCAGTGCTGGAATTTTACAAAATGAAAGTGGTGCCATCACTAACGTATGGGGCTGAAGCAATGCCAAACATT